>NC_057388.1:110943717-111243717 GCF_019320065.1 Cervus canadensis
TCATCTGCATATCTGAGGTTATTGATATTTCTTCCAGCAATCTTGATTCCAGCTTATGCTTCCTCTAGCCCAGCGTTTCTCATGATGTACTCTGCATATAAGTTAAATGAGCAGGGTGACAATATACAGCCTTGACGTACTCCTTTTCCTATTTGGAACCAGTCTGTTGTTCCATGTCCAGTTCTAACTGTTGCTTCCTGACCTGCATACAGGTTTCTCAAGAGTCAGGTCAGGTGGTCTGGTAAAACTCGTCAAAAAATGTAGAAACACAACAGTAGTCACTGCAAGGTTATTACTGTATTTTACACTTTGCTAAGTATCTCAGAGGCGTCTCTGATTATTTTTCCAATACTATTTCAGCTGGATGGGATACTCAGAACACACACAGTTAAAACTAAGCAAACCACAGATACGCTAAATATTAATGCCAGAACACTATAATTGGCAAAATGATTCTGATTTTTAAACATACATGACAAAGGCAATAAATGACAAATCAATAGAAATTCGGTACAGAGGAGACATAATGGGTCCTGGGAAGAGTGGACAGGAGCTGAGTTAGGAAACCTCTGTGACTCATGCTGGTACAGGGCAGCTACACAGCAGACGCCCAGGCAGACAGCACATGTGGAATGTGGAAAGCTGGGAGAAAGCACCTCGAGAGCCTGACTGGCAGGGTACTTGTTCCCAAACATTCCAAAACGGATCTATGTAAGAGACACTCAGCAGTATCCCAAACAATACAAGAGGAAACTTAACCAACCTTTATTAATAACCAAGATAATGTGCAAAACAGCTGTGAGACAAACGATGCCTTCAATATCCTCAGAAATGACACATGCCTTCAATTCATCTAAAAATGACCTGCAAAAAAGTAAAAAACAACTGCAGTTACTCAATAATATATCTTAATACTTTATAGAAAAACAAATAATAGCCAAGATTCATCAACCACCAGGAATGGGAAATATCACGTTTCAGTAACATGGGAAATTGATTAAACTCTCCCCACACTCTTCACTGTAAGCATGCCAAATCATACAGGTGAGACAATAAAATCAGATGATGCTGCTAGAAAGAGAACAGGGATGTTCTGGTAAGTGAATGAAGGCCTCTGCATACTCATAATATCACAAAAAAGATTTAATGTGCTATTGAAAGATAATTCACAGCTGTTGAAATGATGCTTTTGAAGTCTGCAGCAAACATATCTACTACTGAAGTTCCACAGGTATCAGACATCTGCAGGACTCTCCCTCCCGTGGCGCGTCAGTGCTGCCTGTACCACAAGACACCCTGGAATCAGGTCAGGTGATACACGCGTGGAGAAATGAGCACCACACGAAGCTTAACCAAGCATCCACTGTCAGAGGCACTGCAGCGCACAGTAACACTTTAAATGTGTCCCTCTAAATGAACTGGAGTTACAAGAAGCATAACCAGAGACTAGCTGGATGAACGCATCTCTCAGGAAGTTACAGTTTCTCTTTGTATAAGTATAATGCTAATATCTGAGAGTAAAAGGAACAGAGCTAAAGCTACTGAGAGCTTACAGCCACAGGAGTCAGAGGACAGCAAAGAGAAAAGGATTACCTGACCACATTCGGAGATTTTATTATTATTCCTATTAGACACCTTGAAAACGGTGGAAGGGCTGAAAGACCCTCTGGTGGGGTAAGCTCTTCCACATCAGAAACCTAAAAAAAGCCAAGTTAGTAACACGAGTTAAGACTGAGACTGGGCTAATCGCTCATTTTATACTTCTCTGAACTTTCTTCCAAACTTGTGAAAGGCCTTCCAGAAACTCAAAATAATGATTTCTGTTAACTTTTGCAATGCCTATCATTATTATGATTCATCCATTACCGTACACAGTGGGGTCAATCAATTGGATAGAAGAAAAAAGACACATGTCACTTGACAAGCCCTCTGTCAAACACCCTTTGATTATCTTCTTTTGTCAACAATGTATTTCTCCACTAAGCAAATTTAACTGTTATTCTTATTAGCCCAGGTCAGGTTTTCTCAACTCAAACTTTTCCTGTAAAGCAGTAAAATAGTAAATATTAAATAGTAAACATTTTCAACTTTGTGGGCAAAATGATCTCAGCCACAACTACTCAATTCTGCTGTTAAGGCACAAAGCAGCCAGAGGAAAAAAATGTGAATAAATGGGCCACAGTGGCCCACAAGCCACTGATGGACTCACAGCCGTCAGCTATGTAACTCACAGGCCTGAGTAACTTCCAGGTCTTAGGCTGTGTATAGGCCAGGAATCACACTCCTAAACCAAAATGATCTCCCTTCAAGCTTTCAGGAGGGCGTGAAATTCTATTAATGTTTTATAATTTTATCAACTTCTTTTATATTTGTGATTTCATAATACAAAATTTGTACAAACTTTGTTTGCATTTATATATTTCAATGATATCTCCTGTCAGATTTCACCTTTCCAAACTGAGAGAAAACATCATTGTTTACTGTCTTAAGGCATTGTTGCATGCCCTCACACACTAGCATCAGGACTCCATGCCAAACTCCATGCTCCTTATTGTGACCTGAATTATCATCCTGATTATGTCAGCCTTGAACCAAGCAGACTAATCATATGAAACAAGCTCCTGCCAGGCAACGGCCAGTCCTTTATGGACTAGGAGCAAACTATCTGTCTAAACTGATACTACAGGTTCAAACTTCCTGTGCTTAAAAGAGAAAGTAAGGCTTATGTATCACACAACAGTCAGAGACGTGAGCTACTCCAGAAACAGTGCAAGGGCAGTCACACATCCTGCTCACCGCTGCGCACAGCCGCTTCCGCCTGTCAGGAGAGGGCATCTTAAGAAACGGATCAACTCACGGAAATCTCTAACACACGGCAAAAAGAAGGAAGGACCAGCGTGATTTTAATAAAGACTGACAATGTCCTTCGCATGTTCTGCCCCCCATGGTCACATGACTGAACAGAAACCAGCCACAGAACCGTGAGGTGCAGCTATGGGAGAAGCGGACCTCCCGTGGTACCTGAGCCCTGAAAAATACCTAGAAAAAGGCAAAAATGTGCTGCCAGCAGAAAACAGCCTCTTCAGTAGTCAAAATGAGACACAGCAGTTTTGGGACAACACACCTTCCGGAGCTCGTGGCTTATCTCAACCACAGACGCAGCGATCAGGGTGGAGAACACGCCGTGGTGAACAGGCGTGTCCACGTGCCAGCATCGCACCGTGCCGATGAATTCGTGCAGAGGAGTCTGAACAGAGTAAAGGAGCTACGAGAAACACATCCGTCACCGTTAGTCCTTACCAGTCACCGTCAGGAACGCGGCCGCCTCCTGTCTCCCCGGGCCAAGGCCCGTCCCACCTGACACCCCTGCTGCTCACGCCCTCCTCTCTGCTGCTGAAGACGACACACAGCCCGAAGGCCCTGGGCAGTACCTTGAACACACTCTACCCCAGAGCAGAGAAAAACCCTGAGAACAGGAGCATCAGCAACATTACTAATAAAGTTCTCAAAACGGAAGATGAAGAAATATCACTGACATTACGGGAAGACCCCCACTTTGAGGCCTCGTGTTCTGAACAAAGCTGCACAGACAATAGTGAGGAAAAAAAATTCTGGCACAAATTACATGAACAGATCACAGACACCTGAACCAACTCATCAAAAACAGGACTTTTTCAAATTAACTCAAATATGAGCTAGGCTACAGAAAATATGGCCAATGACCGTCAATTACCTCTACAAGCTAAAGGTAGAATAAAATGGAAAGTTGCAATAATTCATAAACATCCTCCCAATGAAGCATTTTTAAAATCTTCACTCCTAGCAGCTGAGTACTCACAAGCTACTGCAATTAGTTCTCTGCTTCTGTCCTGCCAGGCCAGTGGCCCACTGACCTGAATCGCCAACACAGTCCCCAAACCAGGGCTCAGAGGTGGGCTCTTGGCCCCCTGGCCTCCCTCCCCGGAGCATGCCGCCCCAGGGAGAGGGGCAGCACCACTGGGAAGGGGCCCTTGGCAGCCGCCTCCTGCTGCGTGGCACCTCCCCGGCAATGCCAACGGCCTGGCTCCACACCCTGGGCCGCCAGCTGGGCGCTGCCCCTCCAGTTCTGACCCTGCCAGGGAAGGCGCCCACACCTGCAAGCCCTCTTCAGGCTGCTTCTTGAAGCTCCGCGCCATGCACTCCAGCATCCGCTGAAATACTTTCTGGACCAAGTCAAATACCGCGGCGACCTCTTCCTCTGAGTCTGTTTTCCGTGTCAAGGAACTTCCAGTTATCTCTTTCAGAATGCCGAGAAGCAATGAAACATAAAAGAATCCCTTCACTGGAAACAAAGTTGGGAAAATCTGTTGTTTAATCACAAAATTGGGTTGAAATTATTACATTTTTCACTTAAGACACATATTACGGTAACTTAGAGGAGTGTTACTGGTGAGCCAGTACCAAGTTGATCAGATTAATATAAAATCTAACATCCATACACTTGGTCCTTTTATTAGACACAAAGCCACTGTCCTCAAAAGCAGGGCGTGCACACTCGGCCCCCATGGACAGCGCGGCTCCCGCAGCACCGGGCGCAGGACGTGTGCGCGTTCTCACAGGACGGCGACACTGATGACGCGTCTGACAGGCGAGGCCCCAGAGCTTCACGACCAAAGACCTATTTCTATCTGTAACAAAACTCTGAAAGAATGAGCTCACAGCACAGTCTCTCCTGGGAAATGCTGATTATTAAAATATCTAAATACAAAAATCATTTTAGCTTGGTTCAAGATAAGGTTAGCAGCTTAGGGCCTTCTACTTGAGGGGAACAGACAACTCTGTGTAATAAACCCACCTACATTTGAGATATAAAAATTTCCAAGGAGCTAATTAGAATTTTAGAAGTGTTAAAAATAGATTCAATTCTTGTGTGCTGCTAAGCCACGTCAGTTGTGTCTGACTCTTTGTGACCCCCTGGACGGTAGCCTGCAGGCTTCCCTGTTCATGGGATTCTTTGGGCAACAGTGCTGAAGTGGGCTGCCACGCCCTCCTCCAGGGAACCCTCCCGACCCAGGGACGAGCCTGCGTCTCTCACGTCTCCTGCACTGGCCGGAGGGTTCTTTACCACTAGTGCCACCTGGGAAGCCCAGATTCAATCCTTAGGGAAAATTACTAGGCAATAAACTGAGCTACCCAAATGCAAATCATTTTTAATGTTTCAACAATTGGGCTTAGGTTTGTTTATTTTGAAATATTTGTTTGTCCGTTTGGCTGTGCTGGGTCTTTGCTGTGGCATGTGGTACCTAGTTCCCTGGCCAGGGACTGAACCTGGGCTCCCTACATTGGCAGCATGGAGTCAGCCACCGGACCACCAGGGAAGACCCTAAATTTAAGATGAAAGTGAGACATAATGAATTAAACAAAGCAAAAAGTTAGATCTTAAAACAACAAATTTTCTTCTATTTAATATTTAGCCTCTGTGAGTATTTTATACAAATAACGTATTAATTCTGCTGAAGCCCCTTTAGTTACAGAAAAGGAAATGTATAATCAAGGCAGCAGAGCAAAGCTACTGCCACCCAGCTCCGCTGCAGGCCAGCCCCCAACCGCAGGGACAGCAGCATGGGGAGGAAGAAGCTGTGGGGTCTGAGGCCAAGCCATCTTTGAGGTCTGCACGACGATGCTCAAGACCACACAAGGCCCCAGAAGACTAATGCAAACTTACTGTTGGATTTGCTAAATGGTAATACCATTTTCAGTCTCTTCTAGCAAATATCTGAGTTAGAGCCGTTTGAACCCCTCCTTCCCAAGCCTCTCTGGCTCTCAGAAGGAGCATGAGCAGCCCCAGCTGAGGAGTAAGGGTCACGTGGCAGCAGCCGGCGAGGCAGCAGGGTGGGGCTCACAGCAGCGCAGCTCTCAGCCAGAGCCTGGCCCTAGGCCGAGGGGACGGCCTGGGCCCCACACTCCTCCCGCCACTGGACGAGGGGCTGCAAGAACCCGCTCGGATCCCGGGGGGCTCCAGATAACCCTCCGCCCGGACGGCCTGAGGGCAGCCAACTCCCCACGCACTCTCTCAGCACACACCACCTGGCACCTCCTCCAAGGCAGGTGTGGACACCACGGTGTCACCAGGGCCACACTGTCAGCCCACCCTCAGGGTGACAGCAACCTCCCAGGGGTCCCAGGGTGGGGGGCCTTGAACAACTCCTGACTCACAGGCAGACAGCGAGCACGCTTCTGTGAGCGCTGCCCACAGACGCCTGACGGGTGGCCACGCAGCGCAGTCATTCACAACCACAGAGCCCCCAGAGGAGAAGCCTAAGACCCCGCCAGAAACACTGCACTCGTCGCGTCCAGTACCAAAAGCACTGCGAACTTCCTGGTTGCCTCGGCCTGCTAGTTCCTTTTTTGACGTAAACTAGTTTGTGTTACACGTCTGTCACTTAAAAGCGAGAGTCCAGTGAAGGGAGGGACTGCTTCTTATTGTGAGTCGCTCTTAACTAGTCCTTTGACAAACCAGGTACCTGTTTGCATGATTCCAAGGCTCCACTGTAGAAGCCGCGTCTGAAACTTGCGGTCGCCAAGGCCAACCATGATGACATCCTTACACACAGTCAGGTAGGTCTGGAAGAGAGAGACACGCTACTGTGACCTCACAGAGGCCAGAGGGGCCGCACGCAGCTGGCACAGCTCCTAATACCTAGGGGCTGCCAGGTGAATCACAGAGAAGGTGTTCACAGAGGGGTTTCCATAAAGACACATCAATTCTCATTTTTCTTTCCATAGGAAATCTAGAAACATATTTTCTGTAATTCCAAAAACAGCACTGAATACCTGTTACCTGTACACTGTAAAATTACATTAAAATTACACAGTTTGTGCTTCATAGAAGATAAACTCTGGACACTCAGATGCTAGTGTAGGTGCTCAAGAAAGCAGCATCACTGACTGAAGTCACAGTTCAGACCGGAAATGAGATACGGAAGGCCCTCACAAAGTGGAGCGGGGTCTCCACGTCCCGGACGCCTAACCTGGATGATCTGCTGATAAGCCACCCTGTGAAGCTTCAGGTATTCTTCGTCCTGATCGCGAATGAAAGATAAGACTTTGCTTTCTAACCAGGAGCCGGTGTCTTCCAAAGTGGACAGGTAGAGTTTGCCGTCTGAGCAGAACTGCCCAAAACAAGAGGAGACAGGTCAGTGGCGGAGCCCAGGCGCCGGCCCCGCGCCCCGCCCCAGCCACACGCACCTTGTGCTGGAGGTGGACGCTCAGCCGACAGTGGAGGCTGAAGGCCCGCAGGGCGGCGCCCTCGCTCAGGCGCGGAGGGCTGCCATCCGACAGCTGCAGGATGGACTCCAGATCCCCCTGCCGGACAGGACTCCTCAGGCCGGGCTCCGACCCAGCAGCCCGCCCGGGAGGCAAGGACACCGCGGCCCGGAGCGCCGGGCAGGCACAACGCCGCGGGGCGTCCTGAGAAGCCCGCGCCGCCTCCCTCTGCCAGGCCTCCCGCAAAGCAGCAAGGAGACAGCTCCTCACGGGCGCTGCCCCCGGAGCCCTGGACCCCCAGACCGAGCTCTGCCGTCTCATGCCTCCCACACCCGACCGCCCCGCCCGCTGTTGGCGCGTGGGGGCCTCTGGCATGACAGAACCGGGCAGCAGCAGCCGGGGCTGGCCGGAGGAGAGAGCCGAGATGGGGAATGAACCCACAGGACTGCACCAAAGAGCCTAGGACACCCTGCCCCAAACTCGGGGGGCTGGAGCCCCCACGGCCGTGAGCAGGAGAACGAGGGTGGCGGGCAACCTCCTGCCCATGGCCTGTTCCGGCAGGCAGGCTCATCCGCAGAGGCAGACGGGACACTGGGCTCTGAACACACTTGGTAGAAAAAGCAGGGCCCAGAAATGGGCACCTGGTCCCCTCCCACCCCCAGGTGAAAGATGACAGTGTAACCATGGAAAACTTGCATCTGACTTCATCAGTCAACTTCCACGGTGCCTATGTTTGTTCTACAAAATTACCTTGGATGCTTCAAGTGCTTTCAAAAGACAGTTCAGCTTCTTCTGGGGCGCAGAGAGGAGGCACTCGCGGTTCTTGGGGTGGGTTAGCAAATACTCCACATAGACCAGTGCCAGCCCAGGTTTGACCGGACAGGGGTCCTGGACCCGCACTTTCCGCCTGGAGGCCGAGTTACCCTGAGGGGCAGGGAGAGACAAGCGGGAGGAGAGCCGTGAGCCCGGCACGCCGCCCCTGGCGGAGCGCAGCGTGAAGACCCGTACCTTGCTCTGAGGCGGCTCCTCGGGCAGCCAGTCGCAGACGAGCTCCAGGATGTGCCCCACGTGGCCCCAGGAGCAGAGGCAGTCCAGCAGGATGCAGTAGGTCCTGTCAGCGGCTCCCTCCTCTTGGTTCCTCAGAGTGGAAACCACACCGCAGCTGAAAGGGCCACACAGATAAAATCACGCCTCTATCCCGGGAACAACCGTTCACTTTCCTAAAAGGTGGGGAAAACGGAGAAGCTAAAAGCAGAGGGACACAAACCCTTCCTATCACGGGAGCACGCAGACACTCTCCACTGCAGGAAAAATCCACTGTTTTCCACAATCACTTGCGGGGTAAGTTATAGGACAAAACGGCGACTCCCAGCAGCGTCGGGGACCCAAGCCCACGCACCGTGATGTGAGGTGCCAGGCACCCGCTACACACACAAACCCTAGTCTTTTGTTCCTGTGCTGCCTCTGCCAGACTGTAAAGATTCCTCATTCGGGGGAAATAATTTGTTTAGCATCAAAACATTCATTTTTGAATACATATGAATTAAAAATGAGTAATTTTTACTGACTTAATAACGAACACTCTAAAGCAACACTGCCCAAAAGAAATATAACTTGAGCCACAAAAACAGGCCAGCGTGTCATTTTAAAGGCTCTAATGGCCATATCTAAAAGGAAGACTGACTTCAGTAACACATTAGCCCAGCCCACCCACAACACTGCCTGAGATGCAGTGTAGAAAACCACGGAGGGAACACATCACAGCCCTCTTTCCACACCAGACCCAGAGTCAGTGTGCCTGCTGCGCTCACAGCTCATCCCAGCTCAACGCTGCGTCCCAGGCGCTCAGAGCCCCGTGTGGCCGCAGCTCCGCGGCGGCTCAGCTCAGACCTCACGTCCCCACCTGCACTTGGATGAGTCCCGGCGCTCAGCGCCCCGGGCCCTGGAAGCCTGCCCTGCCCTCCCTCCTGGGGGCGGCAGTGGGGAGCGCTGGGGAGACCAGAGGGTGGGGGGAGGTGGGGAGGCACCTGAAGACGGGCACGGCCGGGGCGGGCATCAGGGACGCCAGCACGCACAGAGGGGTCCTGCAGCGGTCGTCCTGGGGGCAGGAAGAGACAGAGACGGGAACATGAGCACTGCGGCCCGAGGGCCCCCTGCCCCCAGGAACCCGCTTCAGAGCTGCTGGGCAGGAACAGCACACAACAGGACCTAAGCCCGCGAGGCTCCAGATGCGCCGGGTCTTCTCAGACTTTCACAGAGGCTTCAGTACTTTCTGTGACGCGTCACTTGGGCAAATACTTACTAAACACCCACTGGGTACCAGGAGACCTGGGGACACAGCAGTGGCCAGAACAGACGACATCCCTTGCTGTCAAGGCACTGACTTGTATTCTAGAAAGAACACTGATGAAAGGAAAAAAACAACAACCCAACGCACTTGGTGTGTCCTGAGTATAAAACTCAAGAAAATGAAGCTAGTCAGGAAAGTTCTTAATCAGAATACCTTCGGAAGGCAGGGCAGTGCAACGGAGCTACCTGGCCAAGGCCAAGTCCCAGCAGAGCCCACCCAGCAGGGACCAGCAGGGAGAAGGGCTGTTCGCTGGGTGGGGTTGGCAGGGACCCCGTGAGGAAACCACGGGGGCCCCCCAGCAGCACTTCACACAAGGCAGCCACCTCACCACAGCCGTCCCTGTCACAGTAACAGGGCCAACAGGCCAGACGCCACCCAGATCACTAGTAAGAAATACCCTTAGATGGCGACACAACCAAAGATGGATCCCAAAAGGAAGAGAAACAACAATTTTCCTGAAAATTAAACAGGAACAAACTCACAGCTCCGTCTGTAACTAATCTGCATTCAGGCAGAGGGAACCCACCCTCACCCCCAACTCCCAATACACAAAGTGTCTTCTTAATGTCACAACAGACAGCTGATCGCTACTCCCAATTCTGCTCTATGCGTGGCTCACAGTTAACCCACTGACAGGAAGACCACAAGGATCTCGGAGGGGCTGGGGGCAGAGACACTCTCTGGCCAGAATCACTTGGGACTAAAACACTTAATGAACCACCTGCCTTCTCCCAGACACACCCAGGGCACACTGATCTTCCATCATCTCATCCACGATCCGACCACCTCCATTCTCAGCCCAGTGTGACTGTCTGAGCCTTTAAATGTCCTAGTGATGGGGCAGCCTTCATCCTTCACCTTCACAGACAGGTCCCATTGGCATTTCAGGGGCAGAATGGAGCTTGGAGACCTAACAGTCACAGAAATACAGCTCCAAAAGCTAAAAGGTCTAAGGTCACATAAGCAGTTGTAGAAGAACCAAAAGTAAACTTTACCAAGAGAAGAATGATTCCTAAGACCTATGACCGTTCCATATTTAAGTCATGCTTTCTCTGTAACTGGAAACAAACCTGCACTTTTATAGAGTAGTTTTATTTCCATTACTTCTGAAATACGAACTTTGTTCAGAGGAGGTTTCCTTCACTTAAGCTGAAGATACACACATGGTCCGTCTGCCCCAGTAACACAGACACGACTCCAAGGCTTCAGAAACAGGTGCTTACAGGGTGCCGTCAGAGGCCCCCACACCAGGCTGCTGTGCATCCTGGATGTCCACAAACTCCTCTCGGGGTTGCAGGCCATTAGCAACAGAAGACCAGAGCGGCCTGGACACGCACTGGGGCAGAGGCTGGAGGCCGCCCGGCCCCACCACGCAGGGCAAGCGCCGCGGGTTCCGGGGCAGCTGGCTCAGGCCTGCGCACGGGGCTGCTCCGCTCCTCATGGCGGCCGTCTTACCGTGAACATGCGCATGTACTGTGGCAGCACCGAGGCAAACTTGTCGACGGTGTACACTCGGGCCTCCTTGTTATTCTCCAGGCTCCTGTGAATGCTCCTCCAGAGAATCACCACGATCTCCAGCAGCCCCGCCATGGACGCAGCATCGCTCACTGACAGCGTCTGGTCCAGAGCCTAAGACACAAATCACCGCACTGTGAAATAATGAACCACAGCGACTATTAAAAGAACAGCACTGTCTTCAAAAGCACATCTCAGAATTCCAGCCCTAAAGCAGAAACGCAAAGCACAGGCAGGCAGAGTCCCCAGACTGCGGTGTGATGTCTGAGGGGACCCGCCCCCTCAGCCAGGCTGCTCTAGCTTGGTTTCAAGTAGAGAACTATAAGCACCTTCCAAGCTCAGTGGGCAGGGATGACCGCACCGCTCTGTCCTGAGGGTTCCTAGTGAATCCTCCGTGTTTGTGCAGGGTGGGGGCCCACACCCCATCACCACCTTGAACTGCGAAGGATGATTCATTTCAAGTGCTGGGATTTTTGTGCAAATGGAATGGGAAAAGATACAGGGAGCAAATAAACTAAACTAAAGAGGGTGCCTTTTCATTACTGTTCATGGGGTTCTCAAGACAAGAAAGCTGAATTGCCATTCCCTTCTTCAGTGGACCATGCTTTGTCAGCCATGAAATTAAAAGATGCTTGCTCCTTGGAAGAAATGCTATGACAAACTGTGATGGTATATTAAAACGCAGAGACATTACTTTGCCAACAAAGCTCCATCTAGTCAAAGCCACAGTTTTCCCAGTAGTCATATACGGATGTGAGAGTTGGACTATAAAGAAGGCTGAGCACCAAAGAATTAATACTTTTGAACTGTGGTGTTGGAGAAGACTCTTTAGAGTCCCTTGGACTGCAAGGAGATCAAACCAGTCAATCCTAAAGGAGATCAGTCCTGAATATTCCTTGGAAGTACTGATGCTCAAGCTAAAGCTCCAATACTTTGGCCACCTGATGCAAAGAGCTGACTCATCGGAAAAGACCCTGATGCTGGGAAAGACTGAAGACAGGAGAAGGCGGCAACAGAAGATGAGATGGTTGGATGGCATCACTGACTCAATGGATGTGAGTCTGGGTAAGCTCCAGGAGATGGTGAAGGACAGGGAAGACTGGCGTGCTGCAGTCTATGGAGTCACAAAGAGTCGGACATGACTGAGTGACTGAACAACAAAAGAGGGTATACAGAAAAAACAAGAACAGTTGCTACGCAAAAGTAGATTTTTCAATAGGCTCTTAATACTTGAAACGACTTATGGCTAAATTTACAAAACAGTAAAACTATTAAAGGGTTAGAAAATACTATGTGAATGACAAAAATAACAAATTAACAAAATTTCAATCTGTATTTTAGTTTTTACATTCTAACATTAGGCATAGCAATCTTATCATTAAAGTCCTTGAGAAAGGCACCACTTATCCTTTACAAAAATATGCTAAGTTCCTAAGATTTCATTAAATAGAAATTTAGCAGAGATTTTCAGTAGATAGTAATGGGAAAAAAATTAAAGAATAAACTCAGAAACTTTTGCTTTCAGCCATCATATATTCTTACAATGACAACATCCAGATGGAAAATTGTATTTCTTTTCTACTACCAGTTATAATCAGTTCAGTTCAGTTCAGTCACTCAGTCGTGTCCTACTCTTTGCAACCCCATGGACTGCAGCACGCCAGGCCTCCCTGTCCATCACCAACTCCCGGATCTTGCTCAAACTCATGGCCATCAAGTCGGGGATGCCATCCAACCATCTCATCCTCTGTCGTCTCCTTCTCCTCCTGCCTTCGATGTTTCCCCGCATCAGGGTCTTTTCCAATGAGTCAGTTCTTCACATCAAGTGCCAAAGTATTGGAGCTTCAGCTTCAACATCAGTCCTTCCAATGAACACCCAGGACAGATCTCCTTTAGGATGGACTGGTTGGATCTCCTTGCAGTCCAAGGGACTCTCAAGAGTCTTCTCCAACACCACAGTTCAAAAGCATCAATTCTTCAGTGCTTCATGGTATCTCAGCTTTCTTTATGGTCCAACTCTCACATCCATACATGATCACTGGATAAACCATAGCTTTGACTTAGACGGACCTTTGTTGGCAAAGTAATGTTTCTGCTTTTTAATATGCTGTCTAGGTTGGTCATAGCTTTCCTTCCAAGGAGCAAGCATCTTTTAATTTCATGACTGCAGTCACCATCTGCAGTGATTTTGGAGCCCAAGAAAATAAAGTCTGTCACTGTTTCCATTGTTTCCCCATCTATTTGCCAGGAAGTGATGGGACCGGATGCCATGATCTTAGTTTTCTGAATGTTGAGTTTTAAGCCAGCTTGTCACTCTCCTCTTTCACTTTCATCAAGAGGCTCTTTAGTTCTTCGCTTTCCGCCATAGGGTGGTGTCATATGTGTATTTGAGGTTATTGATATTTCTCCCAGCAATCTTGATTCCAGCTTGTGCTTCATCCAGCCCAGCGTTTCACATGATATACTCTGCATATAAGTTAAATAAGCAGGGTGACAATATACAGCCTTGATGTACTCCTTTCCCCAATTTGGAAGCAGTCTGTTGTTCCCTGTTCGGTTCTAACTGCTGCTTCTTGACCTGGATACAGATTTCTCAGGAGGCAGGTAAGGTGGTCTGGTGTTCCCATCTCTTTAAAAATTTTCCAGTTTGCTGTGATCCACACAGTCAAAGGCTTTGGTGTAGTCAATAAAGCAAAAGGAGCTGTTTTTCTTTAACTCTCTTGCTTTTTCTATGATCCAACGAGGTTGGCAATTTGATCTCTGGTTCTTCTGACTTTTCTAAATGCAGCTTGAACATCTGGAAGTTCTCGGTTCACGTACTGTTGAAGCCTCGCTTGGAGAATTTTGAGCATTACTTTACTAGCGTGTGAGAGGAGTGCAATTGTACAGTAGTAGTTTGAACATTCTTTGGCATTGCCTTTCTTTGGGATTGGAATGAAAACTGACCTTTTCCCATCCTGTGGCCACCGCTGAGTTTTCCAAATTTGCTGGCATATTGAGTGTAGCACTTTCACAGCATCATCTTTTAGGAACTGAAATGGCTCAACTGGAATTCCATCACCTCCACTAGCTTTGTTTGCAGTGATGCTTCCTAAGGCCCACTTCCATTTCCAATATCCTATCTTTATGAAGCAAGGTTTTCCAGTGACAGCAACCAAAACGGGATTATGGAGTAGACTGGACATGTTCAAACTACTGTACAATTGCACTCCTCTCACACGCTATCAAAGTAATGCTCAAAATTCCCCAAGTGAGGCTTCAACAGTATGTGAACCAAGAAAGACAACCCGGCTCAGTCTCTTTCAGAATCTCTGCTAACGTCAAAAACCCAAGTGCTCACTCACGGCGCTCACAGTTCGTTCGCCTTTGAATGTAGCCACTTTATCTTCTGACTGGAGCACAGCTACCGCTCTCCCTGAAGTGACAGACTGAGTTCACTGAGCATGCTGGCGACGTCACAAAAGGAAGCAAGTTTTGCGACCCATTCTGTGTCACTAAAATGTGCTGCCAGCCATGACTATTTTTCTAAAAGAAATCTCTGGAGCAGCTCTTATAACTCAAAAACTCTGGCCAGAGATCTACCTTTCGAAAGCCATCTCACTTCTGTGTATAAGAGAAGACGTGTGTGCTCTGCATCCATTTCCTCACAAACCTGTGCACATGTGAGTTAAAAGCATGGACTTAAATGTGGTTGGTAATTTTAATCATGCCCTGCAACGTGAAGCTCAGGTGCCATTTCTCAGCTGGCCAGCATTTCTCTACGGATGACACCGTGCGCAGACACACTCAGAAGCGACCTCTCTGACCCGAGCAGTGAAACCAGAAGGCCGCCCAGTCTTGGCAGTTGCTCCATCCATGTATACGCCGACACAAAATGACCAGTTCAATTTCCCTGGCATGTAGTCATTCAAAGACTTGAATAGTTCTGCAGCTGTGGCGTTGGTTGGCAACAAAAGTGCACATGGCCTCATGCACATCCTCCTGAAAAATATGTCACAGAAAACAAGCACTGCTGCCTTACTAACGTCAGCAGGCTCATCAACCTAGACTGCACACCACGGTGATTCAATCCTCTCTAATGCTGTGCCTCACTATCCCCTGTTTCATCATGTATCTAGTTATGGTGCTAGCCAAAAGAGGACCACGTGCCACCTTTTGAACTACAGTGTCTCCTGAAAGTTCACAACAAATGGCCTTAGCAGCAGGCAAGATCAACTCTTCACCAATAGTAAAGGGCATCTTAAGTTTAGCAATGCAGTTAGCCAGTAAGAATGATACTCTCAGGGCAGACACATTTGATCAAGTGGTAGCCCTTCAGTAATTGCTTCTGTTCTTCATGTTCACGTTTTTTCCTTTTGAAAAACTTCAAAGGCTTGTCTTTTAATGCAGGGTGCTTGTTCTCCATGTGGTGAAGCAGTTTTGATGGTTTCCTGGCTTCATTGGATAGCTGGTCGCCACATATTATACAAAGCAGGCTTGGAAAATGTGAATCACCTGTTACTATGAACTCATGACTTAAGTAGGACTCGGTATGTTCTTTTAAATGCACATTTCTTTTTGTTGGCAGTCTTAGAGGCTTCTGCTCTCTCACCATGGGGCCTTTCCCCATTTTCACAGCAGCTCTGTGACATTTGGCTTTGTACTCATTTTGGCTGGAGTAAGCTTACGGGCTTACCAAAACTGGGCACAATGAGAAAGAGGCACGGACAGAAGTGATGAGTAAAATAATGGGCAGGCCAGGCATGGACTAAAATAAGTGTGGGATTCTGACTTAAAGCCTGCCACCAGATGCAGCTTAATTGTCACTTGCCACTCACTTGATAAGGTTTTGATATGTGTCTGCAAGCAGTTGTTCACTATGGTCTCTGTGCAGTCAAACCTCAACTACTGACACTGTATTTGCAGCTGTCCCCCAGCGTTAGCATCACCGCCTCAGCCACAGCTCATCAGGCGTCAGATTCTCATGAGCGAGCAACCTGGAGGCCTCGCACGCACAGGGCAGTCGGGTTCGCACTCCGATGAGAGTCTAGTGCCGCTGATGAGCTGCAGGAGGGGCGCTCAGGCAGTGATGCCAGCAATGGGGAGCATTTGTAAGCACCCGATGCCCACTTCCCGCCGTGCAGCCTGGCTCCTTACACGCCACAGACAGGCCAGTCCGACCGGGGACCCTGCTTTAGAGGTACATAAGCATGACACTTTATTTATAAACTTAAGATACTGTTTGTAAGTAATAAGCATCTAAGTCTTAAATGTTCCTTTTTTAATGATATAATTGATAACTTCAGATTCTGAAGAAATATCAGTTACACAGTCTCCTGGATAAATTACTTTAAACAATTCTCAATAAAGCTTGTATCCTGAAATTTAACCTGAGGACGTTTCTAGTGGAATCTTAGGGCAGGAGCAGTGAACAAACCCTTAGGGGTCCCACCACCCATCTAGCGTAAAACACGGTGACCAACAGGCCCATCCAGGTATGCCACCCCCATCTCATTAAAATACACAGACGCTTAAGGTAAAGAAAACTGGGAAAAGGGTGTGACCAATCATAATGTTTCCAGTGAGCTACAAAGAACACACAGGAAGTTGCTCCAAAAAATTACTTGTGATTTTCCAAAATAATTAGTTGGTGTATCAGAACTAAAGGAATAAGTGAAAAATAAAACACTGCCAAGGTAACATTTCGTGGAAGCAGCGCCTCCGCCTTGCCACCCGTCCCTCTAAGCATGGGGAGCCGCCCACCCGGGCTGCACCCCGAGCAGGCGGCGGGCCCCGCGTCAGACTCACGCTCGTGTTCTCCTTCCCCGGCTCCTCCGCGTCCTCCCTGCAGGCAGTCAGGGCTCTCTGGATGCAGGCGTTCAGGCAATGGCGGATCACGTGGATCAGTTTTGCTAAAACGTGTAAGACAATCACATGTGTTTCTTCAACAAAATTTTCTAACAATGAAATTATAACCCCAAATAATTACAGTGTTATTTTATGGGACCTCATTAAGAACTGCACTGGTATGTGTGTGCACTGTATGTTCTCAGCCATGGCCCAAACTGCGCTGGGCGCGAGGCGAACACGTGGGGCAGGCGGGAGCCGGAGGAGGCGCTGGGGTGAGGGGCCAGGCACGGCGGGGCGGGAGCACGGGGCCGTGGGGTGTGTGTGTGGGGGGGCCTGGGGGCATAGGGGCAGAGGCGCAGGGTGTGGGGGTGTTTGGGCACACAGTATGGGTATACACGGTGTGGGGTGTGGGGGCCTGGGGGTGTGGGGTGTGGGGGTATGGGGTGCGGCCTGGGGTGTGGGGGTGGGGCATAGGGGGCGATGTGGGATGGAGCCTGGGGGTGCAGGGCTGTGGGGGTGTGGGGTGTGGGGGTATGGGGTGCGGCCTGGGGTGTGGGGGTGGGGCATAGGGGGCGATGTGGGGTGGGGCCTGGGGGTGCAGGGCTGTGGGGGTGCGGGGTGCGGGGGTATGGGGTGCGGCCTGGGCTGTGGGGGCAAGGATGCAGGGGTGGGGGTCCTGGGGCGTGGGGGCGGGGCGCAGGGCAGGGCCACGCGTACCTATGTTGGTGCAGGCCGTGTGCTCGTGCGCGTACTGGTAGAACCTGCGCGCGGCCGCGTGGTTCATCTGCAGCAGCGCCACGCAGCGCTCGCACCACACGGCCTCAGGCTGGTTCACGGGCAGGAAGGAGTTGAAGATGAGCCCCACCAGGCGCCGGCACACCGGCCGGGAGTCCGCCTCCAGACGGGCCAGAATGTGCTCCATGGGGCATATTTTCCAAAACTGTGTACACGGCACACGTGCAAAAGAAAACCAAGATCACAATCATAAAGGAGCTAATTTTCATATTCTAGAAAACTCATTTCAAATGACTCCACCAGGACCTGGGGCTCTTCTGCAGAGAAATCAAGCCCATATTTGAAGGAGACTGACATGCATGGCAGCTAAGCACAAGGCTGCCGGGCCTGATTATAATCCAACAGGGCAGCAGAGGACTCCCAAATGACAGTTATGATTATTAGCCTAATAATCTTAAAGTTTCCTGAAACAACACAACTTTGGGGCCATTAACGTGAAAAGTGGATTCAAACATGTGCAGCAGGTTTGGCACAGAAAGCGAAAGCGAGCTGGTCTCCCGCCTCAGACACAGGCAGCCCGCGGGCACCCCTCCTGCTGTCTCCCGAGTGCTGACCGGGTGGCCACGTGCCTCCTCCACCACCTACAGCTGCTGCACGCACACACAACTGCCTGCTGCCCTCGGCTCAAAAGCATCCAAGTTGTCCACCGCCCACAGAAAAGGGCCAAACTCCTCGACAAGAATTTAAAACGGGAAACGCCGCAGAATAATGGACATAAAACAGAGCTGGATGGGAAGTGGGCATGGGGGCGGTCAGAGCCCGTCTGTCACTTGTGCAGGCACACTCATCTGTGCAACGGGAGCAGCGTACAGACACGGACGATTCTCAAGGACCTGGCTCCCACGACAGCCCCCTTCCCAGGACTTTCGGTGGATCTTCCTCATCAGCACGTATCTTCAGGTCGTTTCCAAGCCATAAACACAAAGGCCCCTCCCCAGGGGCCGGCTTCCACGCGCTGCCTGCCCAGTGCTTCCACACTTCCGCAACACCTCAGTGCATCCTGCAGGCCCGAGGACCCTGCACTTCCAGACGGACATACCCCACCTCCCCTGGAGGGCATGTCAAGCATCAACCCTACCACCACTCCCCACACGCCCCTGGGACACTTCCATGCACACACTTGGTATTTCTGAAAGTTACTACAGGAAAGACAGGAGCCGCCCGACAGCCACACCATCAGCAGAGTGTCAACCCAGAGCAGCTGGCATAGCACCAGATGCGAAGAGGGGAGCCGGGTGCTCGGGAGAGCAGGGCCCTTCAGCCTCAGGACCGCAGAGTTCACCCAAACCTGCTGAAACCAACCCAGACACCCAGGAAACCCTGACCACAGGGCAGCGCTAAAAAGAGAGGGTCTTCACACTGAAAGGGCTGGTTCCTGCACACTCGTGGAGACCAGACCACCTTGAACGGACACAAGCAGCTGGCACAAACACCGAATGCCAAGGTTCCAGGGCTGGGTGATTCTTGCAACAAACATTCCCTGCAAGGCTGCCTTTCCAGAAAAGCCCCATATTAACCTATTTTTCTTTGATTTACTTTTCCTGAAATAAAACAGAACAATTTGGATTAATTCAGGGTTCTTCACTTACCTGAGGTTTTATTTTTATCCAAACATATTACCCACAGGTGACATTAACAGCAGACAAGACTGTAAACAAAATTGCTAACCAGTGTTTCATTTCTAAAGTTAAAAATAATTGCATATTAAGAAATTCCAAATTGGTTTTTTAATAAAGATATTTCAATATTAGTATACTGTTGATTTGGCCTAAATCTCAGCTATACAACATAAAAACTGCAGAATTTCAAAACAAACAGTAAACAACTTGAAATCACCAGCCCTGAGGATCGAAAACACAGACAGAAGCCTAATTAACTAAGCGGTGACGGCCTGGGGCCTCAGGACCTAACTGTCTAATCAGCGTTAGTTACTCACCACCTTTCCGCGTCTGTGCCCAGAGCCTCTGCCTGGCCCTCCGGGCCAGCCCTCCAGGACTCACGGGTCGTGAAGGCAGGATGCCCTCACTGTACGCAGCGGCCAGGACGGCACGCTGACAGCACGGGCCCTGCCTGTGTCGCCTGTGCGCGTGCGCGCCAACCTGGGCCGACGGACACCCACCCGCTCCTCCTAGCCACCTCTCCACCGGCCTGTCCATCTGTGATCTGGATTTTCAGAGAACTGACTTGTGTGCCCGAAACAAAACCTTCAGAGATCTTACAGCTAAATCACTCTCCGCCTTGCTTGGGCAAGCTAAGCATTAAGATACAAGAAGCGTCTCACTAAAGCATTATGCCTCCTCCTCTGCTCCTCCTCCTCCCCCAGACCCCAGACTCTCTGGGCACAGACATGTTGTCCAGGCCTCACCTGGCCCCTCCCCTGCTCTGCTGGGGACTCAGGACATCTCTGCCGTCTCACCAGCCGTCCCCTCAGCGGTCCTTTGCAAACAGATGTGCACTTCAAACAAAACACTACACCACAACTCCCACTTCAGACTCAGAACCACACTTTCAATAGGCTGTTACAACAATCCAGTCGACACTGCAGCCAGCCTTTCTGTTGAACCAACAACCTGATCCTAGACTCCATACACAAATACAAAAGCCCAGAGCACCAGGAACTCTGAAGGAAGAGCCGGAGGGCACATACATCAGGGGTCCGCAGATCTGCAGGGAGCTCGGGCTGTGGCCCTGGCCAAGGATGGACAGGCGCAGTCCGGAAACAGACCATACACCAAGGCAGTGAGACCACGGAAGCCACGCAAAATAGCCCTTTCTCATTAAAAAAACCCAGTCAAAATTCGAAAAGCATAAAATAATGTGCATCCTTGGGAGGGGCAAGTCCTCCCCAGCACCCCATCTCCAGACACCCAATCCCCTCCCCTTGCCTCAGAAACTGGTGTCCACTTCCTGTTTTCCTCCAGGGATATAGGTGAAGAGGCTCTAAGCAAATACACAGGCATGTCCCTGTTCTCAGAGCCGGCAGCACCCCACAACTCATCTGCACTCCCTCTGTCTAACTTAGTGGTCTTTCCACGAAAGCGTGCCCCTCGTCATGGCCACGTGGCAGCATTTCATGGCATGAACACGCCCCAGGGCTGGGCACTGACTCCCCACCGACAGACGTATCAGCTTGTTCCCAAACCCTGAGCCCCTACAAAAGACCACTTTAAAGTACATTTCAGAGAATTCTTGTGTAGGGGAAGAAAACTGTTACCAAATAATAATGCAGTTAGCAACCTCATAAGTGACATTTGTAGCCAAAAGCTGAACAGAACTAGACTTAAGAGAAAACACTCTCACCTCAGTGGTTTACACCAAAATGCACACAAATCAACAAACACTCCTTCCCTCTTTAAGATGTTGGAGGATGGGGATCTCATATTCTACATGCTTAAGTAATATTTTAAGTGCTTACTGTGTGCCAAGCATTTAAATATTGCGGCAAAAATTTTCAGGTATATGAAAAAACTATAATTTAAGGTGGGGACTGCTTACATTAATGTCTTTCAAAAAGAAAGCACACAGTGACAAAACAAATTATACTTTATGACACAACTGGTAGAATATCCCGGACATCAGTTAGTTTAAAATGTGGTCACTGAAACTCTTGGGACCAAAACTGCTTTGTCCTTTTGTTGATAAAAATAAATAAACTTATTTATTTCATGTACTAAATAACAAACCTCTAGCCACCTTACCTTAGCAGCCCTCACAGCCTTAACTTTCAGCAGCATATCAACAAAAGCCACCCTCACTTTCTCCGAATTGTCATGGAGGCAGTATTTTAATGCTGGCAAAAGCTGTTCTAATAACGGGTGGCTCAATTTATTATCCAAAATTATCGGCAGACACTACGAAAAACAAGAAAGACAAACAGTTCAAAATTGGAACATAAACAAGGAAAAGTTCAGGTAAGAAAAATTCAGTTCTCTCTTTACTAAAATCATCAGTAAAACAAATATACCCACAGAAAATAATACTTTTGCCAACACAATTTCATAGAAAAGCATTCATTGAATGAATTAATCTGGTTTCAGTGCTTGATAGTCAATTCATCCATTACTTCATTCAACCAAGACTGAAGCAGTTATGAAATAATTTCCAGAGCTTTCCGAGCTAAACGTTAAAGGGTTTTACTGGAGTTGAAAGAAACAGGAGGCTCTGGTGGGAGGTCCCAAAGTCAGAGTCCAAGTCCTTCCAGTCCTCCTCACAGCCCACTGCTCCCCTATACGTCCTAACTCAATGCTGCACGGAAACGGGGGGCACGGCGCCCCCCATGTCTCAGACCCGTGCTCCCCCACGGCTGTCCCCACACCTCAGACAGGCATCCGAGGGAGCAGCCCAGGCTCAGACCAGACACGTGTCTGGAGAGCTGACACGCTGCACCACGTTCTCTTTCTAGTTTTTAGGAAAAAGATGCGTATTTTTAAGAGACTTTATTTTTTATTTTTTTTTTTTGGCTGTTCGCGCAGCATGTGGGATCTTACTTCCCAGACCCGGGATGAAACCCACACCCCCTGCAGTGAAAGCACAGAGTCTTAAGCACAGAACCTACCAAAGTGAAAATGACGTCACTCAGTCATGTCCGACTCTTTGCGATCCCATGGACTGTAGCCTGCCAGGATCCTCTGTCCTTGGGATTTTCCAGGCAAGAATACTGGAGTGGGTTGCTATTTCCTTCTCCAGGAAGACCTACCAAGGACATCGCTAAAAGACTATGTATTTTAAACATCACACTGAAATGATTACAGATGAGCTGATAAATGTCCTGGGTTTGCTTCAAAGTAACTGTGTGTGAGAGATGACAGAAGCAGCTACAACGAAACAAGTGTGGATGTGTTCTGAGAACTGCTGAAATGGGTGATGGACAAAGAATGTTCTTGTAGGTTCTTGTGCAAAGTACGTACAGTATACAAAAAATTCATTCTGATATATAATAACATTAAAAAATTTTAAATACATGCAGCTCCTGTTCTAAAACACTATGCCCCCTCCACTAACATACATGACAAACTAGTATTATTTGAAGTAGACTTCTTTTTTGGGTAACCCTTTTATTCTGTTTTCTTCAAAAGTGACTCTGGATATACAACAAAAATGTGAATAATGCTATACTTACGGAGTAGGGCTTGGGTGATTTTTAAATTTTTCTTTCTCTATAAGTTAGAACTATTCTATAATAAACATATACTCCTTATATAGTTTAAAAGCTTACCTTAAAGACAGAACAGCGCACATCAGCAGAGCTCAAATCAAATGCCAGCTCCTCGGTTACCTTCTTGAGGAGATCAATAAGAATGGTCGGAGGCATCATCTCCCAGTATTTGGAGGTTATTTTACAAACACCAAGGATCCCTGCAGAACGGACCACCGGGTAAGGATCTTCTAAAAGGCTCTATAAGTACAAAAGGGAAAAAGGCTGAATTATCTTAAATTAGTTCACTTTTTTCCACATTGGCTTTACTCGTGGGCACAATGGCAGTCACAACCCAACAGCCATTTCAAGTCCAGAGACACGCAGACCTGGGGACCTCCAGTCACGTGTCATTTCTGCAGTCACACACACACACCCGGGGACCTCCAGTCACATGTCATTCCCACAGTCACACAGGCAAACCCAGGGACCTGCAGTCACGTGCCATTCCCACAGTCACACACACACACCCGGGGACCTCCAGTCACATGTCATTCCCACACAGTCACACAGACACACCCAGGGACCTCCAGTCACATGTCATTCCCACAGTCACACACACACACCCAGGGACCTCCAGTCACATGTCATTCCCGCAGTCACACACACACACCCGGGGACCTCCAGTCACATGTCATTCCCGCAGTCACACACACACACCCAGGGACCTCCAGTCACATGTCATTCCCGCAGTCACACACACACACCCGGGGACCTCCAGTCACATGTCATTCCCGCAGTCACACACACACACCCAGGGACCTCCAGTCACATGCCATTCCCACAGTCACACAGACAAACCCAGGGACCTCCAGTCACATGCCATTCCCACAGTCACACAGACAAACCCAGGGACCTCCAGTCACATGCCATTCCCACAGTCACACAGACAAACCCAGGGACCTGCAGTCACGTGTCATTCCTGCAGTCACACACACACACCCAGGGACCTCCAGTCACATGCCATTCCCACAGTCACACACACACACCCGGGGACCTCCAGTCACATGTCATTCCCACAGTCACACACACACACCCGGGGACCTCCAGTCACATGCCATTCCCACAGTCACACACACACACCCAGGGGACCTGCCAGTCACATGCCATTCCCGCAGTCACACACAGACACCCAGGGACCTCCAGTCACATGCCATCACCACAAGTCAACACAAGACACCCAGGGACCTCCAGTCACATGCCATTCCCACAGTCACACAGACAAACCCAGGGACCTCCAGTCACATGCCATTACAGTCACACGTGTCATTGCAGTCACACACACACACCCAGGGACCTCCAGTCACATGCCATTCCCACAGTCACACACACACACCCGGGGACCTCCAGTCACATGTCATTCCCACAGTCACACACACACACCCAGGGACCTCCAGTCACATGCCATTCCCACAGTCACACAGACAAACCCAGGGACCTGCAGTCACGTGTCATTCCTGCAGTCACACACACACACCCAGGGACCTCCCGTCACAAGCCATTCCCAGAGTCACACACACACACCTGGGGACCTCCAGTCACAAGCCATTCCCGCACAGTCACACAGGCAAACCCAGGGACCTCCAGTCACAAGCCATTCCCGCACAGCCACACATACACACCTGGGGACCTCCAGTCACGTGTGCTTCCTGTAGTCAAGTGTTTACAGAAAACCATCTAGACAGGAATACATCAAGGCTGTATATTGTCACCCTGCTTATTTAACTTATATGCAGAGTACATCATGAGAAATGCTGGACTGGATGAAGCACAAGCTGGAATCAAGATTGCCGGGAGAAACATCCATAAACTCAGATATACAGATGACACAACCATTATGGCAGAAAGTGAAGAGGAACAAAAGAGCCTCTTGATGAAGGTGAAAGTGAAACAGGAGAGTGAAAAAGCTGGCTCAAAACTCAACATTCAAAAAACTAACATCATGGTATCCGGTCCCATCACTTAACGGTGAATAGATGGGGAAACAACGGAAGCAGTGACAGACTTTGTTTTCTTAGGCTCCAAAATCATGGGAGATGGTGACTGCAGCCATGAAATTAAAAGACACTTACTCCTTGAAAGAAAAGTTATGACAAACCTAGACAAAATATTAAAAAGCAAAGACATTACTTTACCAACAAGGTTTTATCTAGTCAAAGCTATAGTTTTTCAAGTACTCATGTATGGATGTGAGATTTGGACCATAAAAATAGCTGAGCACCAAAGAATTGATGCTTTTGAACTATGGTGTTGGAAGAGACTCTTAAGAGTCCCTTGGACTGCAAGGAGATCCAACCAGTCCATCCTAAGGAAATCAGTCCTGAATATTCATTGGAAGGACTGATGCTGAAGCTGAAGCGCCAATACTGTGGCCACCTGATGCAAAGAACTGATTCACTGGCAAAGACCCTGATGCTGGGAAAGATTGAGGGCAGGAGGAGAAGGGGATGACAGAGCATGAGGTGGTTGGACGGCATCACCAACTCAATGGATGTGAGTTTGAGCAAGCTCTGGGAGCTGGTGATGGACAGGGAGGCCTGGCGTGCTGCAGTCCATGTGGTGGCAAACAGTCGGACACGACCAAGTGACTGAACTGATCTAGACACACGTGGTGCCTTGCCTGCCGACCCTGCCTGTGACTCTGCTGATTGCAGGGTCTCCAACACCACACTGCCACACAGAGGGACACACAGGGACTTTGGTAATTCTTGTGAAACACAGAGTATTAACCACTCTCATGAACTTCCAAAATGCCGTAACACACTAAGCCCAGAATACAGTGAACCCGCTTGTGATCAACTGTCCAAGCAGTGGGCAAGGTGGCGGCCAACAACATAGGTGGGGACCGGAGGTTACGCACCCCTGATCCACATACATGGATCCCGCCGAGCACCTTACAGAGGAGGCGTGACCCTAACCTACTCCATATTTAACCAACCTACAGGAAATTTAAAGGCAGAGGAACATATGAATGACAAGTGGGACAGGTTCTATGGGAAATGAGAAAATAGCTGTGTTTCCTCAACAACAGAAGCCAGCAAAAAAGAAGAAAAACAAAGAGAGAGGGAGACGGCGTGACTGCTGGAGCAGAAGCTGGTTGTCCAAGAGATGAATACACCAGCCAGTCACAACGTAGGTCTCGCCCGGACACAGATTCAGACAAAACTGGGGGAAAAAAATCACTGAAATGTCGCTGAAAAACAATGACTTGAATATCTGATCAAATCAAGGAATCACAATTCATCTTACTTGAGTTGTGTCAATGGTAGGATTATGTTTTTAAAAAAAGAGACCCTGTCTTTTAAGGACACCTACTGAAGTAAAGGGGCTTCCCTGGCAGATCAGATGGTAAAGAATCTGCCTGCAGTGCAGGAGACCTGGGTTCGATCCCTAAGTTAGGATCCCCTGGAGAAGATAATGGCTACTCACTCTAGTATTCTTGCCTGGAGAATCCCATGGACAGAGGAGACTAGTGGGCTACAGTCCATGGGGTCGAGAGAGATAATCTTAGGTAGGTTGATAAGGAGTCCAGGGCCCTCAAGGAGGAAGGGGTCCAGGGCCCTGGAGGAGGAGAAAGGGATCTGGGGCTCTCAAGGAGGAGAAAAGGACAAACTTTCGTCTTTGTGCTTTGTCTCCGACACGTAAGAGCTAATGATCACACAACAAAGCAACTCATCTTAAGCTCTATACTAAGGATTCGGTCAGTTCAGTTGTTCAGTTGTGTCTGACTCTTTGCGACCCCATGGGCTGCAGCATGCCAGGCTTCACTGTCCTTCACTGTCTCCCAGAGCTTGCTCAAACTCATGTCCATCGAGTCGGTGATGCCATCCAACCATCTCATCCTCTGTCGTCCCCTTTTCCTACCTTCAGTCTTTCCCAGCATCAGGGGCTCGTCCAATGACTCAGTTCTTCACATCAGGTGGCCAAAGTTTTGGAGTTTCAGCTTCAGCATCAGTCCTTCCAATGAATATTCAGGACTGATTTCCTTTAGGATGGACTGGTTGGATCTCCATGCAGTCCAAGGGACTCTCAAGTCTTCTCCAAACCACAGTTCAAAAGCATCAGTTCTTCGGCACTCAGCTTTCCTTATAGTTCGACTCTCACATTCATACATGACTATTGGAAAAACCATAGCCTTGACTAGACGGACCTTTGTTGGCTAAGTAATGTCTCTGCTTTTTAATGTGCTGTCTAGGCTGGTCATAACTTTCCTTCCAAAGAGTAAGCGTTTTTTAATTTTATGGCTGCAGTCACCATCTGCAGTTATTTTGGAGCCCCCAAAAATAAAGTCAGCCACTGTTTCCATTGTTTCCCCATCTATTTCCCATGAAGTGATGGGGCCCTTATATACTAAGGACTATGTAACAACAATTTATCTTGTTTGAGGACATGCTTCTCCTTTTTAACAAGAACCTTCTGACTAATCTTATTATCTTAAGACTTGTGGGAGTGGATCTGGTAAGACCTTTGTATTGTTAATTCTAATCTTGTTAATTTAAGATGTAGTTATGGGAGTGGGTCTGGTTAGAGTATGTGAGGCCTTGCTTAGACTAGCTCGAGGGGCACTCTCCATCCCCCTTCTGATATTTGTGTCAGAGGCTTTCTCTGCCCTTTTTCACTCTAATAAAATTCTGCTACACAAACGCTCTTGAGTGATTAAGTCTGCTCCCTGTTCGCAAAGTTAAATCTTTGGAGATCACGACCTGACATCATTCACCAGAAGCTAATAGAGTCGCAAATAGTTGGACATGACTGAGCAACAAACACATTCACTGAAGTACTTAAGAGCTGAAATGCTTTGTGGCTAGGATCTGCGTAAAACGGGAGAAGAAACCAAGTGGGCCGGGTCAGCACCACCAGCACCGTCTGAGGGCACAGGGGTCCTGTGCACAGAGGCCCTGCACAAGGCCCTCTACTGCTATATGCGGAACTTTCCACTCCAAAGTTTAAAAGCAAAAATAATCCTCCCTGCATAATTAGACCAGAAAAAGGCTGAACTCGGATGAGTAAGCACTTCCTTCCTCCTCTCCTCCCGGATGACGAGAGCCAGAGCAGGCAGTGCTGCAAACACGAGGGCGGGGGGGGGCGGGGGGGGCGGTCCACTCCCCCAGAGCAGGGCTGTGAGCAGGCAGCACTGTGCCCACAGAGCTCAGACCAGCCGAGCCGGGGCCAGGCCTTGGCAGACACCGTGAGGCGGGCGGCGTGGGAGTGAACAAGCTGCTGGGAAGAGTGGAGACCGATGCTGAGGGAGCAGGCACATGGAGAGCAGGCAGAAGCTCTGCAAGCTGCACAGGCAGGAAGAGCGGAGCGCGTGCGGCAGGACACCCTCCATCACTGCCCCGGGGGGCCAGCCTGCCTGCTGCCCACGCCGAGGCCGCGGGGACTCCACCAGCGCCCAGCCTATGCACTGACGCAAAAGCACGACCAGCACAGCAGGCAGGGAAGACGCCCACGGAGGACAGCGCCACACCACCAGCGAAACCCCGAGCCGGCCACCTCCTCCAGCCAACCCTTTCTTCACAACAAGGATGGAAAGTGAAGACGATAGATCACTTGAGAAAAACAAACAGCAAGGAAGAAAGACAAAATAAAAAACAGAAAGGAACGTCAGGAACTCACAAGTTTCATAGCTTTTGTTCTGTATGGATTACTAACAGCATTACTCTTCAACAATAATTGCAGGTAATCACCTTATGGCACACAGCCCACATCAGGGACTCAGTCAACCACCAGGACAACAGCACTTAACATGCAATGCGGCTTCTACATAGAGAACCACTACCCTTCAGGGACCACAGACACGCACAGGGGCCTCCTCTGTCATCTTCATCAAGCCCTCCCTCACCTCCTAGACCCCCCCACCCCCCGACTCAGGCCCTGATCCAGAGGGTCATGAGCTCACCGCTGACCCACAGGCCAGAGAGGCCCATGCCTGTCTCTGCGTGGCCCACAGGACATGACAAGTGGTTGGAAAAAATGAATAATATTCTGCAACATGTAAATATCACATTGAATTCACATATCGGTATCTGTAGGTCAGTTTCATTGGAATAAACCAATCGGCTGCCTTCCTGCCAAGAGGCAGGTGGAGTGGCTGGACCACGTGGCCACAGCCTAAAACCACTATTGTCTCGTCCTCCACAGAAAGAACTCCTGCTCTTAACCAGCTCTGTTATTAACTTAACCATGACACTGCACTGCTTCTTAAAAGGAGTTAGGAACAAATGGACATTGGAAAGAAGAAAAGAAAAAGATTATTAAGAAAATTTCCTTTGTCTAACATGCAACCAACACACTGAGTATCATGTTATAGTGGTAGAAAAAAAAATCAAAAGATAAAGAAAATCATCCTTAAAACTTCAGAAGCCCTCAATGCTAGAAAACATACAAAATATTTTGGCAGTCCTGGAATAAAATGATTTTGAATACAAAATTCTCTACCTGGCTGACCTATAAACTGTCACAGAAAAATAAAGGACATTTTAGGATTTGGTCAGAGGCACCTGCCTCCCCAAGGACATCCACAGCAAAGCAAGGCCCACGGAGACTCAGCTCTCACGGCCTCTGTTCACAACCACCTCCCCCGATGCACTCACTTCACTCCCAAAAGGGATCTGAGGCCATCACAGGGTACTCAGCTCACACAAAAGCCTGTCCCTATCCATTTTCATCCCAAACAAGATTCCATTATTGCCAATTTTAATTTTCAAAGATCTCTAAAATATCTGTTTTGACAGTGACATCTCATTTCTATAAGACTGTTGACCAAGTTTTGCTACTTGAAAAACATAAACCCATCTCCACTAAGAAAAAACCGTAGGACTTCCCTGGTAGCTCAGCTGGTAAAGAATCCACCTGCAGTGCAGGAGACCCTGATTTGATTCCTGCATCGGGAAGATCTACTGAAGAAGAGCTTCACTACTACCCACTCCAGCATTCGTGGGCTTCCATGAAGCCAGACGTGCCTTTGAGTGTTTGAGTGTTTCCTGCAGAGGCACAGGTCTGCAGTGGTCTGCTGAGGGGTCAGGGGCTCTGACTGCAGCAGACCTGGGAGGCACGGCATGTGGCATAAATCCACATGCAGGAGGTCACCATTAGCTCCGCCATAGAGCCATGGGGCATACGACCCACAAACTGGAGAACAATTATATCAAAGAAGTTCTTGCACTGCTACAAAAGTTCTAGGGCCCACAACAGATTCCCCAACCTGGGGATCAGGCAAAGGAACTGACAACCCCCAGGGAATTTGACTTGGAAGGCCAGTGGGATTTGATTGCAGAACTTCCACAGGACTGGGGAAACAGACTCTCAGAGGGCACAAACAAAACCTTGTATGCATCTGGACCCAGGAGAACGGAGCGGTGACCCCACAAGAGAATGAGCAAGACTTGCCTGTGAGTGTCCAGGAGCCTCTGACGGAGGCATGGGTCAACAGTGGCCTGCCACGGGGTCAGTATAGTTCAGTCGCTCAGTCATTTCCAACTCTTTGGGACCCCATGGACTGCAGCACACCAGGCTTCCCTGTCCATCACCATCTCCCAGAGCTTGCATAAACCCATGTCCATCGAGTCGGTGATGCCATCCAACCGTCTCATCCTCTGTTGTCTCCTTCTCCTCCTGCCCTCAATCTTTCCCAGGATCAGGGTCTTTTCCAATGAGTCAGTTCTGCCTATCACGTAGCCAAAGTATTGGAGCTTCAACTGCAGCATCAGTCCTTCCAACGAATATTCAGGACTGATTTCCTTTAGGACTGACTGGTTTGATCTCCTTGCAGTGCAAGGGACTCTGAAGAGTCTTTTCCAATACCACAGGGGCACTGAACACAACCGTCCTGGGAGCCCCAGGACATCCTGGCATAAGTCCTTTTGAAGGAGGTCACCACTACCCCTACCATAGTTTGGCCTCAGGACAAACTACAGGGAGGGAACACAGCCCCACCCATCAACAGAAAATTGGATTAAAGACTTACTGAGCATGGCCATCAGAGTAAGACCCAGATTGCCCACAGCTAGTCCCTCCCATCGGGAAGCTTTCAAAGCCTCTTCAACTTATCCATTAAAGGGCAGACAGAATGAAAAACACAATCACAGAAAATGAACCAAACTGATCACATGGATCACAGCCTTGTCTAACTCAATGAAACTATGAGCCATACGAGGTAGGGCCACCTGAGATGGATGGCTCATGGTGGAGAGTTCTGATAAAATGTGGTCCCCTGGAGAAGGGAATGGCAAACCACTTCAGCATTCTTGCCCTGAGAACCCCATGGACAGTATGAAAAGGCAAAAAGATAGGACACTGAAAGATGGACTCCCCAGGTCGGTAGGTGCCCAATATGCTACTGGAGATCAGTGGAGAAATAACTCCAGAAAGAACAGAGATGGAGCCAAAGCAAAAACAACACCCAGTTGTGGATGTGACTGGTGATGGAAGTAAAGTTCGATGCTGTAAAGAACAATATTGCATAGGAACCTGGAATGTTAGGTCCATGAATCAAGGTAAATTGGAAGTGGTCCAATAAGAGATGACAAGACTGAACATTGACATTTTAGGAATCAGTGAACTAAAATGGACCAGAATGGGTGAATTTAACTCAGATGACCATTATATCTACTACTGTGGGCAGGAATCCCCTAGAAGCAATGGAGTAGCCTTCACAGTCGACAAAAGAGTCCGAAATGCAGTACTTGGGTGCAGACTCAAAATCGACAGAATGATCTCTGTTCATTTCCAAGGCAAACCATTCAATATCACAGTAATCCAAGTCTATATCCTAACCACTAACGTCAAAGAAGCTGAAGTTGAATGGTTCTATGAAGACCTACAAGACCTTCTAGAACTACCACCCCAAAAAGATGTCCTTTTCATCACAGGTGACTGGAATGCAAAAGTAGGAAGTCAAGAGATACCTGGAGTAACAGGCAAGTTTGGTGTTGGAGTACAAAATGAAGCAGGGCAAAGGCTAACAGAGTTTTGCCAAGAGATTGCACTAGTCATAGCAAACACTCTCTTCCAACAACATAAGAGATGGCTCTATACATGGACATCACTAGTCGGTCAATACCAAAATCAGATTGATTATATTCTTTGCAGCGGAAGATGGAGAACTCTATACAGTCAGCAAAAACAAGACCTGGAGCTGACTGTGGCTCAGATCATGAACTCCTTATTGCCAAATTCAGACTTAAATTCAAGACAGTAGGGAAAAACCACTAGATCATTCAGGTATGACCTAAATCAAATCCCTTATGATTTTACAGTAGCAGTGACAAATAGATTCAAGGGATTGGATCTGATAGACAGAGTGCCAGAAGAACTATGGACGGAGGTTTGTGACATTGTATGACGGCCGTGATCAAAACCATCTCCAAGAAAAAGAAATGCAAAAAGGCAAAATGGTTGTCTGAGGAGGCCTTACAAACAGCTGAGAAAAGAAGAGAAGCTAAAGACAAAGGAGCAAAGGAAACATATACCCATCTGAATGTAGAGTTTCAGAGAATAGCAAGGAGAGATAAGAAAGCCTTCCTAAGTGAACAATGCAAAGAAATAGAGAAAAACAATAGAATGGGAATGATTAGATATATCATCAAGAAAATTAGGGACACCAAGGGAACGTTTCATGCAAAGATGAGCACAATAAAGGAAAGAAAAGGTATGGATTTAACAGAAGCAGAAGATATTAAGAAGAGGTGGCAAGAATACACAGAAGAACTCTAGAAAAAAGATCTTCACGACCCAGATAATCACAGTGCTATGATCACTCACCTAGAACCAGACATCCTGGAGTGCGAAGTCAAGTGGGCCTTAGGAAGCATCACTACCAACAAAGCTTGTGGAGGTGATGGAATTACAGTAGAGCTATTTCAAATCCTAAACGATGATGCTGTGAAAGAGCTGCACTCAATATGCCAGCAAATTTGGAAAACTCAGCAGTGGCCACAGGCCTGGAAAAGGTCAGTTTTCATTCCAATCCTAAAGAAAGGCAATGCCAAAGAATGCTCAAACTACCGCACTACTGCACTCATCTCACATAGTAGCAAAGTGATGCTCAAAATTCTCCTAGCCAGGCTTCAACAGTACATGAACCAAGAACTTCCAGATGTTCAAGCTGGATTTAGAAAAGGGAGAGGAACCAGACATCAAATTGCCAATATTTGTTGGATCACAGAAAAAGCAAGAGAGTTCCAGAAAAACATCTATTTCTGCCTTATTGACTACACTAAAGCCTTTGACTCTGTGGAGCACAACAAACTGTGGAAAATTCTTCAAGAGATGGGAATACCAGACCACCTGACCTGCCTCCTGAGAAATCTGTATGCAGGCAAAGAAGCAACAGTTAGAACTGGACATGGAACAACAGACTGTTTCCAAAGTGGGAAAGGTTGTATATTGTCACCCTGTTTATTCAATTTACATGCAGATCACATCATGTGAAATGCCAGGCTGGTTGAAGTACAAGCTGGAATCAAGATTGCTAGGAGAAATATCAATAACCTCAGATATGCAGATGACACTACCCTATGGCAGAAAGTGAAGAACTAAAGAGTCTCTTGATGAAAGTGAAAGAAGAGAGTGAAAAAGCTGGCTTAAAACTCAGCATTCAAGAAATTAAGATCATGGCATTCAGTCCCATCACTTCATGGCAAATAGATGGGGAAACAAGGGAAATAGTGACAGACTTTATTTTCCTGGGCTCCAAAATCACTGCAGATGGTGACTGCAGCCATGAAAGTTTAAAAAAAAAAAAAAAAAAAGGTGCTTCCTCCTTGGAAGAAAAGCTATGATCAACCTAGACAGCATATTAAAAAACAGAGACATTACTTTGCTGACAAAGGTACACGTAGTCAAAGCTATGGTTTTTCCAGTAGTCATGTATGGATGTGAAAGTTGGACCATCAAGAAAGCTAAGCACTGAAGAGCTGATGCTTTTGAACTGTGGTGTTGGAGAAGACTCTTGAGAGTCCCTTGGACTGAAAGGAGATCCAACCAGTCCATCCTAAAGGAGATCAGTCCTGAATATTCACTGGAAGAACTAATGCTGAAGCTGAAGCTCCAATACTTTGGCCACCTGATGGGAAGAACTGACTCACTGGAAAAGAACCTGATGCTGGGAAAGATTGAAGGCAGGAGGAGAAGGGGACAACAGAGGATGAGATGGTTGGATGGCATCACTGACTCAATGGTGTTGACCATCAACCTCAGCCATCCACCCTGAGCAAGCTCTGGGACATGTTGATGGACAGGGTAGCCTGGCGAGCTGCAGTCCATGGGGTCACAAAGAGTTGGACACGACTGAGTAACTGAACTAAACTGAAAAAAAAAAAAGTAAAAATCAATGTTCTCTACAATCTAGTTTTTTTTAAAACTTAAAGGAGTTATTTAGAATTTAATACTTATAGTTCTGAAAAAACAAATTTAACTGACTTGAAATTCCTTTAATGTTTTTCCTTCCTTAAATTCAAACAAAATAGGAAGTATTAATTTTTACTTTTTAAATAGTTAATAAAGCAAGTACAAAACTCATAATGATTAACCTGAATACAGACTGTCTATGATACAGGGGCACTATGTTAAGCTCTGGGAGTTGGTGATGGACAGGAAAACCTGACGTGCTACAGTCCATGGGGTCACAAAGAGTCAGATACTGCCGAGCAACTGAACTGAACTGATGTTACAGTGGACTTTGTGGGACGGTTACATCACTTTACAGATTGTAATGTCCTTTGGGACAGTTATAACCACTTTCACCTTAGTGCTAGGGATTGAGCTAAATGCTTTATATACAATTTTTCATTGGAACCTTATCACAATCTGATAAAATATTTTCTCCAGTATTAAAGAAGAAACAGGACTTGAAAGAGGTTAATTTGAGAAAAATCAGACGTTAATTGGGAACTAGGATTCAAACAAATTGCCTGACTCCACACTCTAAACAACCACGCAAACTGCCTCCCTATCTGTGGGCTGGGACGACACCTTCCTCATCAACGGTCAGGCCCATCGCTGGGGCCAAGCACCTGCGGCAGATTCCATGTAAGAAGGGTGGTGCTAGACCTCCAGCACACACTCCATCTCTGTATTCAAGTGTAGAGTCTTCAATGCTTCAGGTAGACACAAGTGCTTCATAGACTGGACACCTGAGCTAAAAAGAGCATAAGTTTTTCATGGTCTTATGACTAAAAGCTTCCAAAATCTAGTTGTGGTTTGCCCAGCAACGTTTGTCCACAAAATTAACCATGATCCCCAAGGGACTTTTAAATAAACACACGTGTGGATGAGGCACACCTGGCAGAACACTGCCAATGGTTCACTTCAGGGGGGTGAGTGTCTTTGCGTGTGCGGGTGGTATCCGTGGGTGAAATGTGAATGCACAAGTGAGTAAATGTGAAGAGGTTAAGCAGGACATCATAATTATGCTATTTCAACTTTCTGCATGTCTGATATTTTTTTAAGTGGGTGAGAAAACAAACAAACCAAAGCAAGTATTTTAGGACAGCTATGGGTAACTTTCACTATCATGGCATTTTTGCTATCCCTTCCTAAAATGTTATTCTACTAACTAGAACAATAAGTAGTATCTCTTAGCTTGTGTCAGGAGAACCTGCAAATGCCAAGGGCTGTAGAGAAATCAGCAGAGGCTCACACTGTCCTACCAGGCGAAAGATCAGAGATTACCCCTCAGAAACAAATGTCGCATCCTGATGTCCTAACGTCTCACTAGATCGGAAAAAACCCACTGCCATAGGCATTACTTGCCTTAAAAGCTAACTAGTTGTGTGTTTGTTCACGACACTGCCCCACTTTACACAGGTGCTACCACCACGCCCGCCACCCAGATGAAGACAGAAGAGTCAGTGCCCAACTTGCCCAAGGTACACAGCTATCAGACAGAGAGACCAGCCCCGGGCTCTGTTCCGACCATGGTGACTCGGCCTCTCTGCTGGGGCGACACATAGGACACTCGAAACTACACACAATAAACGACGACAGGTTCCAAAAGAGACGGAGAGGAAGAGGAAACAGACCCTGCGAGTCCTCGCTGCCACAGGAGGCACCGGGAAAAGCCAGGTTCTTGGAAGAACGTCAGGATCTGGAAAGACTGCCCTCTGGAGGCCGCACGGGGCAGTCACAGGGACACCCAGGCCCAGACTTAGCTGCAGGCTGGGAGCCCGGCCACATGAATACATACGTAGAGTTCTTCGAACTGTTTCTGAATCTCGCTGTCCATCTCAATGGCATTAAATCCTGGGTGCCGAATAGGAAACGCTTCAACAAACAGCAGTGCAGCGTTGGACCGGACTTCCGAGTTTCTGGCCTGGAATGGCGAGAGGAGTTTCAGAATCCAAAGAGCTGACAGCACAGAATCCCTCAAGCAATGCTTCTAGTGTCTCAACACAGACATATTCCTATTTACATATTAAAGACAACTGTAACATTTAACCTAATCGAACTTGTGAGACCTTCCTTAAATGAAACCAAACTTCCAGCTCCATGTCCACAGAGGCGTTTCCCTACCTAAGTCCACTGTGTCACGAAGAATCAGTGGCCATCATGTCATGCCCCCAGAGCAGAGTCACCTGTGCTGAAACGACCCGCATGCTCGTCCGACCCCCTCCCCCCACATGCGGTCCCCAGGCACCAGCAGGAGGTCCTCAGGGCCAGGAGGGCTCAGCCCAGCTCTGCACACACCACCCCTGCTGGTTTACTGAGCGTGACGACCCTCCTTCCAGCTGTGCATCCAGCACTAAGCACATTCAGATTCCCAGTTTAAGAAATGCTTTCAATAAAAGCATCAAGTATTCATTCAGAATCTCACGCAGGCCCAGCCTTGAGTCTTATTTTACTGCAATTCTGAATCAGAAGATGCTAAGCCCCACAGCCTACTCAGCATCCTGAACACGGACAGTTAGAGGCACACCTTTAATCCTCTCCAAAGGATGGGCTTGTAGAGCTTGTAAAGCATCTCTTCCACTCCCTGCCGAACTTCCTTTTGATGGTGAAAGTAACTCAGCACCTAAGAGCCAAGAAAAGAAGAACAGAATAGTAACGTTGGTGTTTTCAAAAAACCACTTACGATCCTACTTTGAGGAAACAACAGGGAGCACAGGCTGGCCCTGCATTCACAAATCTTGGATGCACAGTTCCTCCTAACAGGAACCACATGCTGACAGCACGGAACATGGCAACCTCACAAAGGCACCTACGGTGCAAAGACAGACCCACGGCCTTGGGCTGTACAAAGGTTCCGTTCCAACTTCTACTCTTCTACTAGTAGCCACAAAACCTCATAAGAAGACACACCTCTGATCTTCAGGGTCAAATGCAAAAGGAGCCAGCCTGATTGTTCCTACAGCCCATTCTGGCTCTAAAGTGCACTGGCTACAACTGTCTTGTTCTGAGAACCTCTTTCGGGCATTCAGAACGGCACGTAGAGTCAGCCCTTAACGTCCATGGGTTCTGCATCTGCAGATTCCACCAAGCGTGGATAGAAGGTATCTGAGGGAAAAAAATTCCAGAAGTTTCAAAACAAAGCTTGAAATTGTCATTTGCTGGCAACTGTGTATGTAATAACCACATCAGATTTACAGCCTCTTACAAGCACTTACACTGCACTGGGTATAAACAATTCAGAGATGATGGAAAGTGTTCAGAGAGGCCCTGGAGCATCCATGGGTTTGCTGCCCGATTGCCCGTAAGGGGCGACTGCATCTCAAAGGGGTGTCACTGCCCAGTGATCCTTCCCAGGAGAAACCTGGATGTCAGGTCCACCCCCCAGAGTCATAGGTAATCAGAAAACGCACTGCTTTAACCAGCCAGGACCTTCCTGCAACTCTTCAGATTCTTGTCCCCAACAATAATCAGCGTTGCCTTTTGTCCTTAATTCACAACTCTGAGCCAAAGTTATGTTAGTGAAAAACAGAAATTGTTTATAAATTAGGTTATAAAACAAAAGACTTTAAGTGAATGTCAACCAACTTTACCCTAAAAGAACTACAAATCACCAACTTAATGGACATGAGTTTGAGCAAACTCCGGGAGGTAATAAAGGAGAGGCAAGCCTGCAGAACTGGAGTTCATGGAGTTGCAGAGTCAGACACAACTTAGTGACTGAACAACAACAACAATAGAACTACAATCTAGGGATTTTCTTTTTCTGGCTGTTAATTTTTCATTTAGGAGATTTCTATCTGTCATTTGTTTTCTGTGTACAATGTTAATTTGGTATTAATGGTATACTTGCTTCATAGAGAGTTTTTAAACAACTGTATTGAGATACAATTCACAGACCATAAGTCACTCTTATAAAGTGTGTAATTCAGTGGGTTTTAGTATACACAGAGTTGTGCAACCATTACTACTACCTAATTTCAGAAGATCTTCATCAACAATATGGGGATTTCTTACTGTCGAGTGACTTCTAAGGTATTTTCTGAAGCTTCTTTCAACACATCAATAAAGTGATTTATCAGGTAAATTTGGTATTTATCAAAAACAGGATTCAAGGAAAAAGCTATAACATGTTATAAGCAGTAAGAACGATGACTTGGAGCCCAAGCACACACTTCACTTGAGCAGTGAGATCTAACAGTCCGCCTTTCAATCCTTGCTATGCGTTTTCCCACAGATCTAACAAACAGCGATGCCCATACTTATCGTCACTACTTACTATCACAACAGAAAGCCAGGCATGAGAAAGTCTTCAGTTATTTGGTAGCAACAGTGAAGCAACCACATCACAAATATGTACAGCTTAACACGACACCATTCCTTACAATCAAGCAGAATTTGAACATTAAATCATACATGGGAAACAAATGACCCAAACTATCTACAACTTACAAAGTGCCAGGGACTGTGTGTGCTGGGTGGGGTGTGGGGTGGAAAAAGCACATGGATGTATTTTCATCTCTGGTTCTTTATTCTTGGATAATACAAACTAAATCATCAATAATAAGAAACGTTTTTTATCCATTCAAACTTAATATAATTAGAATATGCACGCCTACAAATAATGACTCCACTATACAAACAGTAGCAGGCACCTCATCTTTATTCCTCTAGCTTCCTGACATGCAGTTGCCCAAACCAGCAGAGAGCACAGAGGCCTCGCCCAGGGTTAGACAGAGCCCCACACAGCCGACCAGAGCTTCCAAGTCCTCCTGCAGGAACTCTGCTTATCAGACTCCTGTCGGGACAACAACCACACCAACAGCAGAGACTTATTCAGTCAGGTCATCTACAACATGAGGATAAAACCCATACCCAAATTCTGAGACTACCTTTTAAAAACAAAATTGTATCAAGAGAAACTATCAAAACATTTATTCAATATGGTTTGCAGACTACAAAGTGGAAATGTAATATATGAAAGTAAACAATAAAAATAATCTCAAATAGTCTCTTCTTTGAAAACAGCAGTAGTGGCAGTAAGAAAGTGATGGTTCTAGACATTTTTATGCCCAAGAATGTAGTTAAAGGTTGTCTGAATAAAGTTCCGATGTCTTAACAGATGTTTGCTTTCCTAATCAAAACTTTGGTGTCAAGGTAGATCTCCCAGAATTCCAAATGTCAAGATTCTGAAAAATTCCTTTAACTGATGCCTGTGAAAACTTAACAAAATTTCACAGAAACAACTCTCTAAAAACAAAACAATGAGACACAATTTTCAAAAGTGCTGCAAGAGTGAGGCTCACCTTGCGTACTCTGGGGTGCACTGGAGACCTCCGAGGAAGGTGGACGCCGTGGTACATGAAGTCCTGGATGCAGTCGTTCTCGATGGCCTGAAACAGCCGGGCGGGAGAGCATGGGTGAGTGCGTCCCAGCGGAAGAGCAGGACAGGTGGAGGAGGAGTCACCGCGAAAGAGGACAGTCTGATCAGCTCATCTTCCCATTCATGAGGGGAAAGCATCCTGTCATCAGAGCTTTTCCACTTTGTTTACGCCTCTTAGAATGCACATAACAGAGAGAACTTTTCTTTTCTCTTATGTGAAGAAATATCACATTTGCGCCAAATTGCATGGCACTCGAGCCTGAATTAAGCCAGACAGGGCTCAGAGACAAAGGTGGGCCTGGGACCACCCCTCCTGACTCATCTGATAATCTCAGAAAACTGGATCTCTTCCAAGAGCTTACCCCACCCCCCACCCAAGAACTCACACTGAACTACCTCTAGGGTGGGGGCCAGGATTCCAAATTGACAGAAACAGATGTCTTGGAGGTACCCCAGTGAGGGGCGGTACAGGCAGTTCCCAGGACTCCAAGGCAGTAGGGAAAGACATGAGGGAGACTCGTTAGTAACATTCACCTCGTCTCCATTAACTGAAAATGCTCCCTGAAGCTACCCCTCGGTCTCAGCGTGACTCCCGTGGGAACCACGCTGCCCGACCTGTGATCACACAGGAGGTTCACGGAACCAACAGCCAGGCGTCTGGGCCACAGAAGTTGACCCTTGAGAGCTAACCACCAGAACACGGGCATTCTGCAACTGACCAGGTTTGCCAACATGTCAACAGCAGAGATTTTTTTCAAAGAGAAAGTGAAAGTGAAGTCGCTCAGTCGTATCCGACTCTTTGTGACCCCGTGGACTATAGCCCACCAGGCTCCTCCGTCCACAGGAGTCTCCAGGCAAGAATATTGGAGTGGGTTGCCATTTCAGAAGAAGGCTTTAAATGACGTAACAAGCAAATGCCACTGGGAGACTTGTTGGATCCTGGCTTCAAAATGAAGACATTTTTTAAACAAAGCAGAGAAGTTTAAATATTAGTATGGGGCTTCCCTGGTGGCTCAGATGGTAAAGAATCTGCCCACAATGCAGGAGACCTGGCTTCGATCTCTGGGACAGGCAGATCCCCTGGAAAAGGAAATGGCAACCCACTCCAGTAATCTTGCCTGGAGAATCCCATGGACAGAGGAGCCTGGCGGACCATTGGCCCATAGGGGTCACAAAGTAAGCATGATGATGGCACTATATAACCAGACCTTTTAGAGATGATGCACCCTGAAGTACACAAGAGTGAGATGTCACACCTGGAATTTGCTTTAAAAACTTGAAGGGACACAGGGAAGGGAGTGAAACTGAGAAGCACAAATTTCTGATACTAATTTGGTGCAGATCTAAACAATTACATTTTAAATCACAAACTCCTATGTTTTAAATCACTGCTAGAGAAAAGGCGAACAAACACTCCTTCCTATGAACAGTTTCATGGAGTATAGAGCAATGCAAAAAATGCGTAAGAACATCCTGGTTCTGCCACTTCCCCAAAAATTATACACTGAAAAACTATTGTAGAAGTTGTCTACAGGAGAACAGGAATGGTAAGTTTTTGTTTCCTAGAAGCAGACATCAGTGATAACTCACAGCATATTTAACTGAAGCTCAAGCTGGGCAAGAGAGCAGAGTGAAGAGAAATAAACTACAAACATCGGGTGGTTAGTCTCCCCTCTGCCCCGACACCAATCCGGGGCCTGCTCCCCCAGGAGAAAAGACCCCTTTATGACTCAGAGTAAAAATTTTGCTCTCAGAAGGAAAAAAACACATCTAAGAACCTAGTATGAAAAAGACATAAGGGATATCAGACATTTTCTTTTTTTTCCAAAAGAGCCTATGAATGTTTAATTGTGAATTACACAGCCAGAAGGTAGGTGCTGGTCATAAAAGGTTCTAAGCCTGATTCAAACAAACGTCTTTAAATTCTCAAATTATGTTGCTGAAGAGATGGCCTGAGTCTCCCAAGGAGCACTGGCCAACAGAAACACAACATCAGCCACAAATGCAATTTTAAACTTTCCAGTGGTCACACTAAAAACGCGGAAAAAAAGGCAAACTTACTTTAATAATATATTTTGTTTAGCCCAATTACTCAATTCAGTATCATTTCAACATGCAATCAGTATTCTTTTTAAAATATCCATGAGACACTTCGCATTCGTCTTTTTCCAGACTGTCTAGTTTCTTACATTTACAGCCTATCTCAGTTTGGACTGGCCACGTTCTAATGGCCCAGCAGATATACGTGGTCGGACACTGCAGGCCCAGAGCTGCCAAAATGGGCAAAAGCATTGGTTCCACTCAAACGGCACGTCGTGGTGAGTGAGGGACATTGTGAGGCGGTGCCCGGTGTAGACATGACCTGAGTAGGTGTGGACGACACCACGCCTCTGTCGTGTGGATGCTCACTGTGAGCTTTGGCTTGACAGACAGGCACAAACAAGGGTTTCAAACAGACCTATTGTGGCTACTTACTTAGTAACCAGAACACAATAAAAATGTGCTAACATTTCATAAAACAGAAAGGAAATACCTCCATTATTTTCCCTGAAGCCTTTTTCCAAGCTCTGAAATAAATTTCTGCAATGTGTACCATCAAAGATCTGGGAAAAAAAAAAATTTAATGCAAGTTTGAAGAGTTATATTTTTCACATGTATCATTTCAGGTACTCTCAAAGATCTGAAAAAAAAAATTTAATGCAAGTTTGAAGAGTTATATTTTTCACATGTATCATTTTAGTTACTCTCCTCTCCCAGGGAAGAAGACACTGTTTTACAATAGTGCTTTGCAAAGTAGAGACAGGTTGTCTGCCTGGAGCAGGAAGCAGAAACTAGTTGGAGAAGGACTGAAATGTCAAACAACTTCTTCCTTCTCAGTCACTGCTTCCCCAGAACTTTACTATTTTCTGCAAAACTATGACACATACGCCCAGAACCAAATTCTTAAGTAAAAAACTTTAAAGATAAATTTATTTCTAATAAAAACTATAAATATAAAAAGTTGAAATATAAATACACTTTAACTTGGAGTCATTCGAAACTAATTAGCTCAGGTACAGGGAATCCTAAAATACCAGGGATGACTTAGACTCATAATGAGGAAAATCTGCTGATTCAACCCAAATATTGTGCAAATGAGGGGAGAGGAGGCAGCATTCCAGAGATCCAGCATGGAGTCCCAACTCAGTTCTCACACAGCCACCTGACAGGATAGATTTGAAAATTCCAGAGCAGGTTAAGGACTTGACCTCGAATGTGGCAAACAGCTCCAAATGCTGCCAGGGCCCAGAGGCTGGGGAATCGGCAGAGAGCCCCTCCTCAAGGGCTCCTCCACCACCACACAGCTCCACCTTCGGGAGACTGCAGTGTGCACACGCACCCAAAGGATCAGACGTGCTAGTCACATGAACTTTACTACGACTGAGGCTGAGATGGAACTGATGAACAGTCTAGGTAAAGAACTACCACAAAGTAAAGTCTTAATTTCAGTGTCACTACTGAAAAAGAATGGTTTCCTATAGCAAGGAAAATAAGTATTCAGTAATACAACAGTACATAATAAATAATAACTTAAGAGATAATTTTTAAAGCTTCTAATCATCATCATTGTCATGTTAGTCACTCAGTCACAGTGTGGCTCTGTGACCCCATAGACTATAGCCCAGCAGGCTCCTCTGTCCATGGGACTCTCCAGGCAAGAATACTGGAGAGGGTAGTCATTCCCTTCTCCAGGGGATCTTCCCGACACAGGGATCGAACCCAGGTCTCCTGCACCGCAGGCGGATTCTTTACCATCTGAGCTACCAGGGAAGCCCCTAAAAGTTGACCTGACCAAAGTCAGGTCAAATAGAAACTTTCAAATCCAGACTAAGCACAAAATATTAATTGTTTTTAATACTTACTTTGGTAATCCCTGTAACTGGTTTTTAATGGTTCCATGAATCATTTTAATGAAATTTATATTCCAACTGAAGAGAGAACTAAGAAATCTTCTTCCCTATAAATTAAAAATAGGATGTAATGTTAAAATTGCAACCAAATAAAAAGTTCCCAGTAACTGAAAACAAACAGTTCTTTGAAAGTGTAATAACGAGTACCGAAGTTCGCTACTCCCGACAAAGTAAGTGCCCATACTTCTAACTCGGAACCTACACACTGAGCCGGGGGTGGGCGCGGCAGGTCAAGGGGAGTCCTGTGTGGGGACAGCGCTGGGGCCTGGGAGGGACCAAGCTGGGCAGCAGGACAGGTGGGGGGCCACACACTGTGAGGCAAATGGCAGGGCCATCATGCTTTGACAGGCAAGTTTTTTTAAAGTATTTACTGGAAATAAGTTGCCAGTAGAATCCAGAAGAGGTTTATCATTTACCTAGAACGACTGGAAACTGACCTAACCAAATTAATAACTGATTAGGAAACTAAGTTCAGCTATCTTAAATTCAAAAGAACACAAATTCTAAAAAGAGGGAGTTTTAACACACATATATATTTATGTCTAAGTGCTCATTCGCTCAACCATGTCCAAGGCTTTGCAACTCCACAGACTAGAGCCCGCCAGGCTGCTCTGTCCATGGGATTTCCCACAGAAAAATACTGGAATGGCTGCTATTTCCTCCTCCAGGAGATCTTTCCATCCCAGGGATAGAACCCACATCTCTTGCACTAGCAGGCAGATTCTTTACCACTTGAGGCACCTGGGAAAGACCACTTACATCTGTATTTGCATATATGTGTGTGCGTGTGTGTGTTAAACAAGAGCAATTTACCCACTGCTATGTATATTTCCATGGACAGAGGAGCCCAGCGGGCTACAGTCCATGGGGTTGCAAAGAGTTGGACACAACTGAGCGACTAACACACACATGTATAAGTCAATATAAAGGGTGTCTGAATCCACTCTGTACTTTACTCTCCCAAACTTCACACCCACCCTGGACGCCCAGGGCAGAGGCCCAGTGACCCTCCAGCAATGACAACGTCAGAGCAGCAACAGCAGTCAGCATATCTCCTGTCAGGCGGGCGCCGAGGGCCCTGTGAAAGGCCCCATGTGCCCCCGAGGGGACCCTGGGAGACGGCGGCCGCTGCTCCTGCCCTACAGAAGGAGCTGAGACTGAACGGCATATGATCAAGGTGACCTGCCACCTGTTCAGTGGACACCAGGGTCTGAACACAGCCTTTCTGACCCCCAGAGCTGCAGGTTTCGGCCAGTGTGGGCAGCAATCAGATCCAGCCCTTCGGTGTCACCAGTGAGAGGGTGCATGGGGAGCAGGCACGCTGGGGTCAAACCGTGCCGTGCCCCACCGTGAGTATGAGGCCTGAGCAAGCTCCTCAGGGGGCCCTCCTCCTCTGGGAAGTCCTTCCCCACACCTCCTTCAGGGACGGGTGACCGCTGCCCCCTTTTGCCTCAAATCATGTCTGCCAGGCCACAAGCAGTCAGAAACAGGGCTATATTCTATATCAAAAACAATGTGCTTTGCATTCCAACATGGGATTACAGTTAATCTAAAAAGACTACCAGTCAATCTTAAAGGAATAACACTGAATATTCATTGGGAGGACTGATGCTGAAGATCCCATACTTTGGCCACCTAATGCGGACAGCCAACTCACTGGAAAAGACCCTGATGCTGGGAAGGATTGAGGGCAGGAGAAGAAGCGGGTGACAGAGGATAAGATGGTTAGATGGTATCACTGACTCAATGGACATAAGTTTGAGCAAACTCTGGGAGACACTGAAGGACACAGAAGCCTGGCGTGCTGCAGTCCGTGGGTCGCAAGGGGTCAGACGTGACTGAGTGACAAAACAATGAACAAAAAGACCACAGAGGGGATTCCCTGGGGGCTCAGTGGTAACGAATCTGGCTGCCAGTGTGCGAGACACAGCCTGATCCCTGGTCCAGGAAGACCCCATGCCATGGGGCAACCAAGCTCGTGCACCGCAACCTCTGAGCCTGTGCCCCGGAGCCCACGCTCTGCGGCAGGAGCAGCCGCCGCAGCGACAGTCCTGTGCGCCGACACTGGGGAGCAGCCCCGCCCGCCGCAACCAAAGAGAGTCCGAGCAGCAACAAGGCCAGGGGAACCAAAACAAATACATAATAATTCTTTTCTACATCTAAAACTCTACCCAAAGTTACAACAAATTATTGAGAGGCTCATGTTCTCAGCACTTCTTAAAAAAATAAAGAAATAAAACAAGTACAGGAAACTCTAAAGATAACAGATGAGCATGTCCAAGAGAGCTAGGCAAGCCACTCTGTAATTTTAATTCTCTAATAGCCACATTAATAAAAGTAAAAAAGATTAAATTAACTTTAATAATGTATTTATGTAATCTAACATATCCAAAGTGTCATTTAAATATGTAATAAATACACAAAAATTATTAATGTGACATTTAACATTCTTTTTCCATATCAAGTTTCAAATGCCTATGTATTTTACATTTAAAGTCACAGCTGGATTGGCCACATTTCATGTGCTCAGTAGCCAAGCGTGGGAGTGACCACTGCTGGCCAGTGGAGCACTGGGCCAGGAACCTCGCTTTGGATTTACTGGATGGGTATGAAAAAACCAAGAATCCTGTGATGATAGCTCTGAGTTATATGCCAATTAACCTGGAGTTAGGGCAGAGGGTCAGATCTGATCCATGGGGAAGCGCTTCTCAACCTTATTTTTAGTCATTTTTAATTTAAAATGCAATCATGAGTCCCCCAGGATTCACACAGCCACCTGTTACCATCTCCTTTAACGATGAAATACACAATGACTTGTAAAATGTTTGCTTAACACTGCCATGCAGTAAATATGAATTGCAACAAATATAATAGCTCTTGACAGTTAAGCTGATTCTTATATTAAAACACTGAGCACGATGCAAACAGCAAACTCACAAACTTAGGAAAAACTTCCATCAAAAAGCAGTTCACAGGACTTTCCTGGTGCTCCAGTGGTTAAGAATCCACCTACCAACACAGGGAACATGGGTTCGATCTCTGGTCCAGGAAAACCCCACATGCTGCACACCAACTTAGACCATGATCCACAATAAGAGAAGCTCTGAGAAGCCCACACATTGCAACGAAGAACAGCCCCTGCATGCAGCCACAAAGACTCAGCGCAGTGAGAAAATAAATTAGTTTTTTAAAAAGCAGTTCACAAACACACCAAGATGAAAAACCACTTGCCTCTTCTTTTTTGATGTAATTGACATTTATGAAGCACTCAAGCAGCATGTCTTTAATTTCTCTACTTTCTTCCGAATGATAATCAAAGCAATATAAAGCCTGATGGATACGCCACAGCCGACATATGTCTGCACCCTGGGGATGACAGGAAAAGAAAATTAACTAATTTTTTTTTTTTAATAATGGGTAAAGTCACATTTCAAATTAACTATGAGACTATTTTATGTCATCAAAAAAAAAAAAAAAATGACAAAAGAAAACATTTTAAAATTTGCAAACGAAGCTCCAGAGAGCATTATCCTAAAACCTAGGCAAAAGCAAGCAGAGATGCTGACAGCCAGCACTGCGAACCGTTTTGTGCACCAACGAGGAGGTGAACCTGCGCTGAACGTGCAGAGCCTGAGCCACGCCAGGCTATGAGGCGACCACTACAGGACTGTGCCGCCAGGAAATAGACCTTTAACGTTCTTAACTGGAAATATAATCGGCCGTGTGGCTGGTGGCTCCTGTGGTAAACGGCACAAGTGCAGACATCTAAATAAAGTCTTGATTTTAAAGGTGAACAAGAATGGCAGGGAAAATGGATTTTAAAAAGGCAAACCAAGGCTTTGGATGAGTTCTGACACAAACAATTTTTCAATCACTCCTGCGGCCAGCAGGGAGTCAGAGTGCGAGCTGAGGATGCAGTCAAAAAGATTCTTTTCTGCCGTGAAATTGACTGCTCCTTGGAGGCCACCATGGGACAGTCTGTCCCACAGGAGGTAAGAACGGGATCAGCTGCAAGGTACGTAGAAAGCTGCTGGCAATCTGTACCGAGAGCTCCAAGTTCAAATCCACTGACCTACAAATTTCACTTGTAGGAGTCTGTGACAAGCCAGCAAAGGTTTAGGGGGAGGGCAAAGAGAAACCCCCAAAGATCCCTCAATTCACAAGGGTCACCTTAGCAGTGGAATTACTGATGATTTTTGGTTTTTTTTCATTTTCCCTTTTCTTCATTTGCCCAGTTTTCTAAGATGAACATAAATATCTGCTGTTGTTTGATCAGGGGAGAAAGCTGTTCTTTTTCTGGATCTCTGAGTTGCATGCCAAAGACTGAAAGATGCATTATATCCTGCGCTCACCTTGCTTCCTGCTGGCCCACCGAAGCTTCCGCAGGCCTGGGCCACCCTCCTGGCCACCAACTTGGGTCAGCAGGCTCTCCCTGACACCCCGCCCCCTCGGTTCTCCCTGGAGCAGTTCCCATCGAGGGGACAGCCTTCCACAGGCCACACACCAAGGAAGACGGGGAGAGAGTCTGTGCACAGTGCACGCACGTGGAGCTCTGCCCACACTAATCGCCCACCTCTGAGAACCACCCTGTGAAAAACCCCGACTGGGAGCCACTGGGCCAGGCCTCTCGCAAGCAGACATAACTCCTAACTGGTATAAACGCGTGTACTTCTCAGCAAAGCACAGCGTGTACTTTAGAAAGGGAACGCACTATTTTCGTCCTGAGACTCCTCCTCAGCAGCATGACGAAGGCAGTCTTGCCCATGTTCTCCTTGGCGAGCAGGCCTCTCTCCCACCACTTCACGCACAGGTCCTGGATGGAGCCCTGCAGCGCTCGCTCACCCTCTGGCAGCGCGTACAAAATTCCTGCAACAGAGCAGGCACTGCACAGTGAGTGCGTGCAGTGAACCGGGGCTCGGCCAGACCCAGCCTGGGAGAGCGTGCGGCTCACAAGGCGCGCCCAGCAGACATCAGTCTAACTCACCAGGACACCTACACATTGTTTACACCATACAAGCAATGCTAACTAAGAGCTGTTCCACCACTATTGTAAAAGCAGGCCCAAGGGAACAGCGAATTTCAGAAGCCCAACACGTCCGAACGACGAGAGGCTCCAAACCCGAGTGCAGGGATGCCCGTGGCAACGCTCAACAGCTGAGCCAGGGCAGGCCGAGTGACCAGCTACCCCACAACTACCCTCAGCTTGTTGGCCTCAAGTTCTGGCTCATTGGTGAAAAACAGTAGAAGCAACTATTATAATGAATAGAAAAGCTGTAGTGCTGTTATTAACAAAAGAGCTCAAGAACTAAATTAAAATACTGACAGTGTGCTCGTAACTGTAATCCAGACATCTGACAGCCATTACTCTAAAGTAAAATTCCTGAATTAACGGGGAATTTTATAAAGCATGTTTGGAGACTGAGGATGAACTGGTGGTAACACCCACAAGCATCTGGGAGCTCCTTTCATACTGACTGGGTAATCTTAATTAGACAGTAATTCAACATAAGAATTCTGAATAAAAGAGCATACTAAAGCAATACATAAACCAAGTGGCTCTGATTAGTGAACTAATCAGATTCACACAGTGGGAGGTGAGGGGACCTGTGAGATTTTTCTTAAAAAGAAAAAAAAATCACTCAAAGTTATCTTTACATCTCTTATAGCTATAATTTCATTCAAATATTATATGATCAGATCTTCTCATAAATTCAGACTAGTGTTCCTACTAAATTAATAACTATCACTTCACAGTTTAGTTAAAATTTGAAGAGTACCAACTTAGGAATATTTGAGCAGGGGGAGTCAACAACTATTCATGATACAACTAAAGAAAAAAATGCAGTGTCACAGAACTGGGCTACCTTGAACTGCTGCGCAGTAAATCACCAGCTGAGGAACTTGCAATGACTGCTTCCCCTTTATCAGCTCTTATTGGTCCTGAAGGTTCAAATAAGACATTTCTAAAAAACCTCTAAGTAGCAGTCAGTTGTCCAGTAATGCACATTTTCACCATCTGAAACATTTGTATGTGGCTCACATGAAATAATTACACAGGACGGCCCATAAAAGAGTGCTCCTTGGTCGTTTTTCCAGCTGAAGTACAAGGGCTCTGCTTCTCACTGCCAGGGGCTTCCTCTTACCGAGTGTCACTCAGACACACACCGTTCAAACCCCGCGTTACTGCAAGTCAGCTTACCGTTTAGTATAACAGCACACTCCAGCAAGGCCTCATAGTTCTCTCTTTCACTTATCACTGACACAGAAGCAAGAATCACAGACGTAACTGCATGGATTATTTCTATGTTTCCATGCTATAAATTTAAAAAAAAAAATCAAAGCACAAGTAAGTTAAAACCAACTTAAAATTTAACTTTAGAAGTAAAACTTACTAAATTTATGAAAATAAAGCCACACTTGACACTTATTCTAAAAAGTTAATTAAAGCTGAACACAGGTCAGCAGTTTGAAGAGAGCAACCCTGAATACCACGTAAATAACGGCAGGACTGAAAAAGGTATAACTACATTAAATAGGCTTCTGGTACTCCAGCGTTCTAACTTTAATTTTAACAACATAAAGTCCAATTATACACAGTAAACAATTACTTTTTTAATAAGGAAAAGGAAATTTATTGTTGAAGGACGAGGGTTACCATCTTTGAACCCTGCTCTACTTTCACACTGTCTTCACTGGAGGCTTTTGCTGTCTGCCACCCCTCCACTGGGCTCTCCAGCAACACGTCTACTAGCAAATCCTTGAGCCTTTGCCATAGCTCTTCTTTCTGCTTCCTGGATAATTCATCTATCAACTCATTTAGGTTGAACGGATCACAAGTATCCTTCTGCAAAATAAATAACAACGGTCACATTTCAAATACAAGAAAACAGTTCTATCTTCTTTATAATGGCATCAGAAGAAGTTTAAGTGCTAATAGCTAAGTTTCAAATTCAAGAGTCGGGCTGTAGTTTTTGAAATACAGTCCTAAGAGGCAGAGGACAGGAATGATCAGACAGAAAGCAACAGATCCTCCGCCCCAATCAGTCCTGGTATACTCCTCTTCACCCCCTAGCAAAACTGCCCCCGACAACAGTACCCCCCTGACATCCTCCGTCTCCAGGCCTGAAATCTGGTCACAAGTGCATGCCAGAGCTCAAGTAACAGAAAGAGCCACAACAGTAATATACAGCCATGCCAAGGAACGCAAGCTGAGCTTCTGGTCTCCAACAAGTCTTGGGCCCTGACTTTGTCCCTGTATCCAACCTGGTACAACCTGAGCACCACAACAGCCACAGCAAGGGATTATAACTCTTTGAATAAAATAAAAACCAATGAGACCATACTGATAATAAATAGTAGCCAATAATTGGGCATCCCCAACGGCTCAGCAGTAAAGAATCCGCATACAGTGCAGGAGATACATGCGTCATGGGTTCGATCCCAGGGTCAGGAAGATTCCCTGAAGGAGGGCATTACAACCCACTCCAGTATTCTTGCCTGGAGAATCCATTTTTTATTTAGTCCTTAAATAAGAGCCATGTGAAACAATGTTCTTGGCAGTGTTTTTGTGAAATAGCCAAAACCCAGAAACAACTAAGTAGTTATCAACAGAAGAATGGATAAATGTATTTTGTTATGTTTATGCAATGGAAAACTCTACAGAAGTAAAAACAAAAGTGTATGGAAATGAAATGAATCCCATGGACAGAGGAGCCTGGCGGGATACAGTTCACAGCATCACAAAAAGTCAGACACAACTGAAGCAACTGCGCAGGCACACACAGCCAATAACTAATCAGTAATTGACTAACGGCATTGGCATGCTATTAATAGCAGTAAATAAATACAGCAGCAATTTGGGACTGGAAAATCACAATTTTGTAGTGATCATAGTAATAATTGATTCAGGCAAGAAACACCAACTGTCAGTATATTTTAAAGATATTGTGACATACACATACGGAAAAGCGCACTAAGTGTGACTGCAGGTAAATAAACAAAGCCTCCACCACCCCTCCAGGGCTGCCTCCTCCCCTCCCCAGTTTCTTTAGCATTTATGGTAATTACTGCCTTGCTTTTCTTGATAACTTCCCTACCATCTGCATCCCTAAACCATGCCCTGTAAATAGATCTATTTTCCACTTGGTAGAGAATTGGATCACAAGGTCTCTGCTCTTTCATATCTTGCTTCTCTTGCCCAACATTATTTAGTGATGCTCATCCATACACTGCATGTCATGATAGTTCATTTAGTTTCATTTCATTTCCATACAGTTTTGTTTTTACTTCTGTAGAGTTTTCCATTGCATAAACATAACAAAATACACTTATCCATTCTTCTGTTGATCACTATTTAGTTGTTTCTGGGTTTTGGCTATTTCACAAAAACACTGCCAAGAACATTGTTTCACATGGCTCTTATTTAAGGACTAAATAAAAAATGGATTGCCAACTGAAGAGTCTATATACATTCAACATTATCAGTTCAATATATATTTATTACTCTAAATGGTATAGCAGTTTCCACATCCCTAGCAGTGATGAAATTTTCAAATATTCCACATCTCCCCAACACATAGTATTTTCAGTCTGGTGGGAGACAGTGGTATTTCATCTTTTCGTTTTTTTCCAATGGGCAGAAGTTGGATGAGGAGAAAAGAATTTACCTAGTCTCAATCTACTTCCCCCCAGCATGTGTGCATGGTCGGTCGCTTAGTGCTTGGGACCCCATAGACAGCGGCCCAGCAAGCGCCTCTGTTTAGGGGCTTTCCCAGGCAAGAATACTGGAGTGGGTTGTCATTTCCTCCTCCAGGGGATCTTCCCGACCCAGGGATCGAGCCTACGTCTCCTGTTTCTCCTGCACTGGCAGGTGGGTTCTTTACCGCTGTGCCATCTGGGAAGCCCATTTCCCCACAGACCACTTGTTAATTATAAAAGTGGGAATACTAATGCACCAGCAATGACACAAATCAACACCACATGCCTCACCAAGGAGGTCATGACACCGCTTACACACACAGCCCCTCCATATGCACAAACGCGCAAACTAGGGCAAGGGAAGGACAGGGCGCAGAGTAGCTGCCTGCAGCTTCCAGACTGTCAGTCACGGCGGGCGGGGGCGGGGGTGCGGGGGCGCCACGGAACTCTGGAGCAAAGAGACTCGCAAGGCAGGACAGCAGAGCAAGGCCACCTCTCCACCCCAGCCCACCAGCCTCCTCTCTGCGGGACCCATCCGAGTAGTCCAGGGGTCTTTGTCTTTCCCACTACTTTTGTCCAGAATTCTCTCCCGCAATCTCCATGCAATTCTTAGCTGTCACTACTTTGATTTTCACTGCATGATCAGAACAAGTGAGGTATGTGTCATGTGCCCCGAGGTCACAGTACTTTAGAGTCGGGGCCCTAAAGCTGGGGTCTTCCAAAGTCAGTCTTAGGCCTTTCTCCTATTATACTGCGTAGATGATCCCATGCATCCCAGCCAGAACTGACGCCCTGAGCCTGCCTCCAGCCCAGAGCTGCTCCTGGCTCCAGGCCTGCCTCTCCACCTCCTCCTGCATGCCTCTCACGCGTGCGTCCTGGAGCCTCTCAGCACGTCCCACATGAGCCATCTCCTCCCTCAAGCCTGCCCTCTTCCTACTTAGGACCTCGCTGAACAGACGTGGACGCAGGAACCCGGGTTCCTCCCCGGCCCACACCCGGTCACTGGCAGTGCACCCGGGCTGACGCCCTCCCACGTCCACGCCCAGACTCGACCTGTGTCTCTCCCTCACTCTCCAGCATCCAGCCCCCTTCAACCTATTCTTCGTGTTCAAAGGAATATTCCCAAAAGGCGAGTCCTCTTTCTGTCTTTCTCTCCCTCTTTCATCCTTTTGCACACACGTCACTCTCTGCTTAAAAGTCCCTGTTCCTCTCAGGACAGCCTCCACCCCTCAGAGTGGGCGAGGCCTCATTCCAGGTGTCACCTCTTGCCTTCTTCCTCAGCCGGTGTTTTCACACCAGGCATCTCCAATTTCAAGCACAAGGTGCTTCTCCAGTCTTCAGAATTAACCCTGTTGGTTAGAGCAGTCCTTCTCCATACCCCTGTCTGACTGCTTAACTCATTTCACCTTTTAGATCTTTGGCTCCACAGCCTTTTCATTGGGATGGGGAACATCCCATGTCTAAATCTGGGTCCCTCTACACCTCTGCCCCAGTTTAGCCCTTCAGTTCAGTTCAGTTCAGTCGCTTAGTCGTGTCCGACTCTTTGCGACCCCATGAATCGCAGCACGCCAGGCCTCCCTGACCCTGCTGTATTTACACACCTGGATTCATCACAACACTGTAAATAATCTAAGGATAAAAAAGGATATCTTCCTCACAATGCCATGCACAGAACAAGAGATCAATAAATATTTAAGTAAGTAATTAGAAACATCTTGTGTTGCCACTTAGCATCCTCACAACAACCCTCTTAAAGCAAACAGGAAATATTGTTTGTGAGTAGCTGCCCATAGGCAGATCTATTTGTGTATAGTTTTGCTTTGCTTTTTTAAATACACCTTGGTCCGTACGGATTCACTGAAATGACTATATGTCACTTGTGGATATAATGATTTTAGCAAAACGTCTTATATTAACAGTCAAAATCAAGATAAAGCTAAACATAAAACTTACATCAAGTTGAATGAATTGCAAAAATTTTCCAATCAGCTCCTTAGACACTGCTTGTATGAATGTCTCACGTTTTTCCATAGCAGATCAAACTTTTCATATGGCATTTATTCTGCAACACTAGTAAAACACACAATCATAGTTAGTATCCAAAACTGCAAGAAAATCCATACACTACCTGTGATAGACAGTTTCTAACAATATTCTGACGTAAACAAGCTATAACATCTAAAAAATAACTTTGTTACCAAGGAGGAAAGGGATTGACATATACACATTACTGTATATAAAAAGGTAACTAGTAAGAGCCTAATTATAGCACTGGGGGCTCTACTCAACACTCTGTAATGACATACGTGGGAAAGAATCTAAAAGAGTGGATACAAAAATAAAAAATAAAAGAGTGGATAAGTGTACAATTGATTCTGTACAGCAGAAACTAACACAACATTGTAAATCAACTATACTTCAATAAAAAATGATTAAAAATAAATAAAAATAACTTCCTTCTTTTCTTCACTGAGAACAGTATCAATATAACATCATGTTTTCATTGATTGTTAATGAAGCTACCAACTAAGGAAAGAGAAATCCAACAGCTCTCAAAGGCTCACCTTCTCTCCCTTTTTAGGACCTTCACAAGATGCTCCTTCAGGTCTGAGGCAGCTCAGCGAAGAACAGACTGAGCCCAGCTGCTAACACTGAGGACTCCCCTTCCTCAAGCACCAGTCCTGCATCAAGAGAACCCGTCAGCCGCCTTGCTGTGCAGTGTGGCCTCGGGCCCCTGGGGGCTTGTTAGTGTGCGAAGCAGATGCAGCCCTCCCAGCCCCGCGGGACGAGAGCTCAGGGGCTCTGTCTCCTCTAAAAATCCTATTTTCCATTTACACCGCCTAGTGCTTGCAGCACCTGATTCGAAAGACATCATGAAGCAACTGCAAAATGATGAAACATACATGGAGCAGGACACTTACCTTAAAAATAAATGAAAACCTCCTGCAGTCACAAGTAGAGCAACATGGAAAATTAGTGGTACCAATGGCAACAATTACCAGGACAGAGTCATCTTAAATGCAGAACCCCAAGATCTTAGCATTTAAATCAAACAACAAAAACAGGAAGTAACTTCTCCACATAAGTAACACTAAAGTGTGGCCGCCTCAGCCCTGAACTCAGATAGCTGAGAGATGGGCCTGACTTCTGACCTGCCAAGCAGGCAGGAGAGCCGCCAGCAACAAGCTTGATGCATGATGATGACTGGTTTCAGTTGAAGAGTTTAAATGAACAATATTTCAAAAAAGGTTAAAATGGGGACCTTGCTTATTTGTGATTCCAGTAGCTTTTCTGGTTTGCTCTATTTCCAAGTGTAATTTCCACAGTAATCCACTTCCAGTAGACGACCAGATTCACTGACATAGCCCCCATTTGCTCTCTGGCACTGTCATTGTAGTTCTTTAAGGGTAATTAATTTTCCAACTTCTCTCAGTCTCTCTCAAAGCGACCACTACTATGTGCACAAGGCCTCGCCCCTCCAACCAGAGATACCTTCTAGAAAAAATCACCTCGACATGCAACTACCGTCCCAACGGCAGGGTGCTCTGTACACAGGAGGTCTGGCACTGAATTAAGATGAGCATTTAAGAAAGACTCCTGTCACGTTGTCACCGCAGAAAACCCCTGTCACCTGGGGCCAACCATTCATCTCAGAACTAGGAGAGACACCTGAGGACAGTTTTCCCAGGGCACAAGGCTCAGAGAACTGATCTCTGAGATCAGTCTCTGGTCCACGGCTCAGGGGCCCTGCCCGGGATCAGCCCCCGGTCCGAGGCTCAGGGCACCCTGCCCGAGATCAGCCCCCAGTCCGGGGCTCAGGGGACCGTCCCCAGTGTCAGCCCCCGGTGCGGGCTCAGGGGCTTCTGCCCGGGGTCAGCCCGGCACAGGTTGCGGGGCCTCTGAACTCAGTCCCGGGGGAACAGGCGCGGAGTGTGGCGAGCTCCAAGCCCGGAGCCCGCCTTCCCGGCCACCTCAGAGCCCCGGCCGGGCCGCGGGCTCAGATCGCGGCCCACGCGGAGGCTGCGGTGCTAGGGAGCCGACCCGACCGAGCCCGCCGTCTCCCGGTCCCCCACCCCCAGCCCTCCGCCGGCCGACCCCGCAGCACTCACCTCGTCCCCGGGACCCACCGTTTCCCGCGTTCTGACCAGATTCAAACCCGCCCGCCGGCTCCCCCGACGCGCCCCGCCCGCCGGCGCGTCAGCACGCGCCGCTCTCGCGATAACTGGGCGTGGGCGGGACCGCCGAAGGGCGCGCTCCCGCCCCGCCCCGCCCACCTCAGGCCCCGCCCCCATGGCACCGCCTCCAAGGCCGCTCGAGCTGCGACGCCGGCCACGCCTGTCCACGAGAGCTCGGATCGTGACGTTTTTTAGCTTGACATCAAAATTTGTCTTGGCTTAAGTGACTGAAACAGATACAACTTCTGACATAAAGACTGACTCAGAATAAAGCTGTGACATCACCCTTTATATGCATCCAGTGACGTCTGAACACTAGGAACTGAACTCCGGGTCTGGGTGAACGCTACGTTTCCCACATAATTGTGTCCTTAATGCAGTATCAGTTTCTGCCATGCAATTTCTATGGACCATGTGTCCAGCAAAATATATTTATAAATAAATGTGTACACATACACTTACTATCTTGTGATCAAAATCCTCTAGATTTATAAACATATTAATTGGAATACAAATATATCAAAGAATAAAAGTGAAAGTGTTAGTGGTTCAGTGTGTCCGACTCTCTGTGACCCCATGGACTGTAGCCCACCAGGCTCCTCTGTCGGTGGGATTCTTCAGGCAAGAATACTGCAGTGGGTAGCCATGCCCTTCTCCAGGGTGTCTTCCCTACCCAGGGATGGAACCTGGGTCTCCTGAATTGTAGGCAGATTCTTTATCATCTGAGCCACCAGGGAAGCCTACAAATATATCAAAGTCATACATAAATTGATTGTAAATGTGGTATTACATATAAGACTAAACTTTTGCTGAAACACACTTCTTAATACTATCTTTCAGTTCAGTTTAGTTGCTCAGTCGTGTCCGACGCTTTGCAACCCCATGAATCGCAGCACACCAGGCCTCCCTGTCCATCACCAACTCCTGGAGTTTACCCAACTCATGTCCATCGAGTCAGTGATGCCATCCAGCCATCTCATCCTCTGTCATCCCCTTCTCCTCCTGCCCCCCAGTCTCTCCCAGCATCAGGGTCTTTTCCAATGAGTCAGCTCTTCACATCAGGTGGCCAAAGTATTGGAGTTTCAGCTTCAGCATCAGTCCTTCCAATGAACACTCAGGACTGATCTCCTTCAGGATGGACTGGTTGGATCTCCTTGCAGTCCAAGGGACTCTCCAGAGTCTTCTCCAACACCACAGTTCAAAAGCATCAATTCTTCAGCGCTCAGCTTTCTTTATAGTCCAACTCTCACATCCATACATGACTATTGGAAAAACCATAGCCTTGACTAGACAGACCTTTGTTGGCAAAGTAATGTCTCTGCTTTTTAATATGCTATCTAGGTTGGTCATAACTTTCCTTCCAAGGAGTAAGCATCTTTTAATTTCATGGCTGCAGTCACCATTTGCAGTGATTTTGGAGCCCAAAAAAATAAAGTTTGACACTGTTTCCATTGTTTCCCCATCTATTTGCCATGAAGTGATGGGACCAGATGCCATGATCTTAGTTTTCTGAATGTTGAGCTTTAAGCCAACATTTTCACTCTCCTCTTTCACTTTCATCAAGAGGCTTTTTAGTTCCTCTTCACTTTCTGCCATAAGGGTGGTGTCGTCTGCATATCTGAGGTTGTTGATATTTCTGCTGGCAAACTTGAGGCCAGCTTGTGCTTCCTCCAGCCCATCGTTTCTCATGATGCACTCTGCATATAAGTTAAATAAGCAGGGTGACAATATACAGCCTTGATGTACTCCTTTTCACATTTGGAACCAGTCTGTTGCTCCATGTCCAGTTCTAACTGTTGCTTCCTGACCTGCATATAGGTTTCTCAAGAGGCGGGTCAGGTGGTCTGGTATTCCCACCTCTTTCAGAATTTTCCAGTTTATTGTGATCCTCACAGTCAAAGGCTTTGGCATAGTCAATAAAGCAGAAATAGATGTTTTTCTGGAACTCTCTTGCTTTTTCGATGATCCAGCAGATGTTGGCAATTTGATCTCTGATTCCTCTGCCTTTTATTAAACCAGCTTGAACATCTGGAAGTTCACGGTTCACATATTGCTGAAGCCTGGCTTCGAGAATTTTGAGCATTACTTTACTAGCGTGTGAGGTGAGTGCAATTGTGTGGTAGTTTGAGCATTCTTTGGCATTGCCTTTCTTTGGGATTGGAATTAAAACTGACCTTTTCCAGTCCTGTGGCCACTGCTGAGTTTTCCAAATTTGCTGGCATACTGAGTTCAGCACTTTCACAGCATCATCTTTCAGGAGGCAAGCAGAAGTAACGCCATGGCAGGCAGCTTAGATTAGGAGCAGGCCTTTCTACTTCTGGGTTGTAAGATTATCAGGCCACCTGGATACAACCAATCAGCTTTCGCTTAAACACTGACCGCTGTTTGCCAATTAGGAAATTAGGAAATTAGGAACGGGGCAGAAACCACCCCCCCACCCCCACCCCGGGAAAGTCCCGTGCACGTGAAAGTTTTGACCAATGAAATTGCTTTGCAAACTTGTAACCAATCCGCTTAAACCAACTACCAATGGCGTGTGCTCACCCTATAAATTTGTGTAACAGCTTGGGCTCGGGGCTCTCTGACCCGAACCACTGAGTTGGATGCGGCGGGAGCCCTGACTCAAGTCAGCAATAAACTTCCCTTTTTGCGAGTTGCATTGTCTTGGAAGCCTTCTCTCTTCCCGCTCGGGGATTTGGACATCGGGGATAACAGAGATCAGTGGAGAAATAACTCCAGAAAGAATGAAAGGATGGAGCCAAAGCAAAAACAATACCCAGTTGTGGATGTGACTGGTGATAGAAGCAAGGTCCGATGCTGTAAAGAGCAATATTGCATAAGAACCTGGAATGTTAGGTCCATGAATCAAGGAAAATTAGAAGTGGTCAAACAGGAGATGACAAGAGTGAACATCGACATTCTAGGAATCAACGAACTAAAATGGACTGGAATGGGTGAATTTAACTCAGATGACCATTATATCTACTACTGTGGGCAGGAATCCCTTAGAAGAAATGGAGTAGCCATCATGGTCAACAAAAGAGTCTGAAATGCAGTACTTGGATGCAGTCTCAAAAACGACAGAATGATCTCTGATCATTTCCAAGGCAAACCATTCAATATCACAGTAATCCAAGTCTATGTCCTAACCACTAATGTCGAAGAAGCTGAAGTCGAATGGTTCTATGAAGACCTACAAGACCTTTTAGAACTAATAACCAAAAACAATGTCCTTTTCATTATAGGGGACTGGAATGCAAAAGTAGGAAGTCAGGAAACACCTGGAGTAACAAGCAAATTTGGCCTTGGAGTACAGAATGAAGCAGGGCAAAGGCTAATAGAGTTTTGCCAAGAGAACACACTGGTCATAGCAAACACCCTCTTCCAACAACACAAGAGAAGACTCTACACATGGACATCACCAGATGATCAATACTGAAATCAGATTGATTATATTCTTTGCAGCCAAAGATGGAGAAGCTCTATACAGTCAGCAGAAACAAGACCGGGAGCTGACTGTGGCTCACATCATGAACTCCTTACTGCCAAATTCAGACTTAAATTGAAGAAAGTAGGGAAAACCACTAGACCATTCAGGTATGACCTAAATCAAATACTATGGTTAAGACTTTTCTAATAAGTTGTATTCTGATTATTTATATTTATAGCTGTAAATACTGAGAAAACTTTTTTACACTAAAAAAAAAAAAAAAAAAAGACATGAAACACCAATGGATAGCAATGTACTGTAGTTCAATACAATAGTATTTAACTAAAATATGTTCATGAACATAGCAATGAACATATTTTACTTAAATGCCAAAAATCACATACTGATCTATCATCAATTTCTTTTAATTTAACTTGTATCAGCTAACAATTTGATAGGACTTTCCTTCAATTTTCACTGGAAGTAAAGACTTGGAAACCATCTGTATTTCAAAAGAATTTGAACCCAGTCACTTGAAATTATTTGTTTACCAGTTTCCAAAAAACCTTAACCCAGATACATCGAATTACTATTAATTATATCAGCTACTCTATTTGAAGGCACTTTTGCCAATACAGTTTTTTAGATAAAAGCTTCTTTTGCTTGCTTTATATGTTTTTCCCACACCTTGGGGATCTGCAGATTTCACTCACTCACTCCTCAGCCAGATGAGATTGAACACTGAGAAGGTTTGAGGAACTGTTCTCAAACTGCTGAGGAACAAAGAATGCGTCTCTAAGATCCTGGCCGTGGGCCCACTGAGACCACCAGGACAAAGGAATAAAGCCCCCTGGACTCACCCCAGGCCTGTCCTCCACCGGGAATCAAGACCTGGAGGAGGACCGTCCCCAGGGCTCCAGCATGAGCCCACCCTTTGTGTCCTGAGGCTTTGGGCCTTGCTGTGAGGGCCCATCTGTGGTGCAGGTGCTCTGAGCCCCCTGCGCCCCCTGCCCAGTTCCAGCGGTCACCACACAAAGCGGCACCCCAAACGCCAGCCCCTGTCCCGCGAGGCCCTGGACTAGCCCTTCTCGCACCCACCCCGACGTCTGAAGTCCTTTCACTGCGCCTGTGAGGACAGGCCTGCAGCTGCCACTCCTCAGGCTGAACTGTCCGGAGCGGACCCTGGACTAACTGGCCATCTGGGAAGGCCGCGGGAGGTCCTGGTCTGTCAAGAAGCCTATGAGGAGCTCACTGGAGGCCCGGGCAGTCCGGGCGGTCCCCAGGGGTGGGCGCAGCCCCGCCCACTTCTCCTCGGGAGCAGCCCCACCCCCGCCTCCCGCTTTCCGCTCAGCCCCCGCCCCGGAAGTCCCCGGGTGCCACGCCCCATCACACGGCTCCTCACCCGCAGGGGGCGCCGCGCTCACCTCCTACCGCAGCAGCCTCGGGGCTGTGGGCCCTTTGGGCCGCCCTGCTCCACACACCCACACACCCCACACCCCCACACAACACCCGCACACACAACCCACACACACCCGACACCCACACGCCTCACACCCCCACACTCCCCCACACCCACACACCCCACATACACCACACGCATGCACACCTCACACCCCTCACCCCACACCCCACCCACGCCCACACCCGCACACACACAATCCCCACACATCTCACACCCCACACCCAAACACTTCACACTCCCCCACACACCTCACACCTCACCCCCACACACCCCACAGCCACACTCCCACACACCCACATACCTCACACCCCACACACCCCACACCCACACACCTCAAACCCCACACACCTCACACACCCCACACCCACACACCTCACACCCTACACACCCTACACACACCCACACACTCCACACCCACACACCTCACACCCCCCCATACACCCCCACCCCACATATATCTCCCACACCCTCCACACACCCACACCCCTCACATACACCCACACACCCCACACATCTCCCACACCCTCCACACACCCACACTCCTCACACACACCCACACACCCCACACACCCACACACTTCACACGTCACACACACACCCCACACACACACACCCACACATACCCTACACATCCCTCATCCCCACACACACCCCCACACAACCCCTACACCCCCACACACCTCATGCACCCCCACACACACACACCCCCACACACCCCACACCCACACATCCCACACACACCCCACACCCACACACGGCACACACACCCCCACACCCACACACCCACCCCCACACACATACCCACACACACCCACAAGTCCCACACACCTCATACCGCCCCCTCCTCTCTGCCCCACGTGGAACCCTGCTCCGCTTCCTCCCTCTTTCCATCCCAGTCCACTCTCTGGGTAGGGGGTGCTCAGTCCCTAGGGCAGAAAGTGATCAAAGGAGGTGGTTCTGGAGCCACGCCCACCGCCTGGGGAGGAGGCCCTGCAGAAACCTGTCCTCCTTTTTGTGGTCTGACACTCTACTTTCTGGGCAGTAAAAGTCTGAACTTGGGAAACGTGCATGGGGGTGGATTCAACAACAAAGAAAGGTAAAGCAGAAGTAACTGGAAGCTCAAGGACCATCCTTGCTCTGCCTGGGGACTGCACCCAAGACTGGAGGACCTCAGGGCAACACCGGGGGCGGGGGGGCGGGCAGTGTGAAGACAGGGGCACCTCTGCAGGTGCCACCACTCCTAGACATAAGACTCTTCCAGATGGTCCCCAAAGGTATCTGCACACGCATCTGCCTCTCAAGATGGCAGAGTAGAAGGATGTGGGCTCATCTTCTCCTATGAGAACTCCAAACTTGAAACTAATCACTGAACAACCATCGACAGGAGAATGTTGGATCCCACCAAAAAAAAAAAAAAAATTACCCCTGTCAAGGGCAAAGGAGAAGCCCCAATAAGATAGTAAGAGGGGCAAAATCATGTTTAGAAAGAAACCTCAGATAAATATCAGTAACTTCAGAGAGGCAGATGACACCACCCATGTGGCAAAAAGTGAAGAGGAACTGAAGAGCCTCTTGATCAAAGTGGTAGAGGAGAGTGAAAAAGTTGACTTAAAACTCAACATTCAGAAAACTAAGATCATGGCATCTGGTCCCATCACTTCATGGCAAATAGATGGGGAAACAATGGAAACAGTGACAGATTTTATTTTCTTGGGCTCCAAAATCACTGCAGATGGTGACTGCAGCCAGGAAATTAAAAGACACTTGCTCCTTGGGAGAAAAACCATGACCAACCTAGACAGCATATTGAAAAGCAGAAACATTAATTGCCAACAAATGTCTGTGTAGTCAAAGCTATGGTTTTTCCAGTAGTCATGTATGGATGTTGAGAGTTGGACCGTAAAGAAAGCGGAACACTGAAGAGTTGATGCTTTTCAGCTGTGGTTTCGAAGAAAACTCTTGAGAGTCCCTTGGACTGCAAAGAGATCTTTTCTTATTAAAGAAAATCAGTGCTGAATATTTATTGGAAGAAATGATGCTGAAGCTGAAGGTCCAATACTTTGGCCACTTGATGGGAAGAACTGACACATTAGAAAACACACTGATTCTGGGAAAGACTGAAGGCAGAGGAGAAGGGGATGACAGAGGATGAGATGGTTGGATGGCATCACCGACTCAATGGACTTGAGTTTGAGCAAAGTCCAGAAGGTGGTGATGGACAGGGAGGCCTGGCGTGCTGCAGTCCATGGGGTCAAAAAGAGTCAGACACAACTGAGCGACTGAACTGAACTGAACTGAACCTTCTATGATGACCTTGGAACAAGATGGGAAAGGGGAGTGATCTGCCTTCATCTTCCTTAGGGCTCCTGGGGCCGGGGCAGCTCCTCCCAGGAGAGCCCCACTGAGCTCCGAGGAGTGTGAGATATATGCCCAGAGCAAATTACCCTTAGCCACGCTGCAGGTTAGAATTTCCTGAACCGCTGATGGGAACATGAACCTATACCTGTGCAGACCAATGAACTCAGACAATGGGAGGGAGGCCCAGTGAGCACTCGTGTGTTTAACTAGTGTCAGAATCCCCAGGTGATCCTAATGGGTAGAAGTTGCTGGCAGAAAAGATGGGGAAAGAGGCAATTTGAGTGGCACAAGCGTAGAACCTATAGTGCTGAGCCCACCGTGAGCGAGCATCGCCCGGGGGGTGCTGCCCCCTGTCCGAATCCTCCCAAACCAGACTTCCGATCCCTGTCGTGATCACGGCCCTGTCAGAGAGCACCAGCAGGACGAAACCGGACACAAGCCGACGTCCTCCAGCGACAAACAGGCGAACACGGAGGCCCGTCCGTGCGGCGGCACACTCCTCAGCCCTAGAGGGAGCGGGGCTCTCACTCAGGCTGTAATGTGCACGAGCTTGAAGACACGATGCCCAGTGAGAGAAGCAGACACAAGAGACACACCCTGTGTGATTCCACTGATAGGAAATGTCCACAACAGGCAGATCCACAGGCAAAGGTAGCTTAGGGGATGGCAGAGGCTGACAGTGACTGCAGGGTGCCTTTCATGTGATGAAAACCACCTGGAATGGGCTGTAATGTATTCACAGCCTTGTGAACATACTAAAGACCACTGAATTGTATACTTTAAAAGGGTAAATTTTACAGTTATGAATTATATGTTAATAAAGCTGTTATAAGCAAATCTCAGCAGGCTGAGTACCAACACAGACGTACCTAGCTGGGCATTCATATCCGAGTTAAGTGGGGTAGGAGCTCAGGGCTGGTGTGGAAGCATCTATTGGGCCCACACTCCTGGGCAGTGCTCACAGGCAGTGGGATGTGCAGGAAGCTTCCGGAAAGTGGCTGCACTCAGCAACAGGAGCTCTCACCTAGAGACACACCAGGATCACCCAGGAGTCCTTACTGCCCAGCCTGGGCCTCCTCAGACGGACCCGGTCAGGCTCTCTGGAGGTGGGAACAGGTCTCTTGGGGGCCCTGTGTGCACATGGCCCCAGGGGAGCTTGTTGGGAAGACAGGAACGGGAGCTGGCACAGCACCACTGTGGATCTGTCGGTTCTGGACCTTTCCTAGGAATCCCATGCGACGCAGCCTTTAGTGTCTGCTCCTCGCATAGGGCAGCAGACAGAGCAAGTGGCGGTTCCCAGGATGTAAGAAAGGGGCCCCTGTGCACAACGGTCCCTGCAGGGACTTCTTCCTGACATCACTCACACATGGCCAGCAGTATCTATGAAATATGCGGTCTGGACCTCCTAGTCAGGAGCAGGACCCTCAACACTTTTCTGTGTGCAGGAAAGTGAGGCTTGCCTTTCACAGCCTTTTTCAGGAACATACATGCTGAGTACCTACAGTACACAGCTCAGAGGTTAGTCTTGTCTTGTCCAAATTAACATCAACTGTCTATCATGTTAAGTCACTTTACACCATAAACTTTATCTTACATGTAGTGGATATTTTCCTGTAAGTCCATTCATGAAAGAGTAAGGAAACTATAATTATTGGCTGTTACTGAATAATTAAATTCAAGAGATGAATTAAATTTAATTCAATAATTAAATTACTGAATAATTAAATTCAAAGGTTTTTGTGATATTGAGATAGTTGAGTAAAATAATAACTGACCATCAACTCATCTGATCTCATAAGAATGACTTCATTGTAAGTATTTTGTTGTATTCAGATTTGGCAGTATTTCTAGAAGGAGAGTCCTTGTTAGGCAAGTTTGCCATCCTGAGACACCTGTAAAACATGCTGGCTGGACGTACTCGGTTCTTGTAATTAACAAGATCTCGGGCAAATCATTTTCTTTGAGAGCCTGTCTCTTCACTTGGAAAATGGAAGGCAGAGCTGTCACAATTACCGGCTCCTTCTGTCTCTAAAACACATGTAGAAATGAATGAAACAGCTCCTTCCTGAACCTTCGAAAGCCGCAAGGTATCGCCCTGACCACAGCGCCACCTGGTGGGACCACGGCTCCTGACGGTGAGGAGGTGTCACCAGCCCCGACTGTCTCAGGACGACACAGACGTGAGGACTCTGGGCCAGGGTGACGTGGATGCGTGCTCTGCTCACTACTCCTGTCCAAGCCGCTGCCGGAGACAGGACATAAAAGGAGGAGACCAAAAATGCATCCTGCACCCGTGGAGCAAGATTGGAACAGGAATGCAGAATGAGGTCCCGGGGCCACGGGTGTGCAGGCCACGGGCAGGCAGCTACAGCCGGAGTGCAGGCCCTCCTTTTTCATACGCTGTCTGAGTTGGCCATAGCTTTCCTTCCAAGGAGCAAGTGTCTTTTAATTTCATGGCTGCAGTCCCTGTCCGCAGTCATTTTGGAGTCCAAGAAAATAAACTGTCACTCTTCCCACTTTCTTCCCCTTCTATTTGCCATCAAGTGGGCTGGGCGTGCCCCACGGAGGACTGATACCAGGTCTGGGCCCTCTGCTTGCAGCCAAGTGCCAGGCAGACCCACCTGCCCAGGAAAAGAAGCCAAAAGGTTCAAAAGCTGGTGCTTCTGGTGCAGCAGCCCCGGACCCAGACCCTGACCAGCAGCCGCCTCAAGGCCCCTCTCACTTGGTCGCAGGAGCTGCTCTCTCAAGATCCTAGCTCTCCTCAAGGAGTGGGTCTCAGAATCTCCTTTAAGTTCTGCCCTGGACCAGGGGCCAGGAGGCAAAGATGAGGATGGGGAGATGAGCTCAACTCCCCCCAAAGAATCAACATTGTGGAGACATCTATGCTGTTGTTGTTCAGTCACCAAGCCCTGTCCGCTTGTGACCCATGGACTGCAGCACAGCACGTCCTCCACTATCTCCTGAAGTTTGCTCAGATTCATGTCCATTGAGTTGGTGATGCCATCCAACCATCTCATCCTCTGCCTCCCCCTTCTCCTTTTCCCTCAGTCTTTCCCAGCATCAGGGTCTTTTCCAGTGAGTCGTGTCTTCCCATCAGGTGGTCAAAATATTGGAGCTTCAGCTTCAGTATATCTAAGGTTGTTGATATTTCTCTAAACAGTCTTGACTCCTCTGTCCTTCCTGGAGTCTCCTCAAATTCATGTCCATTGAGTCAGTAATGTTTTCTAACCACCCCATCCTCTGTCATCCCCTTCTCCTCTTCCTCTCAGTCTTTCTCAGCATCAGGGTCTTTTCCAGTGTCTCAGCTGTTCACATCAGGTGGCCAAAGTATTGGAGTTTCAGCTTCAGCATCAGTCTTTCCAATGAATATTCAGGACTGATTTCCTTTAGGATTGACTGGTTGGATCCCCTTGTTGTCCAAGGGACTCTCAGGCATCTTCTCCAACACCACAGTTCAAAAGCATCAGTTCTTCAGCGCTCAGCCTTCTTTATGGTCCAACACTCACATCCACACATGATTACTGGAAAAACCATAGCTTTGACTATATAGATCTCTGTTGGCAAAGTTATGTTTCTGCTTTTTAATACACTGTCCAGGTTTGTCATAGCTTTTCTTCTAAGGAGCAAGAATCTTTTAATTTCATGGCTGCAGTCACCATCTGCAGTAATTCTGGAGCCCAAGAAATAAAATCCATTTTTTCCCCCTCCTATTTGCTTTGAAGTGATGGGACCAGATACCATGATCTTAGTTTTTTGAATGTTGAGTTTCAAGCCAGCTTTTTCACTCTCCTTTTTCCCCCTCAAGAGGCTCTTTAGTTTCTCTTCACTTTCCACCATTAGAGTGTTATCATCTGCATATCTGAGGTTGTTGATATTTCTCCCTGCAGTCTTGATTCCACCTTGTGATTCATCCAGTCTAGCATTTCCCATGATGTTCTCTGCATAGAAGTTAAGTAAAAAGGGTGAAAATATACAGCCTTGTTGTACTTCTTTCCAAACTTTGAACCAATCAGTTGTTTCATGTAAGATTCTAACTATTGCTTCTTGACCCACATACAGGTTTCTCAGGAGGCAGGTAAGGTGGTCTGGTATTCCCATCTCTTCAAGAATTTTCCACAGTTTGTTGTGATCCACACAGTTAAAGGCTTTAGTGTAGTCAATGAAGCAGAAATAGATATATTTCTGAAATTCCTTTGCTTTCTCTAAATCCAACAAATGTTGGCAATCTGATCCTTGGTTCCCCTGTCTTTTCTAAATCTAGCTAGTACATCTGAAAGTTCTTGGCTCACCTACTGTTGAAACCTGACTTGAAGGATTTTGAGCATTACCTTGTTAGCATGTAAAATGAGCGCAATTGTCAAGTAGTCTGAACATTCTTTGGCATTGCCTTTCTTTGGGATTGGAATGAAAACTGACGTTTTCCACTCCTGTGGCCACTGCTGACTTTTCCAAATTTGCTGGCATATTGAGTGCAGCACTTTCATAGTATCATCTTTTAGGATTTGAAACAGCTCAACTGGAATTCCATCACCTCCACTAGCTTTGTTCGTAGTGATGCTTCCTAAGGGCCACTTAACTTCACACTCCAGGCTGTCCGGCTCTAGGTGAGTGATCACACCATTGTGGTTCTCTGGATCATTAAGACCTTTTTCGTACAGTTCTTCTGTGTATTCTTGCCATCTTTGCTTAATCTCTTCTACTTCTGTTATGTCCATGCTTTTTCTTTATTTGTTGTGCCCATCCTTGCATGAAAGTTTCCCTTGATATCTCCAATTTTCTTGAAGAGATCTCTAGTCCTTCCCATTCTATGTTTTCCTCTATTTCTTTGCATCATTCATTTAAGAAGGCCTTCTTATCTCTCCTTGCTATTCTTTGGACCTCTGCATTTAGATGGGTATATCTTTCCCTTTCTCCTTTGCCTTTTGCTTCTCTTCTTTTCTCAGCTATTTGTAAGGCCTCCTCAGACAACCACTTTGCCTTCTTGCATTTGTTTTTCTTTGGGATGGCTTTGGTCACCACCTCCTCTACAATGGTACAGACCTCTGTCCATAGTTCTTCAGGCACTCTGTCTACCAGATCTAATTCCTTAAATCTATTTGTTACCTCCACTGTATAATCATAAGCGACTTGATTTAGGTCATATGTGAATGGTCTAGGGATTTTCCCTACTTTCTTCAATTTAAGCCTGAATTTTGCAATAAGGAACTGGTAATCTGAGTCAGAGTCAGCTCCAGGTCTTATTTCTGCTGACTATATAGAGTTTCTCCATCATTGACTGCAAAGAATATAATCAATCTGATTTTGGTATTGACCATCTGGTGATGTCCATGTGTAGAGTCATCTCTAGTGTCGTCAGAAGAGGGTGTTTGCCATGACTGGTGTGTTCTCTTGACAAAACTGTTAGCCTCTGCCCTGCTGTATTTTGTATTCCAAGGCCAAACTTGTCTGTTATTCCAGGTATCTCTTGACTTTCTTCTTTTGCATTCCAGTCCCCTGTGATGAAAAGGACATCTTTTTTTGGTGTCAATTCTAGAAGGTCTTATAGGTCTTTATAGAACTGGTCAATTTCAGCTTCTTCAGTATTAGTGGTTGGGGCATAGACTTGAATTTCTGTGATGCTGAATGGTTTGCGTTTGAAATCAATCAAGATCATTCTGTCATTTTTGCGGCTAAGTATTAGATTTCAGACTCTTTGGTTGACTATGCAGGTTACTTCATTTCTTCTAAGGTTTATTGCCCATAGTAGTAGTTATAATGGTCATCCTAATTAAAATTGCCCATTCCTGTCTATTGTAGGTCATTGATTCCTAAGATGTCGATGTTCATTCACTCTTGCCATCTTCTGCTTGACCATGTCCTATTTACCTTGATTCATGGGTCTAACATTCCAGGTTCCTATGCAATATTGTTCTTTACAGTTTCAGACTGTACTTTCACCACCAGACACATCCATGACTGGGCGTCATTTCCACTTTGGCCCAGGCTCTTCATTCTTTCTGGAGCTATTAGCAACCACCTTCCACTCTTCCCCAGTAGCATATGGACAGCTTCCAACCTGAGGGGCTTATATTCCAGTGTTACATCTTTTTATACTGTTCATGGGGTTCTTGAGGCAAGAATACTGGAGTGGTTTGCCATTACCTCCTCCAGTGGAGCACGTTTTTTCAGAACTCTTCACTATGACCCGTCCATCTTGGGTAGCCCTGCACGGCATGGCTGATAGCTTCATTGAGTTACCCAAGCCTGTTTACCATGACAAGGCAGTGATTCATGAAGAGGATCTTCTCTGACATCAGTGCAATTAAATTCATAACCAAAACCAGAAGGTGGGGGAAGCATGTTTGGAAACTTAAAAAATGTTCTGTGTAACTCAAGGAATAAAGAGTAAATCTCAATGGAAGTTAGAAAACATCTAGATCTAGATGAAAGCATGTGTTTAGCCAAACTGGGGGTGGGGGGAAGCAGAGCAGTATGTAGGGTAAAACTTCTAGCGTTAGATGAATTTAATTGTCTTAAAAGAAGGATGGAAAATAAGTTTGATGTTCAACTCTGTAAACCAAGGTAGACAGAAGGGAGGCAAGAGCAGAATTTAATATAAAGAAAACAATTGACATAATAAAATAATATCTTTACAAAGCTAATCTGCTTCCTTGGTGGCTCAGATGGTGAAGAATCCATCTGTAATGCAGGAGACCCAGGCTTGATCCCTGGGTCAGTAAGACCCCCTGGAGAAAGGAATGCTACCCACTCCAGTATCCTTGCCTGGAGAATCCCATGAACCGAGGAGCCTGGGTGGGCTACAGTCCATGGGGTTGCAAAGAGTCAGACACAACTGAGCGATTAACACTTTTACTTTCTTATTTTCTTCTTCACAAAACTAATAAGATAAATGGATTTCTAGCAATTCTAATCAAGAAAAAAGTAGAAGGTACACAGAAACAATGTTAGGAAATTAAAAGGAGCTGCAACTACAAACATAACAGAGATTCAAAAGAAATTGTTTTCCAATAAATTGGAAAGCATGAGGTAGTCTGCAAAACTGATTTGATGAGAAACTGAAAATAAACTAATACCAAACGTTAAAATGAATGGTAATCCAATTCTTCCTGAAAGGCATCAGGCTCAGAAATTTTTATAGGCAAATTTCACCAAAGTTTTAAGAAACAGGTGATCACTCTCTCATGCAAACTTATCTTTTCAGAGACCAGAAAAGGGAAGTCTCGCTCTCAGCTCCACATTACCAAACAACCTCACGCACAGGGGTCTTGCCTTAGGCTCCGCTCTCAAGAGGATCCAGACTGAAACCCTGGGTTTGAGGAGAATGTCTTGGAAGAGCCAAACATGCTCATGCATACTTATACACACACACACAAAGTGCATACATATGCACACACCATACACACATGCAACACAAGCACATATCCATATAGTTGCGTGCACACACGTGTAAACATACGAGGCAGGTGTGTGCACAGTCAACATGCACACACAACACACACATGTCCACTCGTGCGTGCATTTGCAATTCCCACATGCTCGTGCGTGCAGACACAGGCAGACATGCACATCTGCTCCCTCACGGCCCCGCATGCTGCCTTGTGTGTAGTGGACTGATTAAACATTATCAAGCGGTGGGTAGCACTATAAGCAGTTGGCCTTCTACATTTGGAAAAAGTCAATGAGATACTTCAGAAGTTTACACTTTCAAAGAAGGGTAATATGGGTATACAACCAAATTTCCCCAAAGCCATTTTCTGCACTTTTTAAAGAACAGATAGATCTGGCTCCTCGTGTTGGGGGCATTCACACACTTGGAAGGGCGTGAGGGACAATCTGGGCAAGATTTTGGAAAAACTGTTGCATAAAAAATGATCTAAGAAGCTCTTGGTGTTATGTTTCATTTAAGTTATGCTAAAGTGTTCATCAATAAAGAGCTCAGCCTCTCAAGCTGAATTGAAGCAGCTTGCAAAGTTGCAGACAAGTGAAAGGAAATCTTGGGTTATTTGATATGAAATATTAGCGTGAAAAGAAAAAGAAGAGTCTAACAAAAGAAAACCCGTCTCCATCACATGGAGGCGGGCTTGCACACAGAACAGAGGGCTGCACCTTTACTTTTCTGCTTAGTTAGAAATCTGCTGTGAACAGCTTGCTTTTTACCTTGGGGACAAACCCAGTCCTGCAGTTGGCAGCAGTGAAATGACCCAGAACCTGTGAGAACCAGCCTCCCCCACACTGTTGTATTGTAGAGAAGCTTCTAGAAAAGCATATGTCTCGTGTGCGACTGTCCTGAGTTGGACTGGGGACCGGGACCAGCCTGGAGCCTGAGCGCGGAGATGTGTGGCCTGCAACCGCGTCCTCCTGGCTGGCGCAGGAAACCCTCCTGGGGTTGCCTGGTGCTGCCCGGCCTGGCCCGCGGGTCCTCGTCTGCAGTTACTTCAAGTAGAATCCACCAGGCCTCAGAAGACAGGCACTGCCAGGGAGCTCATGGAGGGCCCGCGGGCCAGGCCGGGCATCCCAAGTCACCAAAGGTTCCCGGGGGCAAGGGACCCGGAGTGCCCCCACCCCGCTGCCGGCCTGGCCCTCGGGCGCCTCGGTGGCGGGGCTGTGACCCTGCTCCTTGGCGCGGCCGTGACAAAGTCCGCGACGACCGAGCAGCAGTCCCAGCAGCAGCTGCTGCTGTCACCGCCTACTCTCCCCCCAACTGACTCGAGAGACGTCACGTGGTCTGCTGCAAGCGACACGTCGCCCGGAAGAAGCCAGACAGTCGTGGAGCGCAGGGTCTGACGAGGCCCCTCCGCAGGGCGAGTGTAGGGAGGAGCTGCGGGAGGGTGGGGGGCGCTGAAGGGCACCTGGGGGGGCACCTGGGTGCTGGGGCACATGGTCACCACATGTGGGCCCACGGCAGCCAGTCTGTGAAAAGTCAGGGCACAGCCATTAGGGCTTCTGCACATTTCTCTACCTCACACCGCGATGAACGAAAGCAGCAGTTACAAACCATGGCCTGTCTGTGCCGCGGGGAGCAGTCCTCCGCCTCTCAGCCAGGCCGGGCGGGGCCGCGGAGGCCCCGGCCCACGGGCCTAGGCAGGCCGCGGGCAGCAGATGGCGCCCGTGGGGCCGCTGCGCGGGGGCCTGCAGCCGGCGCAGAGCTGGGGACGCGGCGGCTGCCCCCCCGCCCGCGCACGCCAGGCGCCTTCCCACGGACCCCGCGACACGGCCTGCGTCCTGCTCGCTCGCCAGGCACGGCTGCAGCCGCTCCTGCCCCCTGGGTCCGCTCAGCCGACGGCGGGACGCGTGCGGGGCCACGCGGGGCCGTCTAACTGGGGCTCCGCTCTCGGCCCGGCCACTCCCGGTAGAAACAGGGGACTGACTCGAGGGGATGGCGGAAGCAGACGTCCGTGCTCGGCTGGCCCTTGCAGCGCAGGTGTAACGGTGAGAAGAGACTCTGGGGACACGCCCCGCTCCCTTCCTTCCCTCCTCACGGCTCGACTGAGCCGCGCCTGCCTGCTGGGGCCTCTGACTTTCTCCTGCGGGAGGTTTGCTCAGCTTCTTTAATGTGCGACGTTTCCAGCAAACCCGGGCGTGTTTCCCATCATCTCCTTCAGTGTTCTTCCCGGTCCCCTTCCTCCCTCCCCTCTGGGGCTTCACTGAGTGGCCTGTTCGTGCTCCATCCTGCTTTGTGCTCAGAGGAGAGGAGATGGTCTGCGACTCAGCCTCAAGTTCCTGACTCTTCTGTGAACGCAAGTCTGTCGCTGAACTTCAGTGACATTTACATTTCAAGTACTGTATTTTATACTCCAGAACTCTTATTTCCTTCTTTTGATAATTTCTCTTTCCTGCTATTCTCTATTTTGCTGAAAACCACACTTCACTTGCTGTGAATTCTTTGGATAGTTTTCCTTGAACATACTTACCTAATATCTGATTTAAGGTCTGTGTCTGCTTACACCTGGGCTTCCTGGGGGGCACATTTGATGACTGTTTTTTCCTCTGTGTGTGGCTTATAGTATCCTGTATCTCGGTATGTCTGCTGCTGTTGTTGAAAATTTGAAATAATACAGTGTGGCCACGTTGTAAGTAGGTAAGAAAGAGACCTCCCCTAGACTCAGATATTTTTCACTTAGTAGCTTTCTTGGATAAATTCTCTAGAAGCCATATTCTTTGTCACATGCTGCCTCTTAAGTCTGCACTCAGTTAGCCAATTTGGTCAGGTTTCTTTAATACTTCGGACTCCTGTCCCAGTATTCTTGGGCTTCCCTGATAGCTCAGCTGGTAAAGAATCCGCCCGCAATGCGGGAGACTTGGGTTCGATCCCTGGGTGGGGAGGATTCCCTGGAGACGGGAACGGCTACCCGCTCCAGTGTTCTGGCCTGGAGAATCCCATGGACTATGTAGTCCGTGGGGTCGCAGAGGCACGACTGAGCGACGTTCACTTTCCGGGTGCTTGGTAAGAGCTGGTGTGTGCCCCATCACGTGGTCCTGCTCGGCCCTCACCCCCGCCGACGGAGCCTCAGCACAGCTGGAGGTGACCGGCCTAGCCTCACTCATGCGCCTGCGCACGAGCACGCCTTCCTAGACGCCCAGGGATGCGAGAGGTTTCCGAAGCCCTCTTTTACATCTATCTCCCAGGCTTTAAGATTTTTCGGTCAGTCTCCTGTTGGTCTCAACTGGCCTCACCACCCCAGGGAGCTGCAGCGTCAGAGAACCGCCACTGTTCCCCACGGTCCCCCAGGGCCCCGGCGCGGCAGTGCTCGGGATGGGTTCCGGGGAGTGGAGCCCAGCTGCGCCCGCTCCTGACCGGGAGCAGGTCTCACCTCTCGTGTGGCACCAGGCCTGCTGTAGGTTTTCCATTCTGTTTTCTAGTACCTATTTTTGTATAAGACACAGACATTTCTATGTTTTTATAACTGGTCCTTTATGAAATACTTGTTCAAGAGTTTTCATATGACTTGCTTAGGTTTTTCACGTTGACAATCTCCTATTTGAAAACGACCTTCTTTCCCAAGACAAAATTTATAACCTATTTCTGTCCTTGTTGTATTGCCCAGGATTTCCAGATTAACAGAAAAACAGACAGACTTCCTGGTTCAATTACTTCTCAGACAATTATACTATTGGCTTTTGTCGCAACAGTATTCTTTACTGTGTCCATCCGTATCTTTCTCTTTAGCCATAATTGAGAACTGTCAATTGCTATCTTTTTTTAAATGGAAACTTGTTAGGATAAGTTCATGTTATTGTTATTTAAGGTCTGCCAAGTTTATACATCCTTTATTCAACAGATACTTTTCATCAACTGTGTGCCAGGAACAGGGCTAAAGTGACTTTGTTTAGCTCACTGGGAGATAACCTGCCCCCCGCCCCCCTCAACCTGTGAATGACTGTGACATTCTAGGGAGTGGTACCTGCTCAAAATTCACATTTGGGGTCTGAAATGACAGATTGCTAACCCTTGTTAGCTCATCCTTGTTTATTGATAGGGCAGGAAATATTCCTTTTCACACCACCTGTGAAATGGCTGTAAGGAAATGAAACTAACCCTTCCCCCCTGTCTGAGGCTTGCCATTCTAGGAGCTATTCACAAAAATTAAATGGTCTTTTTACTTTGTTTCTCACCTCACCATGTCTGATACATAACAGAACCTGGCATCCAAGCCTGGTCCAGATGATTATTTTGAGACGTTAGCCTGCCATCTTCTAGGTCAGCCAGCTCTCTGAATAAAGTTGATGAAGTCGTATTCCTGGCCTCAACGCATCATCTCCCGGATTTACTGGCCTATCCAGTGGTGAGCAGAGTGAGCCTGGACTCAGTCACACTGCCTCTAGTGGTTTCCCTTTTGTTCAAATCAGACCCTCTTCACAACTCCTCAGCGCTCTGGTTTTAAAGACTTGTTTTTTTCTATTCATGATTATCTTTCAGAAGAGCTGTATTCAAAACTCAGAGTCAGAGAGGCAGAGAAAAGTCAAATTAAGATGGAAACTAAGGAGTAATATCAGTGATCTGATATAGTTTTGAAAACAAAAGAATTCACAAGTAACAAATGCAAGTACTATGCTGCACACACTTTTCAGATCGCCTGGCTCCACACTGAGAATCTGACTTTAAAAGACAGAGAAAGGATAAATCATAAGCGAGATAACACAGTTTTATTGAATAAACACACGCACTGCCATGTAAAATTAGCTGAGGAAAAAGGGCATTTTACAATAAAAAACAAAACCAAAAAACCCTCTGCTGTGTTCCATCTGCAGGGGGTGGTCCAGCTAGAATGGCGTTAAAGCAACAACCACTATTTGCATTTGGCTTCAGTTCCTGACAAAGGAGGGCTGACCCTTGATGAGGAATAAACTGTGGTGAACTCGGCTGCAAGGCGTCTTCTGTTTTAACCTGAAGCAACGCCTCACACTTCACACTTTAAGGCACAGGATAAGCAATAAAGTAACAATTCAAATTAAGCAATGTTAATTTTCCCTCCGTTGGCTTGGGTCAAGGTAGAAAAGTTGAAGTTCCCTTTTCCCAGATGAAGCAGTTATTCAAAACTGGCGATGAAGGTTCTGAGAACTGGACTGTCCATCGCTAGGACCATGGAGCCCGGGGTCTGGCCTAAAGCCGACTCTCAGCTGCCCCACCGGACACAAGAGCTTTCCTCTGAACACCCGTCGGCCATAAAGGCAGAGTCCCGGCCTCAGAGCCATCCCTTCCCTTTGCAGAGAACGGTGCTGGCTGCTGGGTCTGTCCAGGCCCCACTGTCCACACAAAGGTGGGCATCATGCTGCTAACTGGCTTTTTTTGGGTTTTGCACCTTTCGTGTCATTTATTTTGCCTAATTGCTTACATAAAGCATTCCATCAAGTAAAACATGTTGAACAGGTGAAGTATATGGCTACAAAACCCAAATACTGGGGATGTTGGCAGAAATCACGAGTGTACTAAATTTCAGTGAGTGTTTCCCTTCTTTTACAAATTATGCCAGAAGCCCTTCAAAAAACTTGATTTTGGCGAGGAGCAGCGGGTACCTCATGGCGTGTGGGATCTCAGTTCCTGACCAGAGGTTAAACCCAGGTCCCTGGCAGTGAAAGCATCGGGTTCTTACCACTGGACCGACAGGGAACTCCCACAACAAACCCAACTTTTAAAAAGTCTCCAATAAACCTAAAACCATGGGCAGGCCGTGGATTTAGTGATGACCTGTTCTTCTCCTGCTGCTGAAACACCAGTCAGTTTCCTGTACGTGCCACCAGGTTTGCAACGCCTCCCGCGCTGATGGAGGAGATGGTCTCTGCTGGGGCTTCACAGCTTTACGGCCCAGGAAGCTGCGAGGGCACCGGGTCTGCACGGCTGCGAGAAACGTGCTGCGAGGCTCCGGGCTCCACCCACCGCCCCCCCCCCGCCCCCCGGGGTCAGAGTATGACCCGCCAGAGCTGAGCCCCGAGGGCAGGAGAGGCAGAGCAGAGGCAGCGTCCACAGGCACTTGGGCAGTCAGGCCGCGCGAGCGTCCAGCAATCACGTGGGACACACGGTGAGGTCTCTAAGCTCAGAGCCGCATTTACCCCGGTATTTACACAGGGCTGGAGGATGTCCTCATGGCTAAGGAAGTCATCTGCATCCCGCAGCTTAGAATATTTAAAGCTTTCTGCACACGTGCACCGTGTTCAGGGCATGCACAGCTGCTGCACGGCTATGGAATCTCACCTCCCAAGAGGCTTGGGACCTTTATATACATGGATATAAAACATGCTTTTCCTAATCTAAGAAGAAAAAAATACTCCCAAATAAAAGTTGTGTAACAACATCCCAATACTGAGGTCAGTCACGGCATGAGGTGAAGAAACCCAGTAGGAGGTTACTGACAGCCTGCTGCCACCGTGCCCAGACCCCTGGGTCCCCGCGGTGGAGGCGCCGGCTCCCCCCCATGCGCGTCACAGCAACATGCATGCGCCAGCCCCGCCCCGTGTGCGTCACACCGATGCTCGTGCGTCAGCCCCACCCCGTGCGCGTCACACCGACACGTGTGTGCCAGCGGCGGCTTCCCACGTCATGTCCTATCTGCTCACCCCGACCTGTCTCACAGCCTCTGCAGAGACAACCTGAGTTAAGTCTTTCTTTTGCAGCTGAGAAAACACTGAAAATTCCACAACAGACTAACTGCTAACATTGAAGTATTATATTTCAGGAAAAGGATTCTGTATCTGTACTGTTTCATGAATAAGTTATAACAAGCAACTAAAAATAAACTTAAGACATTCTACTTTATGTGAGAAATTTCAGATTAGTGCACTATGAACCGTGACAATTCTTGTGATATTTTATATTGCTCAGTTATACAACATTTTTCCTTATAAGCACTACAACTGACTCCTTATAATACATCTTTATATTTATGAAAGTGTAAATATTTTGCATACATTCTTTTACCATTCATAATGAGCAGAAATATACTAGCATTTACTAATCTTTCAGCTTTTCTTTTTAAAAAGAAACACCACAAAATAGGTCACTGAGAACTTTTTCCTGCAAAGACAAAAATGATTATTTGTAATAAGAATTTAATAAGTTTTAGAAGAAAAAAATATATATATTTCCTTGATCCATTTTCTCTGAATTTCAAACCAGCATGTAGAGATCATAAAAAATAGTCTCTTTATATAGCATAGTACACCTCAGTGTTATACAAAACAAGGCAATAATAAGCAGGTCCATACACCGGCTTCCTAGGAGAGACGGCCGACATACAGCTTTACACACACAACAGCTGGCCGCTATGCTACACGCCGTAACAACTGGTGAAATACTAGAGGAAATTTAAACATACAAAACTTAATACTAATACTGGCGAAATACGCCTAAAATATCAACATTTTATAAAACCGTCAGGGGGCCAGTAACCAAGTACGTGAAATTATAAAAAGAGCATGGGTGTGCCTGCGAGGGGTGGGGGGAGGGGGTGTGTCGGTGCGGGGCAGCGTGGGTGTGTCTGCCGGGGTGTGTGTGTGTAGAGTGTCGGGGCAGGGCAGGCAGGTGCATCGAGGGCTTCCTGATGGTGTGGCCTACGTCACCACGTGGGGCCTCGTCCCATCTTCGGTGAGGTCGTACCTGAGACACAGGAAGACAGCAGACAAGCGGTCACGGGGGCCGTGCTCCTGAGCGGACCCACGGGCTCTGTGTCTGTCTGTGGGGGACACTCACCACTGGGTCCAGCCTTTGGCGAGCTCTTCAGATGCCAGGCCAACTAGTACCTGTGGGTTAGAAAACACCTATAGAAGTAGGTTCTGGCAACTTGCATTTTGGGTGTCTGGCTTTTCAATTTTTCTACCCTTAAGATCCACCCATGACCTATAGTCGATTATACCCAAGAGGCCCTTCCTGTAGCCAACAGCCTTGATGGCAGCTTATCATGCAGTGTCAGTGGAGATAATTCACATCGATACTGACTCACAAACCACTCACGGCAGCTTCGCTGACGTGGATGATCCATGTACATAAATCCAGTCTAAAATGTGCACTCTGGGTCAAGTGTTTAATTTTTACAAAACGCAGAACTTTTTTAACCTACTTTGCCAAGAAGCCCTTTGTCTTTGGACAGGAAGCCGCCGCTGTTCTTCACGGCCACATCCAAGGTTCTTCTCTGCACGTCTGGCAGTGAGACACTGAAATCAAAGCTGAAGTGGAAAAAGAGAATCATCCTACACTTCTCCATAATTTTGCTGTTTTATTGTAACTAAAAAATGACATTTCTGTTTATGAGTCCACTCCAAACATGATCTTTGTTTCTTTGTTGTAGAAGTGATCTCTTTGGCTAGATGTTTAGACCTGGCCCTTCAGGAAGACTCAGTTCCCCCCACCCCACCCCATTATTTCCCGAACACAACAGGAGACTGGAACCCTAAACATGCGAAGCTGACTCTGTGGCTCCCCGGTGTGTACACAACGCCTGATTCCTGGAGAAAAACCTGGGCTGTGGTGTGAGACACCTGGGCAGTCCAGGCCAGTCTGTCACCTGCAGACCAAGGAGTAAGAGCTCACAGCCCTGAGTGAAGGAAGACCAGCGTCCTCAAGGCAGCCTCGTGGAGGAGGCATCTGCAGGCAGCTCCTGGCGGCTGACGCCAGAGGCTCCTGGAGGCACGCAGGCTGGCAGAGGACAAGGTCGCAGGCCTCGCTGGGACACGTGGAGAGGCCGGTCTCCCCAGAGCGAGCAGCCCGAACCTCAGGTTTGCAGGTGGGTCCCCAAACTTGGAGAGGCTGTGGCTGACCAAGACTGGTGCTCACTTCATTGGTTTCTGGCCTCAGTTTAAATGAAGTCACTGGTCGGAAAGCACAGTAAGCAACTAGTACCTTCAACGATGGAATGTAAACTGAATCAGTGGACATCAACACCATTCAGCTTGTCGTTTCCCCAGATGTCGGTGGTGTCTGAGCCATGAGGACTGGGGTCCAGCCACACACGTGGAGGCCAAGGCTGTTGGGGTGTGGCCTGGGGATCCATGTGATACTCAAATCTATCAGCAAGCCCCCGACTGCTCACAGGAAGGTGTTTTTTGCTCACAGTCTCCCCACAGGCACCACCAGGCCTTCCTCAAAGGGCGGTGTGGACCGTACCTCTGATCAAACACGGGATTCAGCGTTTTCTTTGACACGTGTGTTTTCCTCCTTCCCGACCTCCTCTTGTCTGGTAACAAATACAGGCGGACATAGGGATCGGAGCCATCCTCAGAGAAGGCGATGAGATTTCTTGTAACACAGACCAGAGAACACTGGGTTAGGGTCTAGAACTATGCCTGTGAGCACCACACGAGAACCTTCCCCCACTTTTGCATTTATCCTGGTGCTAAGAGCTCAGGGAGGCAACCGTCTTCTCCTGTGCTCACGGCTTCCAGTGGCCAAGAAGGTGGCCTCGACCCCACCTCCTCAGCCCAGAGTCCAGGGGACGCTCTGACTCCCTGCTCTGCTGCCAACAGGGAAACCACGGCGTCGCCCTCCACACCGCTTCACTGGCCCTCCCAGGGAGGGATGCAGCCGGCCTCCCGGGAGGCCTCGGAGAGGGAGGGACAGTCAGCCTCCCAGGAGGCTGTGCAGCTGCAGTCCTCAGGACTGCTCCCTGGCCTCTGCTCAGGCCGAGTACGCCCTCCTCTGCCCTCCGTTCCACTGAACCCTTCCATCACAGACACATGCCCACCTCCTCCTCGCTGCTCTTGTCCCAACAACTGGGCCAAACACACCTAGTATTTAATTACAGCTGATCTTGAACTACACGGAGGTTAAGGACCTATGTGGTTCTGTATCCGCGGAGTCAGCCAACAGCAAGTGGTGTAGGGTGGTGATATTTAGTACTGAAAAAAAATCTTCCATGTCGGTGTAGCTACACTGCTCAAACCTACAGTGTCCCAGGCTCAACTGTCCGTGCAGCCACTTCCAACTGCTCACTCATCTCGAGGAGCCCGGAAGCCCAGAGGAGGGCCCTCTGGCCAGCCTGCTGCTCTGGAAGCTCTCCCAGGAAGCGCCTCAGCAGCAGGAACATAGGAGGTGCTCAGTAAATAAACACGTGTTGAACTGACCTACACATTCACATAATCATGTTTCTAAACATTACTAATCTTTCTTCCCTGTTTCCAACACTTTTTTAGAACATCTAAATTTTTATATCACCTATTTACATCAGAGCTACTAGTGAGACCGACAAGTCACATATATCAGTCAGCTCTACACCATCCTCACTAATGACCAAACACAAGCTGCGGCAACCCTGCCGTCTCCTGCCGTGCTTACTGAGTGAGGACTCGCCGCCCTGCTCTGGTCTGCTCTTCCTGAAAGACTGCAGCTGCTCCTGCCATGATCCCACAGACCTGCCTGGATCTTCTGGACTGTCACCTACTCTGGAAACTGAATCCCCAAAGACACTTCAAAAACAGAAAAATACGCCCGTTATTGTGTTATAAAGGCTCAGTAACACGGAACATTTTACAAACTACAACATGGCAGTTTAAGGGAGTATTAGAGCAAACAAAACGGTTGTGAACAGAAAATGTTGTGAAAATCAGGATCACGGTCCCTACTCAGAGCCCCGCCTGCCTGCTCTGCTCCGTGAGGACACTCACCTGCAGGAGTGCACGACCACCACCAGCTTGTTCCTCTGCGAGCTGTGCCGGATGGTCAGCTGGATCTGCCCCAGGGGTGACTGTCCCAGGGTGGTTCCACTGGGGAAACACAGTGGAGAGTGAGCTCTGCAGACAGCTCAGAGCCTGTGAGCACGTCCTTTCCCTCGCATGAGGTGGCGGCAAAAAACCCACGAATGGGAACCCTGTCTGAACTTCTGGGCACAAACAGACCAGCAGGATTCACATTCCACTCAAGGGTTCAATATAGCCCAACTCCTAAAAACTGGGGCTCAAAGTAAAATCAAGACAGGGGCTCTCCTTATAGACATCAACTCTCGGTCCTTCTGAGGCTCCGTCTACCTGGGCACTGCCCGAATCTGCGCTCCTTTCTCGGAGCCCCCAGCCCCAGCCTCGCAGGTCGTCTGATGAGGTCACAGCCCCGGCCCGTCTTAGGCTGAAGCAGAGAGCTCTCTGCGCTGCCTGCCCCACCTCACACCGAGCACGGCAGGGCAGCAGAGGAATTTGCTTCAAAGGGCAAGTCTCTCCTCCCGCCGAGAGGAAAAGGCTCACATCTGAGGCTCAGGGTAACCGCAGACCCTGTCCTTATCTAAGGGAGCCATGGACACACCTGTGATGCACTGGTGTGAGTGAGGAATCCACACAAACATCCCCAGACAAAGCGCTGGGCGGTGTGGCGGGTGTGGACCCAGAATGAAAGAGCAGGGCTGTCCTCAAACAACAAACACGCCCCACTGCCACCAGGCCTTTCCATGACCCGGGCTAAGGTCCAACAGGTCCACTCTAGACGCTTCCTTCCTGACCTGAGGATCACCCCACTGTTCTTAAGCTTTAAGTGAGCCAAACACTAGGCACCAGAAAATAGCAGGTTTACTCTGAAAGCCAGAGGCTCAGGGAGCGAAAGGGGCACACTGCCTGAAACCGTCTGCTTAAGACTGCATTCCCCACCCACAGCCTGTGGGCCCCGCGCCGGTGTCACAAGAGTGCGGGCATGTCTAGTTACTTCTCAAGCTGTCGCAGCCTCTGCCGCAGCTCCTGCGTGGCAATGGGCAGCGAGATGTCCGAGGCGATGCTTGGGGTGGGCTCCTTGACAGAGACGTGGCTGGGGGAGCCGGCGGGGCCCGCCTGGAGGCTGGAGGAGCTCCGGCCGAGGTCCCTCGGGCCCTGCAGGCCGGCCTCCGCGGGCGGGCCTCGCTCCTCCACGCCAGGCCTCTCGCCGCTCCCAGCGACCGGCGTGGACGGGGCCGTGCCGCTGTCACCCGAGCCCGGCGACGCAGACATCTGAGGCCTGACGGAGACTTTCCTCCCTTCCTTGGACACAGAGGGCCGTTTTACTTGAGCCGAGTGCTGGTGGTCTGGAGGCCTCTCCTGCTTCTCAAGGTGGAGCACCTTGGGGTGAAAACAGACCTGGGATGAAAACTGCTGACGCTGGTCACAGGCTCACGTGTGAACAGCTTTAGGGATCCTCATTTGCAAAGTTTCTTTAAACCCTGGCACAAAACATTCAAAGCAGTCTACCTATTTAGGTATCCTACCACATCACAGAAAGTGTAAAACAAGAGTGTGCAGGTCACCCAGCAGTGCAACACGCTCTGGCCTCTGCTGGCGGCCACTCTTGGCAGTGTGGGAGCTTCGTGGAGGAAGAGCCAGGTCATAAACTCCTCCTCCACCAACCCCCATCCTGCCATCTCACCAGCAATCACGGAAGGAGAGGCTGCCGGACTCCGAGAGTCAACGTGCAAGCAGCCCCGCCCCGCGTGCTCCTTCCACACCTGCTCTGCGTGTGCACACGTCCTACACAGCCTACATGTGAACGCCCGGCATCGAGGGTCACACCGACAGCCGGTCCCCACCGTTGCCAAGTGAAGCTGCAGCCAACACCCCCAGTGCTGTGCTGCTGCAGGAGTCGGGCTTCCAGAGGAAGAGCTCTATGATTTACCACTGGAGACACTGTGGTCCCACCTGGAAAGGCTGTGACCAGGCCCGAGGAGACAGTTGCTACCACACCCTCCACAGACTACTGAATTTTTTAAGAAGCTGGTTCTTCATTTTAATTTGCATTTTAAAAATTAGAGAGTTTTAGCACTTTCCCATATGTTTGTCAGTTTTATTTTCAGCATTTCCTTAGGTACTTACAAATGAATCATTGTCTATTTTGGACAAAATTTATTTTTCCTGTAATTTCTACCATCTTGCAGAGTTTTATTAAATTCTCCCTTCTGAATGACTTTTGAAAATTTAACAGTAGCAGAAAACTTTATTGATCCAGATAGCAATACTTTCTGGGCTAAAGGATCAAAAAAACAACAAAAAAAAGACTGGTTGGATTCATCTGAAAGTGTGAGGAACAGTTCCGGCCTGCTCAACAGCCTGGAAACACTGCTGCCATCGGCGTCTGAGCACAAGCCTTGCTCATCGCTCCCCTGAGCTACACAGCCACCCGGGACCCTCCCCCAACCACTCTGGAGACTCAGTACCCTGAGGGCGAGCTTCATCTTCAGCGAGCTGTTGGGACCTGAGTTGCTGAGCTGGAACCGCTGGTTCAGGGTCATGTCCTCACGGGCGAGCAGCTGGCTGAGAGGGATCCTGAGGTTCCCCAGGGAACACTGGTGCTGCTCATCTCTCACCTGCCAAACACACAGACCGCTCAGCGCGGGACAGAGACAGAAAATGCAGGAGGCCCAAAACCCGGGTGTCAAGAACACATCTCAGCCTCCCCCTTCTCAGTCATGCGTCCATAAATGAGGCAGGAGGAGAGCTCCTCAGGGAGACACAACACTGTAACAAGTGGTGTCACAGAGTATCTGTGTCACAGGGCCGGTCATCTCCTCATCACAGTCATAATGAGAATAAAAGACGAAAGTCTTGTCCAAAGAATCCACTACAAGAACCCTGAGCTAGAGACAGCAGTCCACACAAATCTGAACATTAGAAAGAAATGTCTTAAATCCTGTGAAAATGGTGGCAGCACATATTCCTGGTGTTGTACCAAGGTTCTACTGGATAAACATAAACACTTGCTTATGGAGAAGACACATTTCTAAGTTTCTTTTAAGCTTTCTATTCAAAATCTACAATACCTGCTCTAAAGGCATGGCAATATCTGGCTGCTGAATAATAACTTTCAGCTCTACCTCTACAACAGGAATTATTCCTGTTAGATTGTCATGCTACAGATTGTTTAAACAAAAAGAGTGACAACTTTGATGGTTTCATAGACTATACAAAAATGATCAAATAAGTTAACTACACATGAAAACCTAAAAGCCTGATTGCTTATTTTTTAAACGGTAAACACAAAAGCATTTTTAAATGAAATAACTAAGTTTACAGAACTTTAAAAGTTACTGTTGTAAATTCAAGGTCCAGTTACTATAGATTATGAGTGGGCTTCCCATGTGGCTCAGTGGGTAAAGAATCTTTCTGGAATGCAAGAGACACGGGTTCAATCCCTGGGTTGTAGTGCAAAAAATTATATTTTAAAATTATTATCCCATCTTATTCTTTTCTTAAAATTGAAGTATAGTTTATACATTATTTTCAGGTGTACAAAAGTGATTCAATAATTTTATAGACTAGACTCCATTTAAAGTTATTACAAAATAAGGCTCTATTTGTCTGTGTTGCACAACACACCTTTATTCTTATTTATGATGCAAAAATTCTTAGTACAATTTTAGCAAGTTAAATTGAGTATGTAAAAAGGATACTACATCATAAGTAAGCAGGGTTATTCCCCCAAAAAAGTTTGATTGCAAGGCTTTCTAATGTTAAATCTTGAAAATCAATATAGGTTTACGAAATTTAATATTTGAAAATCAGTACTGCATTTCACCATATTTACAAACTTCAAAAGGAAAAACCACAAGATCATCTCAAACATCATAGAAAAGTCTTTGACAATATTCAACATCCACTCATGACAAAAACCTATAGCAAACCAGAAGTAGAAAGAAACTTCCTCCAGCATCAGACTTAGCAGCAGGGAAACATGAAGGCTGTGCGTCAGGACCTGAAGGAGGCAAAAGTGCCCACTGAGGCCGAGGCCGGGCGGGCAGTGAGGCAAGGGAGGAGGGAGGTGCCCTGGCTGGGAGCAGCCAGCACGCAGCAGTGCCCTGGACGTCCACAGAGAAGCTACAGAGCAAGCACACACAGCAAGGCTGGCAGTGACGCCAACATACCAATGCCAACTGCAGTTCTAGACACCAGGAACAATCAGCCAAAAGCTGAAAATTAAAAACTAACTCCTCCTGCCCTGCTGCTAACACTTGCAACAGCAACATGTCTGGTTGGTGGGTCCATGGTGGCAGTTCTCTGCGTGCTGTGTGATGTGGAGATATAAAGACATCTATGTAAACATGCAAATAAATTACCTCTACTTCGAGCTCCTGGCGCTTGGGATTGTGAATGAAGAAGGTGAAATTTTCCTCCCATACAGGCTCGTTGGTTTTGTACCGAATCTGAAAGCAATATCCTGAATCAGTTCTGACATGTTTCTGTGGACGAGTGCTGCCAGCCCGGCGTGTGGAAGCGGAGACGACACCTGTTTTCTGGGCTGTGCTGTGCTCAGTCGTCTCCGACTCTTTGCGACCCCATGGACTGCAGCCCGCCAGGCTCCCCTGTCCTGGGATTCTTCAGGCAAGAACACTGGAGTGGGCAGCCTAGCCTGCTCCAGCTGGGCTGTGCTACTAGACGTCAACTATGCCAGCCCCTGTGTGTCGGGAGAGGACTGCCAGCAGCCCCCAGCCCAGGCCCTGGCCCCGCCACAGCGTGTCACCTGCACGGACAGCCCCCACTCCCCTGGCTGTGGGGTGCCGCTCGTCAGGAAGCTTCGTAAATTAATGGTTAGCAGTCAAAAAAAGGGAGGAATTCCCAAAATGTTTCCTGAAAGCAGCACATGTTACAGCAACAGCATGTCTTCTATTCAATTCACATTTCTAGAATTTTAAGTACACTGTTGCCTTTTAAACAAAATATTAATAGTGCATTCAAAAGAAACTTAGAAATTTGTCCTATGTCATCTACCCATGAAATCAAGCAAAAGCATAATTAACATATTCATGTCTTTTTCATGTTATTTTTAAGTGAATATATTTTATTCCAAATTAAGTAGCTCATTATCGAATGACTGGTTTGAGAATACAAAACAAAGACATGGAAGTCAAGAGTCTCCATACCTGCACCCTCCCCCTCCTCAACGGGTGCCTGTGGCCACAAGGTCACAGGGCCCAGTCAGAGTCGCCACCTTACCTTGCTCTCCTGGGCCTTGTGACCAACTGACATTTGGACAAGAGGATTTGGGTTGCTGTTTATTTTCTTCCCAGACTATCCAAAAAGAAAAAATAGATAAAATCAATAAACATGTCTTGAAATAGGGATTACTAAAAATGGAATTACTGCTTCTATTAACAGTCATTTCTATTTACTTCTGATACTTCAGCTACAGGGAGTATCTAGACACGATTTAAGTGGAAAACAATTAATTGCTAAGCACACCCCAAAGCCATAATTGTATCTACATAAATCAATGAAACTTGTATTTGCAAACAATTTTAAAATGTTAAGGTCTTTTACGTTTAAAGCAAGCAACCCTGGAAAAATGGAATCTTCTGAAAATCTTTCATGTTAATTGCAGCTCTGAAAACTCAGGTAACAAACTGAATAAAGTGAAACAAATGGAAAGAGAACAGCACAGGAAGGACAAATGTAAGAGCATGTGATTCAGGACAGTTTTTTGGTTGGAATCCTAAAAATACTAATGTGTCAGAGGCATGTTTTTACATTTTTAATTTAGTATCTTCTGTTTGAACATGTAGCAATCATCAAATCTTGCTTACCAGCTGCTAAATAATTTTGACTGGAAGAATAGTTATCAATCTAAATTGCATTTAAGCAGATACAAATGCAATGAGAAAAATTCAGGAGTAAGTTAAAATGGTAAGAAGCATACTTTAGTACAGACAGCTGATAGAAGAATACACGGTAAAAAGCAACATATATGAGGTTTATTTATAACTTAGCCCCACAAGAAGATGCAGTTAAATATTTGTGTTAGTGAAAATTAATTAGAATAAAGCCACAAAATGTTTTCAAGTTAAATAATTTTAGAGTCAATCCTCAACACCGCAGCAATGACAGAGGTGTCAAATTTATGATTACTGGAATAAAATATCACTAGCCCAAACCTACTGTGGTAATCTAGTTTCTGGTTCATCTTTTTGATGTGAATTAATTCTGCAAAACGAAATAAACACTGTTAAAAAAAAACCAAGGTGACAGACTACTGCGGGAGAGTACGAATTTCCCCCTGAATCCACTTCTTCTTCCCTTAACATGAGCGCCCTGGGGCTGCAGCTGAGCACACATCCCGTGTGACATGGATTCTGTTTCTGAATCTCCTTTCGGGTAGGTGTGGCCCCGTAATGGTCTAGGGGTCTTGCTTTTGCTGTGTGCCCCTTTTGGCTGGAGGTATGGAGCACCACAAAGCCACAAGTCAGCATTCTGTGACATCCAAGGGAAATACACTTCTGTCTTACTTAAGCTACTGCTACTTTTGCATCTTTGATACAGAAGCTAACTTTATACACTTAATCTCTGAAAAAGTAGCCATTCATTCCTATTTACTGTAGCTTATCAATTTAAATACATACCCCCAGCCCCTTGTCTAAACTTTCTAACACCTCTGAAAACAAAATGAAATTTACAATGGATGAATTTAAGTGCCTGCTTTGGGGCAGACTATAGCAGAATGGTAGCTATCACTGCCTTCCCCAATTTATTTTGCTTTTATTTTCCTTTTGGGTGTGTGTGAATGGCATCCTAAAAAATGTTTATCCTAAGTCTAAAAATTCTTTCAGTAAGTGTAAAATAAATGCTATCAAACCTTAACTGGCACCTTATTTTCTTTCTTTGTTGTTGCTGTTATCTAGTTACCAAGTCGTGTCCGACTCATTTGCAACTCCATGGACTGTAGCCTGCCAGTCTCCTCTGTCCACGGGATTTTCCAGGCAGGAATACAGGAATGGGTTGCCATTTCCTTCTCCAGGGGATCTTCCTGACCCAGGGAATGAAACTACAGTCTCCTGTATTGGCAAGTGGGTTTTTACCACTGGGCCAGCAGAAAAGCCCATGTTTTCTTTCTCAGTCGTACATAAAATAATGGTATAGAGTCATCCTTCAGTATCTGCTGGGGGGTTGGTTCCAAGACCCCGTCAGGATGCCAAATTCAAAGATGCTCAAATTTCACTTGTAAAATGACCTAGTATTATCCTCTGTATAATTTACGTCATCTCCAGATTATATACAATACCTAATAAAGTGTGTAAATGCTATGTAAATAGCTGTAAACACAATGTAAATTCTGCTATTTGGAGCTGTCTGTAGATTTTTCCAGGGTATTTTCGATCCTAGATTGGTTGAACTCATGGATACAAAATCCGCGGACACCGAGGGCTGACTGTCCTGAAATGGATGATATTCTGGATGCTATGAAACAAGGTTAAATCAGTGACTAAGTCTTCTATCAGGACACAACACTCAAAATGCTTCAGCACAAGACAGACACACGGGGTATAATGAAAATAGGAGCTTTTAAGGTCAGACTGTCTTGAATTTAAATCTTAGCTTTTCTCTGGTTGATTACTAAGATCTATGTGTATTTCATTTATTTGAACCTCAGTTTTCATGGGCATAAAACCACTTCCAGAACTGAGTTGTTAGGCTTAAATAAGATAAAACACAATAGCAATTAAAAATATACTTATTCTGCTAGCTACACTGGGCACTTTAAATGCACGATCTCAGTTAACAAACTCAGCACTCCCACAGGGACGAGAACGTCACCTCCGCTCTGAGGAACAAAGCAGGGAGGACTCTGCTGCCTACTGCAGGGCCCACTGACGCGCGGCTGGCTGGGCAGCCCAGATAGTCTAGTCTAACTGGAGAGCCTTCATTCTAGCCATCACCCTCTGCGGGTCAATAATCTTCCCTTACCAAAGAAGTGGTGGGCCAAGGCTGTGGAGATGTTCCCTCCCAGTGTTCTGGTGAGGAACTACCCCGCTAACCAACTAGTACTCCAAAGGAGATCCACCTCCCCTCCTCAGAGTGGGGTGTGCTAAGGGCTTTCTAAATCCTGTATCAAAGCAGAATGCTAGTCTTCCTCTTTTGAAGTTTAACTTATTCTTCTGTGAAACTGATCAAAGCCCACTGTCGATTCCTTTGCATAGAATTAAAACAACTACACCGAACTCCTCATGCATCCCCCTAAATAGTTAAGCTTAAAATAAGGCCTCAAAGAAATCAGAAAAAAAAAAATAAAACATTTTTAATTTAGCCAGAAAATACATGCTCATGTTGTTTTAAGAAGTGGAGCTTAGTTTTCAATATACCTCATTTAATGAAATTTAAAGCTTCTCGAAAGATCTGTCACTCAAACGAGCAGCACCAAAAGCCCGAGGTCACCGACTCAGAGATGGCCCTGATGCAGCATATTGGAAGAGGTGATTTTTTAATGGAAAGTCACAGTGCACTGGGCACACATTTTAATCATAATCTAGAAATTGGTTATGATTTTAAACAGAACTTCTATTTCACCATTTCACAAACTGAAATCAAATTAAAGTACAGATGATTTAAAAGCACCTTAGATACTGCTGTCTAAGGCCAACAGTACAGAAGTCTAATTTACCACATTGATACCTTACAAATTTATCATCAAAGTTGATTTAAATTCTTCTAACTACTAAATTCTTTAACAATGAAAGTAGCCTCTTTTCAACTAAACAAGTAATTATGACTCTATTACTTTGTGAAGAATCTGTCAATAAACCTATACGGGTTAAAGCATCATCTCTTTCAATACGTTTTCATCAACTTTTGAAGGGAAAACTATTAGTTTACCTTTAAAGCTTTCTGAATTGCAGCCTTCTTCAAGACATCAGGGTTAAATTCTAATGGGTTACTCTTTCAAGTCAGAAGAAAATGAATATACCAAGGGTTAATAAACATGCAATGAGGAGTTTATGTTAAGGTTAATGACATGAAAACTTATGAGAACAAAAATGTTTTTAAACAAAACCCACCAAGAATTACATAAAGAAACAGTAAATATTAGCTGTAAAAGTATTCTTTATGCCCAAGATTTTCTTAGACTAAACCTTTAATCCGTAAATATCAAAACAGATCAGCCTCTATATCACTGTTCTTTTACTCCCATCCCTCTTGTGTTTGGGATTTGAAAAATCCAAAAATGACACCTGAGGAAAGGGTTCTGTTTACTATCCTTAGCTTGAACAAACCCTAGGATTTGTCCCTCGAAAAAAAATCATAAAATTTCAACCATAATTAAACTTAAGGTTTCATCTAAAGTACAAATCAATGGGCCAGAGACGCCCCAACTGCTCTCAAACCAGTCATATCCTGGAACAGCAAATGCTACCTTTCTTCCTTCTGAACTTTATCTTCTCGTGGAAAAAAATCACAGCAAAGATGGGACCTGATCTACCTCGTTCCCCACTCTTCTATAAGCATACAATGCAGAAGCTGATCAGATCATCTCAAAAGCTCCCCCTCGCTTTAAAGTTCTACTATTCTATTATTATTATGGGTTTTATGTCCTATTTTTATTGATTTTAAAAACTCATTACTTTATTGCCCTCAAAAAGGCAAGATAGAGTTGTTTTGCAAGATCCTTTGAGGATTAACATTTAAGATGAAAGATTTTATCACCTGAGTTGGAATTAACTTCAAATTCAGTGTTATTCTTTATGAAGCACCCTGGAACAGCGGGTCCAGCAGATCCCCTCGGGGTGGGGCTGGGCCCGGCTGGGAACTGCAGCCCTGAGGCTGAGGAGAGCTGACTGCAGACATCACGAGCCCGCCCTGCAGCTAGCTCCCTCTATACAAACGTGACCTTACTGCGTGCGTGTTACTGCAGCGTGCATCAGCTGACGTGATGCAAGGAGAGAGGCTGTGGTGTGGGTTAAGCGAGCAAGAGGAGCCACGTGAGGGCGTGGGAGGCTGCCCAGGCCTGGAGTGTGATAGAGCAGGTGGACAGAGCTCGGTGGGGGCCCAGCGTGAAGCCCCTGGACATCACTGCACTGCCGGCACTGGGGCGACTCACCACAAATAGTCACCTGCGCTGCTTTCAAGTGAGAGCTGAAATCACTTTTAACAGAGTGCCAAGGAGCACCACAGTCAGCATCTCTATGGATAAAGTGGACATCAGTGCAAACACCGCCCTCTCAGATAAACTCCATGTACAGCACTATGAACTCAGACTTAATGAAGTGGTAACAAGTTCACTTTATTCGAGGATGGACTAGACTGGAGGTGGAGAATGCGGGCTCTGGGTCACACGGCTGAGTTCAGATCATCCTGGCTCTGTGGCTTCCTAGAGGCAACCCTGGTCTCTACTTTCAGCACCTCATCTGAGAAGGGACCCCGCTGGCCTGAGCCGCAATGAGCTCCGCTCGCAGAGCCCTTGGGAAGTGCTCAGGAGATGCATGTGGTCACGGAGGCCTCTGGGGGTCAGAAAACACCCTCTTGTTCCTCTGGCCAGAGGAGGAGGTCCAAGTGCTGAGGCCACAGGATAAAAAGGCCCTTCCCAGCTCGGAAGCAAGGCCCGTGTGCTGAGGTTTCCCGACGGGACCAGGGGTGGCAGCACACTCACGGGGCTGAACAGGAGGAGCATTTCGAGCAGCAGAAGGTACCAGAGTGTGGGGCTGGCAGCCACCCAAAACCTCCACTGGAAATAGCAACAGGCTCAGCCTTTGGGGACAGCTGACAAAGGGACAGATCTACAACATACTGAAAACCACAGGGGGGAAGTGATCAATCTATCCAGATTTGTTTTGCAGAACTTTTTGGTGACACCTATATTTGAATCATCAAGCAGAGTATGTGGTTTTGATAACTCAGGAGGAAAGTTAGTTTGGGTAAATCAACACCTTAGCTAAATATAACAAAGCAATTAAAAAAATCCCGACACGAGGTCAGAAGCATTTCCTATAAAAGGAGCAGTTACACAAAACAACAACTGTGCAGCCAGCTCGGCCGGCACGGGCAGCAGCTTCCAGCACAGGCCCCCACCAGGACACTCCTGGCAGTGACCGGAAGCAGCAGCCAGAGGCACAACCGCCTCCTCCTGACCCCCCAGCAGCTGGTCAGGGGCCGGGGGCTGCGAGGAGACAGCAGCTCACCCACCCTTCAGGGGTTTGGCTTGACTGTCTTCATCCATCAAATGGGACAAAATGCCACTTCTTTCAGTTTTGCTCCCCGCCCCTTCTTTTTAAAAATAAGAATAAACTGAGTATGCATGCTGAAATAAAAATGAAAACAAATGAAAATGAAACAAATGAGCTTTAAGAATCTTACTAGTTATTGAATTAAATCAATAATTAGTTTCTAGACTAAGGACTAAGCCATCGGCTTTCTCTGAGCCTGAAGCAAGTGAAAATAACTCTGCTAAAAGGACCAGAACAGTGCCAGGAATCTAGGCTCCAGAGCACGGACTCAGGAAACACAGGGGATGAAAACCACTTCCCAGATAAAGGTCAGAATGCTCAACTACCCACCCCAGGAATTCTTGAAGCTCCTTAAAAGCAGCGAATCGCAAAGTCAATATACACTTCTTCCCCCCAGGAGCTCCGGGTACACGGGGGAGAAGGCACGTCTTCAGGCAGCAGTGAGTTTCTGTCTCACCCACTGTTCCCAGGGCCACGGGGACTTTACGGAAAGCCAAGCTCTGATACCCCTTGTGTCTGGTCAGGAGGAGAAAGCAGATTTAAGGAAGATTTCTGAAAGCTTGCAAAGAAATATTCATATCTCACATTGAGACGAACCGTAAGAAAATCCATTTTAATCATTATGGCTTCACTGTTTCCTCAGATGATTTTTTTTTAAAAAATTTCCAGGGCCAGGAGCAGCGTCAGAGCCCAAGGCTCCTCCATGGCTCATCGGGTTGGTCTACCTCGGTATCAGATGCAGTCACCAATGTTAGTTACAGCAGAGTTACGTTTCACAAAACAGGCACGAAAGCAACACTCACAGGAACTGAAATCATGCAAAACTGAAAGGCATGCACGTCATTCCGGCACTGAGCAGACGGCATTAATCTCCAGTCCACATTCTAGCAGTCTCCACCAAACACAAGAAGGAAGAACACTGAGAACTCACAAATAGTGCTCTATAGACTGAGGCAGTATTTTCACAAAACACTAGTCCCGACGCTCGCCTCTCTTTTAAGTAGCCACACCCAAAGTTTCCCTCGTAGATACTCTTGGGAAAGTGGAAATGGGAGGAGAAAGCAAAGAATGGTGGATTGTGGTCAATGGAGGCACAGAAGCACTAAACCCAGGATGCAACAGGCAGAGTCAGAGAACCGCGTGGAGACGCGGGGACGCCGCACACTCCCGTACAAACAGGCCCACAGGGCGGCGGTCTGCTCAAGATCCTCTGCCTCTGATGGCCAGAGCACACTTCATGCACAAAGTGCCCTTTTAATAGCAGGTTAATACATTCACTTTTCTGTCTCTTGCTTATGTGACATTATTCCATTTTAATTTAATGTGACAAAACACACAGTTCTAAAGAGAAGCCAATTCAGCACTACTTTCCTCTATTCTAAAATATACAACAAATTCACTCCCATCAGGCATTATAAAAGACTTTAAAACTTAAATTGTGGTTAAAAATAAAAAGTTCTACCGTACAAGTAATTCTGCAGAAAGGTTAAATCTTCACTGAAAGAAAGGGTACAATTATATACATTCATAAACACAGTTCAGTTAACATGTTTGCAAAATGAAAAAAACAAGATGATCAATCAGATTTTAGTTGTTAAAAATTTTAAATAAAACAGAGATGCACAAAATACATAGAGTTTGCTTTTGAGCAAAGCCCAAGTAATGCACCATTTGAACCCTGGAGAGGTGCTGAACAGAATTAGAGTGTGCATTTCACAAGGTAAAGGTGCAGGGTGGTGTGAGCATGGTCAGCTGGGATACCTAGGCACCCACCCACACCAAGGATGCACCTGGGGGCACGCATGGGGCTCTCAGGTGACTGGGCACTGATTATCACATCTCAGGAGGAAACACCCTGTCTCCGGAGACAGCAGTCTTTCTTTCAACAAAACTGCCTCCAACATGATGAAATGGAGCAGACAGGCCATCTGTTGAACAGGTAGACGGGCTCTAAAACATGCTGTCGACACGGTGAACTCCGATGACAAGGCAGTGCCCTCAGCGTGGAGGCCGCACCACCGCAGGGCTGGCACGCCGCCTCCTCTCCTTGCACTGGTCACCATCTATGAAACTGTTCTCCACAGTGTTTCTAAGGGCTGAATACTGCCAGCCGCAATGAGCAGTGCGTGCCCGGGGCTAGAAGCTGTGTGCAGGGCATCCCTGCTGCCCTGCGGCCCCTCACCCCGCCGTGCCACGGCCGGGGCGATGCCAAAGGGATTTGATTTTCATCTGCAGGCACGAATTTCAGTAATTAGCGCTTCTCCACAGGGTGTTTTCTTTCCTAACTACTAAGTGCATTCTTTTCCTGTGTACTGAAACACGTCAGCTAATTCTGACCACCCTGGGTAAGCCAGTAAGATGGAGACGTAACACTCCGTTCATGAAGGGCATGCACCCGCACCCCTCTCCACCGCTGCTCTCCTGGGCCGCGGGGAAGGGAGAGCACAGCAACGAGCACAGAGCACAGGGCTAAACCCAGCAGGAGCTGCTGCCAGGAAACCAGCACCTACCGGAAGGTTCCGGGCCGAGTCCAAGTACAAGATGAGCAGCGAGGAGGACAGCCCGTCATTGGCTTGGTCTTTGTCTGCTCTGATGTCTGTCAGCACCTACAGCGAAAGGGAAAAGCCTCAGCAGGTGGGTTTCCAAGCTTCCTGTTTCTGTCTAGTTATGTCTATCCTGCTGAAGAAAACAAAGAAGATGGAGAAACAAGCACCCCATATACACAGTATAGAGAATGAACATAAGATGCCGTTCAGACAAAGTGCTCAGGTGACCCGAGGCCCCCAAGCCCCTGAAGGGCAGCCGAGCACAAGGCCTGAGGCCTCCGCGAGCCTGCGGACGCCTGCAAGCTCATGCGGGCTCGCATCTGCGCCACGCCACCACAGTGACTCAACACAGGGTCAGCTGCTGCCGTGAGCCTGCAAGGTGAGCGGCAGCACAGTCCCGGGCACTCATCTCAGTGCCCAGGGCTGCGGGCTGCTGGGGGCCCCTCCAGCACCTGCTCGAGGTTCGACGCGTCAGGCATGAGCGTGAGCCACTCCAGCTTCAAGTGCAGCTTCCCTCTGGGCACCTCATCCAGGGCGAACCACTGTGGAGAAAGTCAAACCGGTCGGCCAAAGCCCCTGGGTCGGACGCACGAGCTGAGCAGTCTCTACAACCCTGAAAGGCCCGAGTCCTGCCACTTTTAGCTCCAGGCCTGAGAACGAGGGGCTGGGCCCAGAGGCCGACAGCGGGGGCCGCTCTGTGTGTTCCTCACTGACTCCCAAGGCCATCCCTGTCTGACAGGCAAGGACTCCAGTGTCCTCTCGTACCACCCAGCACTACCAGGAGTCTACGTATGGACATCCATACAATTTAGGGGCCAAGAAAAAATATAACATTGATCCCAAGTACTGAATTTCATTATCAGACATGCTAACAAGTGTGCTTTTCCTCATGACCATATCACAATAATTAGCTTACACTTGTTTCAGCTTAAAAGCCATCAGGCTGTTAACTGAGGACGGTCACCAACACTCGGCGTTAGAAGGGACGTCCGAGCGCAGGGCGTGTCTGCTGGGCCGGGCCGCACAGCACACAGGACAGCAGGGCCGACTGCAGACGCCTGTCCAGTGCGTGCGCGTGCGGCTGACACGGCTCTCAGCAGAGCTTCGGCTAACTGCGCCTCACTCGTCCAAATCTTACCCATCTTTCAGCAGCCATCACAAACTTCCTCTTTATTCTGAGAGCAGCATCTTGCTTGAAGCAGCGTCTGTGTCTGTCAGTTCATGATGCGTTTGTGGGTGTCTTTCCTGGGACAATGTCTCATCAACTGCACTGCGTCGCTCTGCTATGACTCCCAACTACCTTTTAATGCCCGATTCTCGGGAGCTTCTACCAGACTCTGCCCTGACTCCGAAGCAGACCATGCCTGCCTGAAACAAAGTGGGTGTGTGTTTGGATACTTGGGAATTTTGTGTTTCTGGTAGGTGCTGATTTATTTTCACTTTGCTGGTACTGGAAGGCCTAAGTTCTCAACGTCTGTGAGCGGCTGTTAAGTTCTCAGACCATCCGGGATGGCGGCAGCGGGCACTCTGCATCAACACTCACGAAATAGAACAGTACTCAAAGGAAACTTACTTCATCTAAAAGGCGCTCCTTTTCAACTTCAATAAGATCAATCATAAGACTATAGAAATAACAATACAACAACTTTAGAACACAGAAAACCACTTCTGAAAACTGAAATAAACTTAAGTATTACTCTATGAAAAAGTACTCCAGAAAAGCAACAGAATGCTATAGTTTATCAAGAAACAAGCTTCGTCCTCCAAGCTTCCTCAAGCTTCCACCCGGGTGTAAAGTGAGCAGGGAACACGCAGCGCGGCTCGGCTGAGGTTAGGGCTGGGACGCTGGATCTCCCCACAGGCAGTGGGTCTGGAGGCGCCCCGGGCATGCGGGCATGTCTGCTGGGAAACCCGGGTGGCAGGGCGTGTCTACAGGGGAGCCTGGGGCACGTGGGCGGGCGCATTCGACCAGGGTGGGTGGGACGTGCTCTCTCTGAGCGACGACACGCCACTCCGGCTTGGGCTCCTTCGCTGTGAGCTAAATCAGGCGCTGACCGCCTTTCTAGCCCTGCTTCCTCAGCTCTGACCGGCACCTCCAAGGCCTCTGCCTCGTGCCTAGCATGATCCCGACAGCCCGTCCCTTTTCCCTCAATAGTCCTGCTCTGTTGGGAAGCGTGAGGCAGCCCAGAGCCAGAGCCGAGTGGCGCGGGGAGGGAGGCTCACACGCCTGTCCTCCGCAGCCCCTCCTCTCTGTCCCTGCGCGCGGCCCCCGCACGGCCCGCGTTCCCTGCTCCATTACAGACGCCCGGGGCCCAGCCAGCCCCCAGTCTCGGCTGCTGACGCCCAAATCTAACAGAGGCTTTAGTGCAAATCTCATCTGTTCGTTGCCTTGCTTACAACCTTTTGGTTGCTCTTCGATAAACGGTCTCACAAATGAATTCTGAGGTCACAGCCTAACACACAGGCCATCCTTGATGAAACCAGACCTGTTCAGTGTCATTTACCCTTGTATCTCTTTTGCAACAAGAAATTCAGTTATATAGTAAGATTAGGCTAAAGTGTGTTTCTTTGATAGTTCATAGTTTTTCAGCTGTACACGTTGTTCAATTTAAGTAAACAAATCAGTATTTTTCCAATACATAGGCACAATGTAAATTACAATCTATCCCCACCCCCACAGGCCAATAACAAATAGGAAGTTCACAAACCCATTTCTAGATCCCGGAGCCCAGCAGCCTGCCAGGCGCAAGGCTGGGGAGCTGGGCTGCGTGGAGGCTGCAGCTGGTGGCTGAATGCTTAAATGCGGCAGCGCAGCCCTTAAATGCGGCAGCGCAGCCAAGAACGTGAATTTCAAGTTCTGTTTAACTTAGCTTTCCTTTTCTTACTTAAATGTAAAACTTGTTTTAGGAACAAAACGTGTTTTAAGAGGTCTAAGGTGAAACAAACCTAACATCGAAAAGCCATTTTAATACACATATAATGTGTAATAAACCTGCTCTGATGTTACACATTTAAGAGTGATGATCAAAGAGGAAGAGTCCACACTCCTGGTCACGGAGGACTTACCTTCCGAGGAAGTCATCCTTGTCTGGGTCTTCGTCAAAGAGCTCGATCTCCAATTCCTGTCCGGGATGTTCATAGACCAGAGCCTGGAAGGTACCAGTGCACGGCTGTCTCACCCTTACGAGCATCTGTTCTGAGTCGTAATCGCAGCTGACACCGGCTCCAGCAGCTGCTCCACATCCAGACCCCACCATCAGACCCGATACACGGCTGATGGCGGGAGCCCCTGGGAACCCCCTCGCACGTGGCACTGCGCTCGCTCCCCATTATCGGGGCTACCGGCGTGGACGTCTCTCCACTCCTGCAGCAGCCCCAGTCAGGGCTGGCCCCTCACCACCACTCAGAAGTTGGGATCCGGCAACAGACAGGGCAGGGAGGCCCAGAAGCTGGTGGGGTAAAGGCCGTACCCCCTTCCAGTTCTTTCCAAGCCGCATGCCCTGTGATGCAGTCGTTCACTCTGAGGGGCATTCTCTGGGGGCACCTTGGCCAAGTTCACTAAATGTGGCCCCATGATACTCAAAAGGCACTGATTACAGTGCTGAGCCCAAAGGCCAGGTCCCTCGTGTAGACATGAGGGCATCGTCTCGCCTGAGTGGCTGTGCTTGGGACATGAAGAAGTGTCCAGATGCACTAAATGAAAACTAAAATACAGTATACAACTAACCTCATCGTGGAGTATGTTTGTGTGTTAGTGGCCGCTTATTTACTGAGATAGCTTAAAGTGATTAAGGTTTAAAATTGTGTGTGAGGAAGGGATACAAGGTGAAGTATTTTTAAAGACGGAAAATCAAAGTGAAGAGCTTTGCACTGAACTAAGCACTTGCCACAGGGCGGGGGCAGGAGCAGAGCCTGGGGAAGGACGGCACCCACCCCCTCACCTCACACTAAGCACTCACCAGGAGCGGGAGCAGAGCCTGGGGAAAGATGCACCGCACCCACCCCCTCACCTCATACACCTCGTTCCACTTCGGACTGAGGTTCTCCTTGATGACCTTGCTTTGGAAGATCTGGTTGCCAACTCGAATCACTCCGTAGGGGTCTGACTTCCCCTTGACAAGTCCCTTAAGGTAAGTGTCTTTTCCCTGAAGATCCTGAGCTTCAATAAAGTGTATTCTCAGGACACCCTAGAAAGAAGGAAGACAGAGCAGACTATTCACCAGTTCACCTGCAGACCTGGAGCAAAGGCTGGCTTGGGGACAAGACAGATCCTCTCCCCTGAGCAAAGAAGGTAAACACGAGTGCCTCAGGGGCAACACCACAGGCCCCAAGGGCCTGACCAGAGGCCAGAGACGGAGGAGCTGGCGTGAGCTGCTGACCCTCCTGGGAGGGAGGGGTCCCAGAGCCACTCTGTGCCCCAGGGCCCCGGCTTGGGCAGGGCAGAGGGCAGGAGGCAGGCAGACGACACAGGGCCTCGTGGCCAGAACAGTGCTGAGTCCTGGTAGGACCAGGGCAGTACCTACACTGGAAACCAGCACCCTGGGATGCAGGAGACTCTTCCCGAGTCCTTCACACGTACCAGGGACTGCGCTGCATTTTTAGAATAATCCTATGAAATACTGTCAATAAACCTATTTTATGGATAGAAGACTGAAACTCTGAGATACATACACTTACAGACAACACAGTTCTCTTTCCCTAAAATGTTGCTTAATTGATAAAAAATATCCACCCATATTTCTTTCAAGGTAAACACAAGTGGTAAAGTTACCTTTTGAGAAGGCAGCATTCTATACCATAAACACTTTATAAAAAGTTACCAGGTACTGTTCCTCAACCAATTAGCATAGGAAGACATACTTTTACAGATAAATATACTTTTAAAAATCGTTACAAAAAAAACAAAACAAAACAAAACACGTAACCAACCTCCCGTTTACGTTTTCACAGATTTAATGCTTAGACACTGTGGCCACATATTTGAGCAGCATGGAGGGTGGACCCGGGCAGGCTCAGACGGTTCCCAGTGCTCAGAGAACAGAGCCCAGGGCCCAGGAGCACAAGGACTCCTATGTGCAAAGGCAGCCCGTGTTCCCCGAGCTGAGGATGCTAAGTGAAGGAAGAAAGCCATCCCCACCTCAGCTGTGTCCCATCACACCTGCTGAATGCCAGCAATATGACTAACTGGGATGTGAGGACGGGGCTGCTGTTACTTTGACAACAGTAGGACTGCTCATGAATGTTTGCTGGTCTGTGCACTCTTACTAAGATCGAGCTTCCCAGAAGGGTAACAGGCAGGGGGAAAGGCTGGCTACTTCTACTTCATGAAACAAACTCTGAACTGAGACCAGACACCACGTGACAGGCTGCCCACCCCACCTCTGGAGCCCACGGTCTGTAAGACCACACAGGCGGGATGCAAACCAGTAGGAGCTGCCCTCCGAGAACGTGCTCTGGGCCTGGGACAGGATTCCACACCCGTGGCTGGCAGGCTCTTGTGGTCTCGGGCTGAAGCTGTTTAGTTTACTCAGATGAAGGTGCCTCCAAGATGTGTGGCCACCTCTGTGTGTGAGGCGCCACCCCAACCTACAGATGAAGACACTGAGGAACGCGCTCCCAGAGTGAAGCTGCCGCCAACCCCCAGGCCGTGACTCAGCCCAGCCCTGCCCGCTCACTCCGTCTGGGGGTGCTTAACACCCATGGTGCGCCTGCCGCGTCCGCCCCTGGAGGACTCCACAGACGACCGCTCCTCACACCTGATGGGAACCTGGCACAAGGTGTCTGCTCAGGCTAAAATGTACATCGTATACACAAGCAGAAAATGCTTTCTGAGGCAGTGAACAAGTTGTCACCACTGTCCTTTACAACTTGCAGTGACATCTGCAGAATTAAATCCCTGTGAGTACCTCTGAGGTGTAAGAACTGCCCTAAGTCTCTGAAAGCTTTAGGCCAGATGGCCCTTACCCAGCCTCCTAAGGACAGGCAGGACAGACCACTTTTACAGCATCAAGATCCACATGGCAAGGTCGTTGTTAGGAGAAATACAGGAAGTCACAGCACCCAGGTGTGTGAAAAGTTACTTCAGTCTGTTTTAAGTGTTGATGAACACATGCTTACCTTTGGTACAGGAAACCGCAGCTGAGCTATTTGAACTTCGCTGACAAGAGGGACTGTGATTCGATTGGGAAGCACCAGATAGTTTGATATTATATCCAAAATGATAGTATCTGATAAACCACTGTTAGGTGGGAGGTTAAAAAAAAAAAACAATGATCAGACACTTCATGTTAGTTACCACCTGAACAGTGAACTTGGCACAAACACGATACAATATCCTACCAACAGGTCAGAGCTAGTTCCCCTACACAGTATTTATGCTGCTATGGTGACAATTATGTGGGATTTATTCTGAGAACACAAGGTAATATTCTGGCTACATTTCTCAACATCCTAAATCACCCTCATACATTTCCACATAACTTTATCATTGATTTAACACTGAATATACATTTAATTAAATTTCTTATTTTAACATAAAATATTTCAAACACACATAAAAGTGCAGAGAATATGAAAACAAGCATTTACTCATTTCACACTTATTACATTAAATTCATCTTTCTTGTTATATATGCAGAGCTCCCAATGAAGTAACAGAATTTACAGTTCATTCTTCTTTACACTTTATTAGGTACTGAATACTGTAATCAATTTGAAATAGTATATGCCACTGCACAGAGAATTCAGTAGCAGGAATAAAGTTGTGGGGGCTAAAGAAACTAATGTACTTTCTTTTTTTTTTTTCCATTTATTTTTATTAGTTGGAGGCTAATTGCTTTAGAATATTGTAGTGGTCTTTGCCATACATTGACATGAATCAGCCATGGATCTACATGTATTCCCCATCCCGATCCCCTCTCCCACCTCCCTCTCCACCCGATCCCTCTGGGTCTTCCCAGTGCACCAGCCCTGAGCACTTGTCTCATGCATCCCACCTGGGCTGGTGATTAATGTACTTTCAATATACTTTTTGTCTGTTCTTTGTAAATGTGTGTAAATGGAGAGTCAAGAGTCTCTGCAACACCACTTCTGAGGGCACAGAACCTGAGCTGCACGGCTCTGCACGAGCACCTTTAGCCAGAGCTGCAGAGTCCTAGAAGAACCTTACTTCCTGCCAGTACTTTTTAGATGTCAGCATTACGCACATGACAGACGTAAACGAACCACAGCCGGAACATCCCCTGGGACACAGGGACAGTCCTACCACACCCTGAGAGATGACTGAGCCTCGCTGCAGGCTGGGGTCCAAATGCCAACCAAGATGTGGAGGCTCAGCGCCAGCCCTCTCAGTTCAACATGGGAACCACATTCCCCAGATAGCTCTGCTCTTCTGAAGAGGCCAGTTAACCAGTGTCTACACTCCAGAGGGACTCAGAGGACGTAAGCTGGCAGACACTGGATCTGTGCTCACCAAGCTGATGACAAAGTGGCCCCTCAAAGCTTTAGCACCCAGCACACCCTTGCTTCAGGCAATCTCCCTGCAGAAGCACGAGTTTTGTTTATATCGAAAAATCTCCTGAGACAGAAGGCCCCTCACTGCTGACGTAAGTGCTTCAGGAACCTGTTAGCCACCCCGGTGGTGGGCGGCGCCTCACCTCCTGCTGACGCCTGTGCCGCCAGCAGAAGGCCCAGCTGGCACCTCCACCGACGGCTCCCGAGCGGGGCCGCACATCCCCGAGCTGCTGCTCCCCCCGTCCTGACGGCGGCAGGGCTCAGCACACAGCACGGCTTCCTCACGCCTTCCGCCCTCCCGGTCTTCCTGACCCAGCCCTGCGCATCACCTACAGTCTTCACCCCTCACACTTGGGTTAGGGCTCGTCACTGAACAGTGGCAGGGAGTGTGAACACACGAGGTAAGGTGAAATGGCTCAGGCGTCCTGCTACCTTCTCACACCTTGGCTTCTGTTCCGCAGTCAATGCAGGGAGCAGGCAGATGTTCATTTAGTAAAGCTTGGGGCAAGATTTCATTATGCTAGGTTCAAAGTTATTAAATATTTACTTTTACAAAATAAGGTCTGCCACAGCTGTTACTTGATAAAATCTTCACAAAACAGTGGCCCAAGTTTTATGTTAAGTACACAGGCATATATTTTATCACATGAAATTTACATAATTATATATAAATTATATGTCATATATAAATATATGTAATTTTAAAGGAGTATTTTACTATATTTCTTTTATACCATGGCCTCATTTTTGCATGGTGTCTATTTCCACCTGCATTTCTAATATATATGCATATATATTCTTAACAATATATGCAATCCTATATATACCTATATATGACTATGTTTTATATGTGTATAAAAATCTATATATAAAACAATAGCTAGAAGGTATACCACACAGGGTCTGTCTTCATATAAAACCACGAAATGAAACGAAGCTGTATCTGCATGTGTGTATCTGTGTGCCCTTGTGTATGTGTGTTTCTCCCTTCCCATTGGTTTGGGATGACTCCAGAGCTGCAGGCTCACAGGCAGCAGCCGCCCACCGGCTCTCTGCCACAGCGCTACCTGCAGAGGAGATGCCTGACAAGCACGGGTCACGGAGCTGAGGGGAGGGAAGCAGAACGCACATTCTTTTCTGCACTGAAGGACAGCAGGGACCTGCTGTTTTCGCCACTGACCAGCACCCTTTCCTCCAACTCCTGGAGTCCCTCCTTTGGGGGACTTCCTGTCCTTCACTGCAACTTTTTCAAGCAATTCTCTGCCTCCTCTCAGGGTGGGCATGAGACCCAGACCTGATCAGAACCAGAAGAATTTGTACAAGGAAAGGTGGACAAACAGAGGTCAACTCTGGAACTTTTGCTGGAACTAGAGGGACATTTGCTGGAATCTTCTACTGAGGCTGCTAAGCATGCATGCAGAATAGAAGCTAGAAGCTGCTACTTCACGGCAAGAGCCTGCCTGGCAACAAAGCCACACACAGCAAAGCCGGGTCAGGAGCCGTCCTTTGGACGTCAGCACCTGGCCCCGTCTCGCCGCCTGACAGGGCCACAGGCCACACCCAGCACCCCGAGCAGGCGCCCCCCACCGCTTGTTGCATGAAGGCACTGTCTCTCAAAACCTTTACTCGCTTAATGAAGACCAAGTGAGCTGGGTTTGTTCTTGAAAGCAAGAATACTAACCAAGCCTTTTACACAAATTCTTTTAAAGCTGTCCTTTCCAAGAATCTTTTAAAGGTAATGGTACTTTTCTATATTCAATAAACCACAGTGCCTAAAAGAGACTTATTATTACAACTATGCCTCAGCTTATTAAAATCTTCATTTTTTACCGATAATGAAACAAAATAAAATTCTTTCTAATGGCCACTTCAAGGACATAATAAATACAAAGGAATAGAAAAAAAAAGCAGACTGAACCAAGGCTTTCATAATTCAATTTTCTAAGCTATTTTAGGGAAAAGAACCCCACAGATTAACGAAGTGTCCACTAGGAACACATGTAACTGTAACCAACGTTTAAGGCACTTTAACCTTCAAATGCAGTGGTGAAACCAGGAGCAGCAGCTTTCCTGTTTGGTGGTGACTAACGGTCTGCCGCTGTCGCCTTCCATCTTGGAGGACAGACGACCTGCAGCCTGACTAGGAAGCCTTACCGCCCTCACAGGAGGGATGTGCACCAGAGGCTCCACAGCTCATCTGGAAGGAGTCCTCAGGGTTCAGACACTGGAGCACACAGAACAGCGAAGACTCCCAGTGGCACCCGCAGCCGCAGGTCCGGGCTGACTCCGCGCCCCCAGGAGGAGTGCGTCAAGGCAGGGAAGGCAGGAAGGGACAGCGCAGCACAGCTTGAACGCAGCCAGAAAGGGCTTGTCTTGAAACATATCAGTTTGAAAACTTTTTAAAGTTTTCTTTATTTTTCTGGGATATTAAAACACCAAAACTGGAAAGACACCTCCTTACAAATGAAACAGCTCCTTCTGGTCCCGACAGGGCTCGCGTGCAGCTGCAGCCCAGAGCCTGAGACGCAGCTCGGGCTGGAGCTGGAGCCCGAGCGCCCTGCCTGGAAGGCATGGACGCTGCCTGGGAGTCGGCACTCAGCCGCTGGGCTGTCTCATCTCACATGCTATCAGCTAGCTAGCCACAGGGCACAACAGAGTACTTACTTCAATCCAGGAATGTCGAGAAGATTAGTCAGTCCTGTCCAGTTAATTTCTAAAAGCTGTTTTTAAAAAAAGGGCAAAGATAGTAAGTATGCAAACTACTTCTAATTATCATTATCAAATTATACAAGTCTGTTTCTTTATAAATGAAACGGGTTACTCAGTACATAATACTGTCCTATACCTTGATTTTCACTGTATAAAATATCAAAGCTGTTGTCCCTTATTGGTACCAATACCTTGCCTGTTCTTATGTTTTTTGATGTCATAATTTTCTCCAGTAAAATCATAATTATTTATATACCCACCATCCTATTGATGAGCACTTAGAATATTTGCAGTTTCTCTTTTATTGTAAGTAATGGTCATAGCAAACACCCTCTTCCAACAACACAAGATATGACTCTACACATATACCTAACCAGATGGTCAATACGAAAATCAGATTGATTATATTCTTTGCAGCCAAAGATGGAGCAGCTCTAAACAGTCAGCAAAAACAAGGTTGGTAGCTAACTGTGGCTCAGATCATGAGCTCCTTACTGCAAAATTCAGGCTCAAACTGAAGAAAGTAGGGAAAACCACTAGGCCATTCAGGTATGACCTAAATCAAATCCTTTATGATTATACAGTGGAAGTGACAAATAGATTCAAGGGACTAGACCTGGTAGAGAGAGTGCCTGAAGAACTATAGACGGAGGTTCATAACACTGTATAGGAGGTTATAACCAAAACCACCCCTAAGAAAAAGAAAGGCAAGAAGGCAAAGTGGTTGTCTGAGCAGGCCTTACAAATAGCTGAGAAAAGAAGAGAAGCAAAAGGCAAAGGAGAAAGAGAAAGATATACCCAACTGAATGCATAGCTCCAGAGAACAGCTAGGAGAGATAAGAAAGCCTTCTTAAGTGATCAATGCAAAGAAATAGAGGAAAACAATAGAATGGAAAAGGCTAGAGATCTCTATAAAATTGGGGATACCAAGGGAACATTTTATGCAAAGATGGGCACAATAAAGGGCAAAGACGGGCACAATAAAGGACAAAAATGGCAAGGATCTAACAGAAGCAGAAGAGATTAAGAAGAGGTGGCAAGAATACACAGGAGAACTATACAAAAAAGCTCTTAATGGCTTGGAAAACCATGATGGTGTGATCACTCACCTAGAGCCAGACATCCTGAGTGGGCCTTAGGAAGCACTACTATGAAAAAAGCTAGTGGAGGTGATGGAATTCCAGCTGAGCTATTTCAAATCCTAAAAGATGATGCTGTTAAAATGCTGCACTCATTATACCAGCAAATTTGGAAAACTCAGCAGTGGCCACAGGACTCGAAAAGGTCAGTTTTCACTCCAATCCCAAAGAAAGGCAATGCCAAAGAATGTTCAAATTACTGTACAATTGCATTCATTTCGCACGCTAGCATGATTATGTACAAAATCCTTCAAGCTAGGCTTCGGCAGTACATGAACCAAGAACTTCCATATGTACAAGCTGGATTTAGAAAAGGAAGAGGAACCAGAGATCAAATCACCAATCAATGCTGGATCATAGAAAAAGCAAAGGAATTCTAAAAAAACATTTACTTCTGCTTCATTGAGTACACTAAAGCCTTTGGCTGTGTGGATCACAACAAACTGTGGAATATTCTTAAAGAGATGGGAATACCAGACCACCTCACCTGTCTCATGAGAAGCCTGTATAAGAGTACGTCAAAGCTGTATATTGTCACCCTGCTTATTTAACTTATACACAGAGTACATCATGGGAAATGCCAGGCTGGATGAATCACAAGCTGGAATCAAGATTGCAAGGAGAAATATCAACAATCTCAGATATGCAGATGACACCACCTTAATGGCAGAACATGAAGGGGGACTAGAGAGCTTCTTGATGAAGGTGAAAGAGGAGAGTGAAAAAGCTGACTTAAAACTCAACATTCAGAAAACTAAGATCATGGCATCCAGTCCCATACTTCATGGCAAATAGATGGGGAAAAAGTGGAAACAGTGTCAGATTTCATTTTCTTGGGTTCCAAAATCAATGCGGACGGTGACTGCAGCCATGAAATTAAAAGACACTTGCTCCTTGGAAGAATAGCTATGACAAACCTAGACAACATATTAAAAAGCAGAGACATCACTTTGCCAACAAAGGTCTGTATACACAAAGCTATGGTTTTTTCAGTAGTCATGTATGGATGTGAGAGTTGGACCATAAAGAAGGCTGAAGATCAAAGAATTGATGCTTTTGAACTACGGTGTTGGAGAAGACTCTTGAGAGTCCCTTGGACTGCAAGGAGATCCAACCAGTCCATCCTAAAGGAAATCAACTCTCAATATTCATTGGAAGGACTGATGCTGAAGCTGAAGCTCTGATATTTTGGCCACGTGATGTGAAGAGCTGATTCACTGAAAAAGACCCTGATGCTGGAAAAGTTTGAGAGGGCAGAAGGAGAAGGGGGTGACAGAGGATGAAATGTTGGATGGCATCATCAACTCAATGGACATGAGTTTGAGCCAGCTCAGGGAGACAGTGAGGGACAGGGAAGCCTGCTGTGCTGCAGTTCATAGGACTGCAGAGTCAGACGTGACCACAACTGAAGAACAACAACAACAAAATGATTCAGTGAATATCTTTTTACACACATGTTATTACAGAGACTAGCATTCAAAAAGGGGAAGCTCTTGTCAAAAATATATGTTCAAAAAAAAAAAATATATGTTCACTTCTTTATGCTGATATACACTACCTTGTTGTTCAGTTGCTAAGTCACGTCACAACCTAATTGCTCTAATATTGTACCAATTTACATTTCCATCAAAATTGTATAAAATGTACTTTCTTTACAGCCACACCAAACACAGATGTTAAAAATCAGTCTATTTGGCAGTTAAAGAATGGTTACTCTATCACTATTTCAAACAACATTTTCCTGATTTTGGAGAAGGGAATGGCTACCCACGCCAGTATTCTGGCCTGGAGCATTCCCTGGACTGGACAGTCCATGGGGTCGCAAAGAGTTGGACATGACTGAGCGACTTTCACTTTTTTCCTGATATTAGTGGGACATGTTCCATCCATTTTGTTGACTTTTGTATTTTTTTGCTCATTTTTCTAGTGGGTATTTATCTTAGAATAATTTCTATAAAGTTGGCTGAGATTCCATTAAACAGATGTGGACAGGTAAAAAGTACTGATTAAAACACTGCTTCTAACAAAAAAAAAAAAAAATAAAACACTGCTTCTCCTGTCAAGATGGATACCGCACATAATGCAATTACTTGTGCTTTATACTGTAGAAGATGTTAAGTGAAACTGTATGACCTCTATTACTTACATACACTGGAGTGACAGAGCTCGGGAGTGAGCAGTTTTAAGTATGAACTGAAAGGTCAAGATTCCTTTGGACAAACCCAAACTCAAAAGCAACAACTTTAATAAAGTCCTGAGAAACTAACCTCCATCGGACTCCCTGGTGGTTTAGTTGCTCAGTCATGCCCAACTCTTGCGACACCACAGACTGTAGCCCGCCAGTCTCCTCTGTCCTTGGGATTCTCCAGGCAAGAATACTGGAGTGGGTAGCCATGCCCTCCTCCAGGGGATCTTCCCAACCCAGGAATCAAACCCAGGTCTCCTGTCTTGCAAGCAGATTCTTTACTGACTGAGCTAAGAGGGAAGCCCCATGGATGCCCTAGACCACGACTGTGATCTCTAGATGCTTCTTCCACTAAAGGGAACAGGAGACTTTGAAGAAATGGCTGATTTTGGGTCTGGGGCAAAAACTGTTAACATGAACGTGGGGCATCTTGCTGAATCAGAAGGTCAAAGAAACTCTCAATGGTCCTCCCAAAGGGCAATCACCTTTAGGGACTAAAACTAGATTGTAAACTCAGGGGTAACAGCACCTACTCGCAGGACACTTGTCAAAATGATGTGATGTACCTGAATGCTACCCAAGTTCACAGAAACAGAATAATACTAGGGGGACGGGGACAGAATTCACAGAAGGACAGACTCAGCTGAGTTTGAAGAGATGAATGCAAGAAGGAAGGCTTCAGGCACGCTTGTTCAAGGCCCTGAAGGGGGAGCGGCCTGTCCCTGAGCACAAGGGAGGCCAGAGGACACGAGAGCCAAGCTGGAGGGCTGTGGCAGGAGAGGAGTGTGAGTGACTCTGTGCTTGAGGACGAGACTGAGAGTGTGTGAGTGAACAGGTGTCCAGGTATGTGAGAGAGAAAAGTCCAGCCGGCCGTAGGGGCAGATCGAGGAAAGCAACGAAAATTAGTGCCCTCCGCATCAGCCCCCAGTCTGGATGGATCTCCTTTTGGGAAACTGAAGAGCCAGTGGGAAGTGTTTCCAAAGGACAGGAAACTACCTCTTTCTGAGGGCTGAGGAGTAGAAGTGAGGGAGGGGGCGGGACGGGGCTCGGAGGGAGAACCCCCTGCACCTGGAGACCCAGCAGCCTGAGCAGGTACAGGAGCAGGGCAGCCTCAGCCGGGCCTCCCCTGAACGCCCTCTGAGGGCCGGTGGGTCCAGCAGAATCCGAACCCACAGACACTGCTCATTTCAGCGCTGACTGCATGCCAGCCTCCTACACAGGAAGTTTGTTACAGACAGACTGGTGGCTCCGCCCTTCCCCAGAGCTTTTGAATTTGCTGATCTGGGCTGGTGATAAAGGTCACGAATGTTTTTCTCATGCTTTAAGAGCCCTGAGACTTCCAGCTTCCACTTGGGATGAAGCACACTGGGAAGAGTGTCACTCCTGAATGCACAGACAGCTGAGGGGACAAGGGCCACCCTGGGCAGGAGAGCCAGAGCAAGACCTGTGAGAGCCGGAGACAGAAAAGGACAGGAAAGGCAGCCCCCGCAGCAGAGGCCAGGACAGAACTCCCTCTGCACCACACAGATGCAGGGCGCCGAGAGCACTTCAGACCCTCCCAGGGCACCCTGGCGGTGCGGAAGTAGCTCCAAAATAATGCAGGATATCAACCCCCTCCAAGACACTCACAGAACATCTGGCAGGATGAACAACCCCAAACTCCCCAGGGGCCCCATTCTGGGCCCTCCTCAGTGCAATAGGCTACGAGGACCTACCTGCCAGTTTCTGCCTCATCACCTCACTGCTGCCTCCCGCAGAGGGCGGCAGGATCAGCCCACAGGACCCTCCTTCAAACGCTGTGTCCTCCCCACTCCTGGTCTCAGGGCCAAGGACCTGTGCCTGACGCAGCTAGAAGGGGGCAGGCCAGGACAAAGGGAGAGGGGGAGGCTTGCTCCTCCTCGGGGCCATGGCAGCTGGGACTCTGGCCTGTGGCCTGAAGGACCAGAGGTCACGGTCTCGGGAAGAGAGAATGAAGGAGGCAGAACAGGCCCGAGAGAGGACAGCAGCCACAGTGGTCACGTGCCACAGTCATCCTGTTCCTGGTCCTCGGATGCAGCCCCGGCATGGGTTCCACGAGACAGCAGGACATGCTCACTCTGTTTTTAAAGTCCCCCCTTCCTCCTCCTTCTTTGCTTAATGTACCTCAACTGCTTGCTCCTTGGAAGAAAAGCTATGACAAACGTAGACAGCGTACTAAAAAGCAGAGACATCACTTTGCTGACAAAGGTCCATCTAGTCAAAGCTATGGTTTTTCCAATGGTCATGTATTGATGTGAGTTGGACCATAAAGAAGGCAGAGCGCCGAAGTTTTTGAACTGTGGTGTTGGAGAAGACTCTTGAGAGTCCCTTGGACTGCAAGGAGATCCAACCAGTCCATCCTAAAGGAAATTAGTCCTGAATATTCATTGCAAGGACTGATGCTGAAGTTGAAGCTCCAATACTCTAGCCCCTGATGCGAAGAGCTGACTCATTTGAAAAGACCCTGATGCTGGGAAAGATTGAAGGCGGGAGGAGAAGGGGCCAACAAAGGATGAGATGGTTGGATGGCATCACCGGCTCGATGGCCATGAGTTTGAGTAAGCTCTGGGAGTTGGTGATGGACAGGGAGGCCTGGCGTGCTGCAGTCCATGGGGTCGCAAAGAGCCGGACCCGACTAAGCAACTGAACAGTAACAACCTCAACTGCTGGAGCCCTAGCTAGATGGATTCAATTTCTTTTCACAATCACTCTTAAAGGAAGATATTAATTCCATTTTATAGATGAAGAAACAGTCTGTGGATCACAGACTCAGAAGACATGTGCTTTACTACCGGGGAGGACCCCTCAGATAAACACATGCAGAGTGAGCCCAGACCACCTCCTGGAGAAGTTCTAGAAAAGGCCTCCTGCTTCAGTCTAGTCTAATCCACACTCCTGAGACGAACCTAAATGTGACCTAAGGATTTTGAAACACCCTCAAGAGTACACCCCAGAGGCAATGCCAACAATACCAAGTCAGCACGCGTGGGCGGCCACCAATATCTGGGACACGTCCAAGGGCAGAGAGTGGGTCTCCCTGGCTCTTCCCAGAACCTCATCCAAACTTACCAAGCCTTGAGCTCTGCTGTCAGGACCCCACCAGAATGCTAAACCTACATATAGGAAAGTATTTTATTTCTTAAACACTTGAAGACTTCTGTATGCCAGGTAATATACTGAGTGTTTTTACCCACTGACATTTAGTTGTCGCATTTAATCTTTTAAGGGAGGTATTACCATACTCTACATGTTACTGATGGGGAAACTGAGGCTTACAGAAATCAAAAACAGTTGGGCCTCAGTGTGCAAAGGTTCCAGCTCCATCTCCTCAGATTTAACCAATCATGGATCAAAAGTATTCAGAAAGAAAAAATAGTCCAGAAAGTTCCAAAAAGCAAAACTTGAATCTGCTGCACTAAGGCAACCATTTATATATCATTTACATTGCAACTATTTACACAGAAGTTACACTGTATTAGGTATTACTACTGATGTGGAGATGATGTAAAGGACGCTAGAGGCTGTGCAGAGGTTGTGAGCAAACACTGCGCCGTCTACTAAGGAACCTGAGCACCTGTTCCTCGGTTGTGGGAGTCCTGGGACCACCCCCTGTGGAGACCGGTGGTGGGAGATGGCAGTTTGATCAGAGAACACAGTCCAGAGAACAGGAGGAACCGAGAGTGGGCAGTGAGGCTGGGAGGCCTGCGTCCATCACTGAACCTGAAATGGGACAGTACATCCGTCCTGCCTCCATGTGCTCCACGAGGGCAGCACTTCAGAAACTTGCAGTTTTGTTTTTTTTAAAGCAAGTGGCACATTATCAAAACTAATCTAAACAAACCAACAAGCAAAACAATGTACAAAAGTTTCACATTCTCAAGATTTCCATGCGTCTAAAACATCCAGTCAAAATCCCAAAATCTTTGTTTTTCACTGGGGTGGGGAAGGACTTGGCAGATGGCAGGGAACTGTGCTCTCATATTTTCCAGATGAAAGTGACTGAAAAAGTCCCTTTTCTCTGAACAGTGTGCTTAGGGGCTGTAATTCACCATATAAAGGTATCAGTGATTCTCAACCTCTCACAGCCACATCCTGCTTTTCTGAGTACTATAGTCTCATTTGGAAATTAATATTATAACACTATTTTTATTTTTTGACTGTGGCATGCAGGATCTAGCTCCCTGAACAGGGATAAAACCCTCATCCCCTGCAGTGGAAGTATTGAGTCTTAACCACTGGACCACCAGGGAATTCCCAAACATATTAGTTTTATAATGAGGAAAAAGTGGTCTATCAAGAGATGTTAAAGCATAAGAGATGAAAACATACAGGGTTCATGCCTCAAAGGGAATAAAGTGAGATAAGCTCTTTTTCTTCACTCTGTTCTTTGGTATGTACGCATTCTTGTCAGTGAATGGGAAGAAGAGAATGAAATAAACCTTGACTTACTGGCTTCCTAAGGAAGAAGATAGACAAAGCTCCTACTAAGGGCATGTCTCCAATCAATGGTTCCAGGATCACTCGCATTGTACCATGAATCTAAATTCAAATGGGAAAACAAAACATTAATGGAAATAATTTCACAGGCTCTTACTGACTCAAAAGGAGGATGCAAGATCCTGACAGTGATTCCTGAGCATATGACTTCAGGCTTCTCTCTTTAACTTCAAAGAAATTCTGAGTTAATGAAAACTTCACAATTTTCTTTCTGAATAGAGCGCAGAGAATCTGAAAAGAAAATGAAACTTAAAAAAACCTTACCTGTATACTCTGCACACCAGCTCTACAAAAATATCGCTTGATCTCCAGATCGATCTCACAATTCCCTACAAAACTAGCAAAGAAAAAGTTCTGATTACATTCTCTTCATCACCACAGAGCCCAGCTACAGAATCTGAAGACAGTGCTGGCAAAGTCACCAAAACGGGACTGCAGGCCGGCGGGGCCAGAGCCCCAGGACCTCGGCCACGGCAGCCACGGCCACCAGAGTCAGCACCGCCACATGGCGGGTGAGGCCGGCGGCCTGGCCAGTGGTCTTGGTGCAAATGTCACTTCTCAAAGGGCAGCTTCTGGAGCAGTCTCTTGATGGAATATAGTTTTCACTTGTCTCATAAATAACTGTTTGTTTAAAACATATACAATGCTTAGATCATATTTCACCACAAATAAATGTGCCCATGCTCCCCCACTGTGAGAAACTAGCAGTGCTCAGGCCCTCAGAGATGTTACACCTGTTTGAGGCATCAATTTTACTCAGTGACTGTCACTTCAATCGTTAATGTGAACACCCATGAACACCGTGTGATGTTGCATGTAAGGCTTCACCTATCTTTATAAAAACGTGGCAGGCCCACGATGTTTTTGTGGAACCTGAATGGTTTGATGCCCACCCTTGATTCTGGAAGCGGGTCATCTTGCTTCTGCCCTGGAGCATCGGGAGGAATCTGATAACCACAACAGAGAGTGTCCAAGCACATGAGCAAAATATCAACAGAAGGCATCTGGGATGAAAGTCTGCCAACAGTCACACTCCTGCCATAAAAGTCACTACCTACATTTTGGTGAAGGAGGTGCATGCAATCAAGGACACATTTTGGCAGAAGGTTGCTAGTAGTCACAAGGAGCAGACATCTTCGTTAATGATTGTAGAGCTTTTCTAGCTATGAGAAGATGAAAGCAACTGGGCTCATAAAATCATCTCTTGAAAATATCAAACTGCCTGAAAGACAGTTCTGCCAGTTTTCCCAGAGCACAGAGGGCCTCATTCCTGGTCTCTGCCCTGAACTCCTTTCAAGGGTGTGGAAGGGCAGCGACCACAATGGCTGGTGACCTCATCCTTGTAGAGGCAGATGGCGAATGACAAGTTTTCTCCACATACCCTAAGATGCGATCATTTTATGTTCTATTATCTCTCAATTACTCCTTCCCCAACTCTACAGGCAGTAATCTAGTTACAGTTCTTGTCTGGAACATAGGAAAAAGTAGAATGCAGACTGTTTCAGAGACATAAATATCTGAGCTGCATAACTTGCATATGCTGCTATGTCTGCTGAAACCACAAAAGCCAGACTGCAGTCTTCAAAATGGCATCAGGTAACAGACTCATTTCAGTGTCTGTTTAACAAACGTGTATGAAGGGCTCTGTCGGTGCTGGAATAAGAGAACAAGGTTCCCACCCACGGAAGCTCACCCTCGGCCTGTGGACAGCCTTGCCAGGCACAGTGACCCCAAGACAGACACGGGGCCACCTCTCTCACTCCACTCATGACAGCGGAATCTGCAGTGGTGCCAGAGTTTTCCCATATTATGTCATCATAACACTCTATGCTGCTTTCTAAAATAACGGCAATTGGTACGGACTCTGTTCATTTACTACATTAATACACTTTACAAACGCAAAGATGACACGATAAAAAAAAATGACCCTTAATCAAAACAAAACCAACCCTGCTGGGTGTGTCAGTCAGTAGCTGGCACACAGCTGGGAAGGGGCCTCACGAAGCCATGAGCAGGTTCTTGAAGGACAAAGACAAGAGCCAGAGAAGCCCTTTACACCAGGGAAGGCACTTGGCAGACCCCTAATCAATTTCTTCCCAATTATTTTTTATCGTGGTAAAACATACATAGCAACCATCTCACTCTTTCTGAAGTGCATGGCGGTGGCCTTAAGCACATTCAGGCTGCTGTGCAACCATCACCACCATCATTGCCAGACTCTCTTCATCCTGCAAAACTGAAACTCTACGCCCATCACCCAGGGACGTCCATCCTCCTCCCCTCCTCCCCAGCAGCCTGCATCCTGCTCTGCGTCTCTGTGGATCTACTTCTTGAGGTCTCACATGGGGGGAGTCACACACAGTCTGTCTCTTTGCGACTGTCCTACTTCATTTAGCGTGATGTCCCCACGGTCCATCCATCCCACCGTAGCTGGCTGGGCACTGCCCACTGCAGGATTCCTTCTCTGTACAGCCTGAACGACGCTCCCCTGTACGCACATAATACGCCTTCTTACCCGTCCAACAGTCAGTGAACACCTGGGTTGCTTCCATGTTTTAGCTATCGTGAAGAAAGCTGCTATGAACTGGAGTATACAATTATCCCTTTGGGATGTTGTTTTCAATTCTTCTGGGCATGTACCCAGAAGTGGAAGTGCTGGGTCATTCAGTTATTATTTCTTTTTTTTAAGGAGGTACTGCTCTGTTTCTATAGCAACCGTACCTTTTGTATTCCCACCATCAGTGTACAGGGGTTCCGATCTCTGCACATTCTCACTAATCCGTTCTGGTGCTGATGGCTGCTACCCTGACGGGTGTGAGGCGATATCTCAGGGTGGTTTTAGCAGAGACACTGAGCACCCTTTCATGTGCCTTTGTCCACTAGTCTGTCTTCTCTGGAGAAACGTCCACTCAAGTCCCTCGCTCATTTCTGATCAGGTTATTTGTTTTTTGTTGTTGTTTTTGAGTTGTAGCAGTTCTTTATATATTCTGGATCTCAATCCTTTATCATATATTTGATTATATGCATATATCTGATTGCACTGATTCTGTAGATTACCTTTAGTGTTAGCTTTTAATGATACTAAGTCTTCTAAACCACAAACATGGGCTGCATCTCTAAGTATTTACGTCTTCTTTAATTTTTTACATCAATGTTATGTAGTGTTCATTGTACAAGTCTTTCACTGCTTCAGTTAATTTCTAAGTATTTTATTCTTCTTGTTTTAAATGAAATTTTCTTAATTTCCTTTTTGGACTTGCTTATTGTTAATGTATAGAATGCAACTATACATTTTTTTTTGCATTGATTTTGTATCCTTCTACTTTACTACTACTTCCTTTCCAACAATGTATGCATTTTGTTTTTTTCATACCTAATTGCTCTGAAAGAACTTCCAGGACCGTGCTGAACAACAGGGGTGAAAGTTGTGTCCTTGTCAGGTTCCTGATCTCAGAGGAAATGTTTCAGTTTTTCACCACTGAGCATGCTGCTTGCTGGGAATACATGCCAAGTATTCCAAGTCCAATAAACAAGTCCATCATGCTGACATTGTTTCTGTCTGTGCCTTAAGTGTTTTTATCATGAAAGTGTTGAATTTCAACAAATGCTTTTTTGGCATCAACTGAGATGATTAGGTGATTTTCCCCTTCACTCGTGTTAATATGGAGTATTACATTGATCACTTACAATTAACCATCCTTATATTCTGGAAATAAATCTTACTTGGTCATGGTGTATAATCCTTTCACTATGTTGCTGAATTCAGTTTGTGAGCATTTTCTTGAGGATTATGGCATCAATGTTCACAAGTGATATGGGCCTGCAGTTATCTTGTAGTGCCTTAAATTTCTTTTAACATGTTCTACGAATGGCAGTTATCTAAGCTATCAGGAACTAAAACCAGAAGTAGCTAAGTTTAGGTCCTCAACAAGAAGCTAGTCCAATTCCATCAAATAGCAGTAAGATATGTGCTCATTATATTCTCTACTTTATGGGCATAGCTAAGTGACATCACATATCATTAACTATGACAAACACATAAACTTACCTAATCTGAAGGTCCAAAATAATCTGCCTTTTGTCGACATTTTCAGTATACACCTTAACACCATTGATCCTGAGGGGCTGAAACAAGAATTGGCTTCTTTAAAACATAGGAAGGGTAAAGAACACCAACCCTGTGACCCAGCAGCTGAGAAAACGAGCCTGGGTCCCAGGCCCGGGCGGGGACGCTCTGCTTCATGACGTTGTCGCCTTACCCCCAGAGTGCCGTGGGCCTCTGGCCCTGAGCACCCTCATCTGTAAGACACTCAGGAGGGCCCCACAGGCTGAGAGGGGTCCACAGGACGCGGGACTAGCAGGTCACGGAGCACTGCCTAGCTCAGCAGGGGCTCGGGGCCGGGACCCGGCTTCACTCCCGCCCAAGGACCCCCAATCCTTGCCTCCTCCAGGAGACTCTGGCCAATTCCCTCTAGTCCACCCTTAATGCCCTGTCTAAAACAGAAGTTCTTCTCATTTTATCTTTATGTCACAACTTTCTATTTTTTAATATTCTCATAAAAATGGGACTTTTTGAGTGAATCAAAAATATTAACTATATTTTCAACAGATAATACAGGCAACACGGTGAGAATCAAATGACTATAAAAAGAAAAGGCAGACAATAATAAATATTATATTTCAACATCATTTCAGAATCTTTTCCCAATTTACTGATTTGAGACCCCTTCTAAGAAAGTTCTCAGCATGACAGCTGGACATGAAACACTCAGGCTGAAGCACCACCGGGCCCCCACGCTCACTCTGACGCTGCAGCTGTCCTGAAGTCTGACCCCCCAGCTGGCCGCAGGAGCAGACTCCGGGCCCATGCTGCCACCATCCCAGGTCGCAGGGTCTCTGCTCAGGCTCCCACGCCCCCTCCGGTCCCTGCATCAGACGCCTGGGTCCCCTATTCCCGCGAGAAGTCCAAGCGCCCTGTGACACTGAGCCCTCTGACCAAACCTGCACTGCTCTCAACATTCCTACCCATCGTCAGCATTACAAGTTCAAAGCACACACAAACATGAAAGTAATTCTTCCCGAGACAAACTCGGCTGGAGCAAGAATTCCAAATTTGCACGAACGAACGTGAGCTTACCTGACTGTAGGACACAGCCTGCGGGCTAAGAGAGACTGTTATTTTAAAGGGCTGGAAAAGAAGGGGGCAGGGCAGGAGGAGGACATGCCTCTGAAACCGTATGTAGGCATCAATACGATGCTATTCACCATCCGCCCTTCACAGAAAACCTTGGAACCCCCACTTCATATTCACGTGGCATTCTGGCTTCTAAGTGTGCATTCCCACTTGTCGTGTTCCTTTTAGGGGACTGAGGTAAAGTGGAAATGAGAGGCAATGTCCCACGGAGTCCTGCGCTGGCCCCATGAGCTGAACAGGGACCACACCCAAAATGGTAGCGTGCTGCAGACTCACAGCCAAGAAAGCAAACGGCCTGCATGACACAGCTGGGCAGGACACACACACCTGCGTCTCTGCACAAAGATGGACGTCGACGAGGAACAGCATCGACACCTGGGAGTGTCAGAGCCTGGGGCAGGGGCACAGCCGGCATGAGGTCCTCAGCCCCACCCCCTGAAGCATCACTGGCATCAGGACTCAGCGTGCGAGTGGGGAAGGTGGTCGTCCGGCTCTGCAGCCGCTGACCCCTGGCTGGCGAGCTAGGATCCTGCAGGGTCACAGTGCGGCCAAAAAATAAACTAAAAAAAAGTACTGTTGAACTCTGAAGTCTTATTAGGCTTAAAAACAATGTTACCTTGAAATTAATATAACCTCATGTGTCAATTATGCCTCAATAGAAAAAATGCTACCTTCAACTGTTGCTAGTTATTGTAAACACTGACTTAAAAAAATAAAAAGGGAAAGTTGCTGTTAGGGTGGCCCCGAGGCTTCCAGCAGTGCTGGAGTTAGTGACGGTCCTCTGTATATAACTCGACGCCAAGAACAGAGCCCACCTTCCCCACCACCTGTGTCATTAACGCGGTGCTGCCAGCCCAGCACTGGGGCCCTGAGGTGCTGCTTTTAAACACGGGGGTGGGGTGGGGGCGCCTTCCAGCTTGTGTCAATCGTTAGTGAGTTTCCAGAGCAAACCCCCGCTCCAGCACGACAGACGGTGGGAACTGTACAAAGGTAACGGTGGTGGGAGAACGTGTGGCTGAGGGGCCCACAGATGGACCTGGACTGGCAGAGACACCACAGTGGACAGAGGCGGAGAGACCCCGAGACAGGAGACCCGGGGAGGGCCTGAGCACACAGCCAGCCTTCCAGAACACAGCTTGGCTAGAAAACAATGTGACGCAGCTTAACGTTCTCTCCAGCGGTGCACAGGTAAGAAAGCTTGAGGAGAAACAAACCTGCTGCCCCATGTCCACCCTCGTGAAGCTGAAGGTGCTGAGGTGGGTGTGTGCGCCCCGCACGGCCGGCTCTATGGTTTCTCGAAACAACTTCTCTATAAACTGGCAAATAAAAGGCCACATGTGTTTTACAGTCTGGAAAAGAGAAGAAGCTCAGGTTAAACATGGCTCAGCTGGTAAAGAATCTGCCTGCAACGCGGGAGACCTGGGTTCGATCCCTGGGTTGGGAAGATCCCCTGCAGAAGGGAAAGGCTACCCACTCCAGTATTCTGGCCTGGAGAATGCCATGGACTGTGTAGTCTGGGGGGTCACAAATACTCGGACATGACTGAGCGACTTTCACTCACTCAAACAAATAGTACAGTACCTAAATCATCATGAAAAATCATGCTTATACAGAATTTTTGAAAGGCAAAAGTGGGGGGGCGTCCTTTTTTGTTATGCAAAAACAGCATCTAAAATTTAAAAATGTATTATAACAATAAACTATTGATTAAGCAACCAGTATGTTGCAGGAATTAGTTATTCTAGTTAAATATTTTGTTTATGCACATCATCACATTTAATCATTACTAAAAAGTCAGAAAGGGGCTTCCCCAGTGGCTCATCAGTAGACAATCTGCCTGCAATGCAGGAGCCACAGGAGACAAGGGTTCGATCCTCCAGTCGGGAAGATCCCCTTTAGTGGGGCATGGCGACCCACTCAAATGTTCTTGCCTGGAGAATCCCATGGACAGAGGAGCCTGGCGGGTTACAGTCCATAGGGTCAAAGAGTTGGACATACTGAAGCAACTTGGTATGTACAAACAGTCAGATAATCCTGTAGTTTCAACTCAGTGCTAAAAACTTTCTAAAACTGTGTTGTTCTTAACAAACATTAATGAGTGTCTTTAAGGATGGACTAATTTCCAGTGATTATATTACGGGCAATCATTATCTACATTAGTTTTTACTATACAATTCTAAGGATACATAAAATACAGAGATAAAAGAGATCTACTTCTAAGTATGATTTAAAAACATAACTTTTTAAAAAAGGCTAGATTTCTTGGGAGTTATTCCCCTCTTCATAAGAATGCTCTATAATTTTCACTTACGACTATCATCAAAGTGAGGAGACACAGGGCCGAACATCCAGCTATGAGACCATCACCAGCTTCCTGTGACAAAGGCACAGTTTGCACTGCAATGTCCCAGCTGATTAGAGAGCAGAAGCCACCCTCGCGGCCTCAACACGCTCACATATCGCTCACACCCAAATCCCCAACTATGGAGAGGCGGCATCTCACCCACCAATTCCCACTGATATCTGGTGTTTCGTGTACTCTTCTCCTACCTTATTTAGCCATTCTGCTCTCTCAGTGTCTGGAAAATGAACCTAAGAGAAAAACACACACACGACTTAGTGACTCCTGACAACTCTAAGTAAAATGTCACAAAAGCCAGTTAGTATTCTTAACTGTATATCTGCTCTGTCTGCGATCTCTTACCCCGTGCTGGGGAACCTTCCACGGAAGCATGTGGCCCAAGCCCTCACATTCTGAGGACACTCTGAAACCCCTGCCCACCTCCCTGCTGGCCTCAGGAGCGCCCACAGAGCCCGAAACCTCAAGCTCATCCCTTAGCGCCCTCACCCTCCGTAGGCCTCCAGGCTCAGAGCTTCAGAAGCCCACCTTTCTCTTCCCCTTTCGGCCCAAAGGAGCCAGCACACAATGTTCCTTAATTGGCCCCTCTCCACAGAGTCTCCCAAAGGAGGATTATAATTACAGTTCTCCATGATGGGGCCTGTATACTGGAGAAAATAAGTGGAGAGGTAGGAAAAAAAAAACCCTACTTAGAAATATCTGAGAAAGAGCTTTCTTTGTCATTAAAACAACCCCTGCAGAGAAAAAGCTAAAGCAGTTTTGAGCAGGGAGTTCTCTGAGAAATGCTTCCACGCCCCTCCAAGAAAGAACACACTGGCCACATGAACACTCTGAAAACTGCTCTGGGGCCCAAAGACAGACTGGAATACAGACTGGAGTACGGCAGTTTTGTCCTGGGGACGGAGGCGGGGGTGGGGGAGGGCCCGACACGGCCACCCCAACTTCTCTCAGCAACACACTAAGAGCCAAGCCCCATCCCTCCTCCGGCTGAGAGCAGCTGCTCAGGAAACATGACTCTGGGGTGTGTGCCCAAGAAGATGCCTCCCTGAGGACCAATTCCACCTCTCACGCTTGGTCCCCGAGCACAAACCAGGGCACGGGGCCGTGAGCAGCCAGATTCTGGCTGGTGAGACCACCGTCTCCACATCTGACACAGCCACACAGCTCCACCTTCCCCGCGCCCACACGCCCAAGAAGACTTGCCCCTTCACGCCGCAGGATGGGAAGCCTTTAATCTGCATGAATCCCAAGGGTGGGCTGGTGTGCCTGCAACAAGTTTTTCTAAATTAAGTTTTAGCTTGAACCCATTCTGGAACAAAACCAAATAGATGGCAACCTTTCAGAATTAAGGAAGAGGCTCAAGAGTTGAGAAAGATGATGCTTCAGAAGCAGAGATTTAGGAAAGGATGCTGGCAACGCTGCTCATATCTGGAAGTCATGTTGCTGCAGGGGAGCCATTTCTACCTGAGGGGAACCGGAGCACCAGAAGGACGGCACTTCCCCCAGAGGCAGGAGGCATGGGGGCTGGGGAGAGCTGAGGGCTCGCCAGACCAGCCAGACTAGGTTGCAAGAGATTTAGATCTGGCATGAGGGGAGGGGGCTTGGGGGGCAATGAGGGCAAGGTCTCTTCAAGGTCTCTCAGGTGAAAGATTCGGAGGAGCAGAAAGTGAGGAAAGGCAGAAGCTGAGGGCTGGCGATGCACATGTCATAAACCTCCCCTGAACGAGGTCCTGGAGGCCCGAGGAGGACAACACGACTCAACCATAAACTATTCTTGTGTGTTGTTGCTGTTCAGTCGCTCAGTCAGGTCCAACTCTGTGACCTCACGGGCTGCAACAGAGATCCAGGCTTCCCTGTCGTTTACCATCTCCCGGAGTTTGCTCAAACTCATGTCCACTGAGTCAGTGATGGGATCCAACCATTTTTGTATAAAATGATACGAGTAACTACCATTTGGGCTCCCCAGGTGGTGCTAGTGGTAAAGAATCTGCCTGCCAGTGCAGGTGATGGAAGAGTTGGGGGTTCGATCCCTGGGTCGGGAAGATCCCCTGGAGGCGGGCATGGCAACCCAGTCCAGTATTCTTGCCTGGAGAATTCCATGGACAGAGAAGCCTGGCGGGCTACCGTCTATGGGTCACAAAGAGTTGGACACGACTGAGCTACTGAGCACCTGACTGAACTACCATTTACTGACTATAAACTGCCATCTATGCAGCAGGCGCTGCGCTAAGTTAGTCAGACATATTCCCTGAGTTAATTCTCACAACACATCTACAAACTGGGACTATTACTATCCCAAATTTACAGGACAGCTACCAGTGACAGAATGGGGATGAAAGAGAAAGGAGCACACTTCCGGTGCCCTTTCTCCCGCGAGCTCCTGGGGCCCGGACCCTCGTGTGAAGGGTGGCCATCCCTAAGCGGGGAGCGCGGTAGAGGCGGGCCGGCACCCGCTTCTTACCACTGGTGCCGCGGGCCTCAGGACCGAACATGGCCCAGAACTTGAAGGACTTGGCGGGACGGCTGCCCTCCGGGCCCCGGGGTATGGGCACGGCGCTGAAACTACTGCTGGGGGCCGGCGCCGTGGCCTACGGCATCCGCGAATCGGTGTTCACCGTGGAAGGAGGGCACAGAGCCATTTTCTTTAATCGGATCGGAGGCGTGCAGCAGGTCACCATTCTGGCCGAGGGCCTTCACTTCAGGATCCCCTAGTTCCAGTACCCCATCATCTATGACATTCGGGCCAGACCCCGAAAAATTTCCTCCCCCACAGGCTCCAAAGACCTGCAGATGGTGAACATCTCCCTGCGAGTGCTGTCCCGACCCAATGCCATGGAGCTGCCCAGCATGTACCAGCGCCTGGGGCTGGACTACGAGGAGCGAGTGTTGCCGTCCATTGTCAACGAGCTGCTCAAGAGCGTGGTGGCCAAGTTCAACGCCTCCCAGCTGATCACCCAGCGGGCCCAGGTGTCCTTGCTGATCCGACGGGAGCTGACAGAGAGGGCCAAGGACTTCAGCCTCACTCTGGATGACGTAGCCATTACCGAGCTGAGCTTCAGCCGCGAGTACACGGCTGCTGTGGAAGCCAAACAAGTGGCCCAGCAGGAGGCCCAGCGCGCCCAGTTCCTGGTGGAGAAAGCGAAGCAGGAACAGCGGCAGAAGATCGTGCAGGCGGAGGGTGAGGCCGAGGCAGCACAGATGCTGGGAGAGGCCCTGAGCAAGAACCCAGGTTATATCAAGCTGCACAAGATCCGGGCAGCCCAGAACATCTCCAAGACGATCGCCACCTCACAGAATCGTATCTATCTCACTGCTGACAACCTCGTGCTCAACCTACAGGATGAAAGTTTCACCCGGGGAAGTGACAGTCTCATCAAGGGTAAGAAATGAGCCTGGTGACCAAGAACTCTGCCTCCAGGGAGGAAGTGGATCTGTTTCTGCCCTGGTGTTTGAGGAGTCACCTTGGGGCCCACCCCACCCCCACCCCGCTATCATGAGATGGTCCCTCTGCATCGCTCCTCTCAACCCTTCTGATGAACAAAGACTGACCACTTCTGGGGCAATGACTTTCCTCCCTGTGTTGGCCAGGGGTGTTGGGACAGTGTGATTTCTCAGTGATTTGCTACGGTGTTGATTCCTCCCTCGTGATCCGGAGGCGATAACCACCACCCCAGGAATTCTCAATAAATTTTTATTACTGAAAAAAAAAAAAAAAAAGAATGGGGATGAAAAACCAGATTGTCTGCTTGTGCTCTTGGCCACTCTGCTACCAAGGGAAGTGGCAAGTGCATAGAGATCACCATTTATAGAGCCCACCGAACCCTCAGGAGAACACACCCCCATCAAAGAGCAGAACCTGAAAGTCTGATTTCATGTCTTAAAATGTACGAGATCCTGAGTGGTAGCCAGAAGTAGAAAATGTGTGTGTAATGGTGATTTATCGAGAGTTGGACCATAAAGGCTGAATGCCGAAGAACTGATGCTTTCAAACTGTGGTGTTGGAGAAGACTCTTGAGAGTCCCTTGGACTGCAAGGAGATCCAACCAGTCCATCCTAAAGGAGGTCAATCCTGAATATTCATTGGAAGGACTGATGCTGAAGCTGAAGCTCCAATATTTTGCCCACCTGATGCAAAGAGGTGACTCATTGGAAAAGACCTTGACACTGGGAAAGACTGAAGGCTGGAGGAGAAGAGGTTGGCAAAGGATGAGATGGTTGGATGGCATCACTGACTCCATGGACTTGAGTTTGAGCAAACTCTGGGAGATGGTAAAGGACAGGAAAGCCTGGCGTGCTGCAGTCCATGGAGTGGCAAAGAGTCAGACATGACTGAGTGACCGAACAACAAGAATCTACACACCAGAGGTTGTACAAATCTTGAAACAGCTGATGGCAAAGTTCAGAAAACCAGACAGCAGTTCACAATAAAACACTATTACCAGACCTAGTGTTCCACCCAAGACTCAGACAGAGCAATTTGAGACTGGTTTTACTTAACATTCAAGCTTGCCATAGGAAAGAACTAGTGTCCATGAACACAAAATAATAAGGAAGTAGTAATGACAAAATTCCATGTGCATCCATCCACCCTGTGAACCGGCAATCCCATTTCTCAGGATCTGGCCTAGGAAAACAATGCGTGTGTGGCATGCCGGGAGCAGCCACCACCGCCCCGAGCGGCTGGGTGGGACAGACGGGCCCACACACGGGGGCTGCAGGGCTACGGGAGCGAGAAGCGGTGCAGGTGGGGGCTGCCAGAGCCCTGGAGTGATTCTGTGGGGTAACTCCCAACATTTGTTTTCAGTGAAAATACACAGAAAAGCAGGTACAACTGGCTACCATTCATCCAGGGGGGTGGGGTGGAGGGAGGAGGTGTGTATAATAAAGTTTTAATGTATAAAGTTTAAAATAAAAATCAACAAAAACAAAAACACTGTTCCCAAGGAAGGGGACAAGAGAGGAGAGAAAAGCGCAGGAGAAGAGCCCAAGGTGGGAGTGAGCTCCCCCGTCTGCGCCCACCCGGCCCTGCTCCCGTCTGGGGCCCGGCCAGCTGCCCCACAGCCGCCACAGTCACCGCACCACAGGCCTTGGGGTTCAGCAGCAGGGGCGGGGCTGAGCCACAGCTCCTGCCTCCCCGTCCAACTCTTCAAATCCTCAAGACACTCACATGGCTCCTTTCTACTTTCCCAGCATCAGAGAACTCCTTCACAGACCAAATGAGGGACTTCATTCACCAACTGGGCCCTTGTCAGCCCCTCTGTCTTCCAGTCAGTTCAGTTCAGTCACTCAGTCGTGTCCGACTCTTTGCAACTCCGTGGACTGCAGCACGCCAGGCCTCCCTGTTATTCATCACCAACTCCTGGAACTTGCTCAACTCCATGTACATTGAGTCGGTGATGCCATCCAACCATCTCATCCTCTGTCGTCCCCTTCTCCTCCACCTTCAATCTTTCCCAGCATCAGGGTCTTTTCCAATGAGTCAGTTCTTCGAATCAGGTGGCCAAAGTATTGGAGTTTCAGCTTCAGCATCAGTCCTTCCAATGAGTATTCAGGACTGATCTCCTTTAGGATGGACTGGTTGGATCTCCTTGCTGTCCAGGGGATTCTCAAGAGTCTTCTCCAACACCACAGTTCAAAAGCATCAATTCTTCGGCGTTCAGCTTTCTTTTATAGTCCAACTCTCACATTCATACATGACTACTGGAAAAACCATAGCTTTGACTAGATGGACATTTGTTGGCAAAGTCATGTCTCTGCTTTTTAATACACTGTCTAGGTTGGTCAGTTTTTCTTCCAAGGAGCAAGTCAGTACAGTGGACCAAATTCACCTGTGCACATATCATTCAGTGAACTTGTACTTTCAATGAAAGCATTACAAGAACTTACTCTGTTTGGTAATAAAGTATTGCCAAACTTTCCAATTAATGACAATGTAGTAACTAGAGGCCATATATTCTTAAAAACACTGGTATGTTTGTCTGTGTACATATAAACATGTACTTTTATATATGTTGCACATGTTTGTAAGTGTACAGAAAAATTTTGCAAAAATACACATCAAAACTAGTATAACAAGGACCAGAATGAGGCTTTTACATTTTCCTCTATTTCTATACATTTGAACTGCTTGTAAGAAGCATAAACTACTTTTCTAGTTATTAGCTTAACTTAAGATTAAAACCAAGAATTTTCTAACACAGAAAGTAGTACTTTCTATAATAAGTAACTGTGTCACACACTCAAACCGTGTGAAAGTGTTTTTGTAAATTGATTTTGAACTTATTGATTATATCAGCGAGAACACTTAGAAACAAGACTTTCTTATAACACAAGTAACCTACTCTAAATCTGATTTGAAAAAAAAAATTTTCTGAATCCTCAAGTTTTAAAGCTAACATATAATTCTGTTGAAACAAAAACCTTAATGATCAAATATGATAACTCCTGCAAAACTATTCAAAAATAAAACATCTGCCTTCTCTAACATAATGTGATTTCTTCAAGTTCACTGATATGCCTCAAGCCTTCCTGCTAACAAACCAGCAACTCCTATGTATCTTATCACACACCTCAGGCAAAACACGCCAATCCCCTGAGTCATCTAATAAGAGAATTCTCTACTCACCACCATGCACAGGAAGGAGTACAGTTCGCCTGGTGTAAATTCTGATTCTGTTACTGCATCTCATCACTGTGCTAGTCCTTAATCTACCACAAATATACAGGCTGTTCTTTTAGAAAAACAGGCTGAAGAAGCCACTTTTCAGTTATTTGGATCTGGCGCTGTGCCCAGGGCTAGGGACATAATGCAGAATTGGGTGTGGTCATGTCCTTGGGAGGCTCACATTGGTGAGGACAGGTGTGACCGCCAGCCTAGGAGGGAAGGACAGTGCGGGGCTGGGGAGAGTTTGATGCTGCCTCTAAGAGTCCATGAGAGATTTAGGAAGATAGTGTGTGACATGGGTTTGATGGGATTAGCTGGGGTCTGCCATGCAAAAGAAAGAGAACATTCTAAGCAAAAATAATGGAGCATATAATTTACTCTGGCAGGACCGAGAGAAGGAAAGAACGGTGGGTGCTGAGGCTGGAAAATCAGGGCAGGACCAGCCCAGTGTGCCTTCTGTGCCCCACAAAGGAGTGTGGATTTTGTTCTACTGGCAATGGGTCAACCTGGGAGTTTTCAGGAGAAAAATTACATAAGATTAATATTTGAGGAACTCTATTCTGGCGCTACCAGAGGAGAGGGCAGAGAAACCATCTGCACAAGTAAGCTTTCAAGGCAAGAGAACTGACTTACATCACCAAAGTTTATATAAGAAGAATTTGAAAATCAAGCCATCTCTTGGTAGAGAATCCCAAGACACTCAACAATTCTGTGGTTTTTAATTTATAAGAGATTGTTTCAAAGTGCCAAAGAAAAAGAATATTTCAAAATTGAAGAAAATAAATGTTACCACATTTTAATTCTGTTTACTAAGTCACTTCTGCTTCTCACTAATACATACTCACAGACATTTGTTTATGTTCCACAGAACAATTTAAAGTAGCAAAAACCTCACAGAGATAAGTAAAGATGTACAGGGAAAATAGAAAATGTGTCCACAAAGCCTAGAGGAATAATGAAACACATGTCATTTGGTTCTAAACCATTTAAGAAAACCCAAAGAACAAGAAGAAAATCCACTCAAATCTCAATACATCTAATTATGAAACATGTTTTCATATTTATTATTCATAGTATCTTTACAAACTAGAAATAATCATTGTAGGAGCACTGAAATTTTGACTTTACTTAGGAGTTGACACTAAGAAATCTCTTTAGTCTTTTCTTCAAAAAGAACAAAGGCATATTTTCAATTCTAATATGAAGTTGATAGTATCAAAGCTGCTTGCTTAGGAAAAATAAATCCAATACACAAAGACACAGCACTGACTGTATGCCAGAACCCTACAAACAATGCCTTTTTTTAATCCTCACAATTTTGTCAGCAGTCCATGCACCACCTAACAGATGAGGAAACACAGTCTCTCCAAGGATAATCTGTTCAAAGTCCCAGGGGAACAAGTGAGTTAGAGGGAAGAGGCCCAGACCTCGATGACTGTAAAGTCCTCCCTGAAGCACGAAGGATGGAACCAATTTACACACAGCTACTATCTTCTACTTAAATCCTATTTCCCCCATTTCGGAACATGAGATAATGTTTGGAACTGAAGCTAAACAGAGAACTCTCTTCTGGGAGACCCTGCTGATGGTCGGCACTCGTGGAGACATCTCTGTTCAGCCCAAGACAGCTACACACAGTGCAGCAGGCGCCTCCTGGGGCTGCCGGGAGCCCTGCTGAAACCCCGCTAGCACCATTAGCACTGAAACCGTGGTGGGAAGTAACTCATGCCTTTATTTTAAACACCTAGAAGAAGGCAGTCAATGTCTGGGAAATCCAAGTAAAGACGGCCTATCTACTACACCAAAGCATTACTGATTTAACATCTTTAAATAAAATACAAAAGATAATGGATAAAATGATCAATTTAGAAATGAAATGTCATTAAACTTCAAACAGTAAACTGGTTGATCAAGCCAGGACTGCCTGGAGAAGCCAGGATCTGGGAGATGCTATCAATGATGGGGAAAGATGAACACCAGTCCAAGAGAAGGTCAGAAACCGTTCTCCCTCTCTGGACCCTGGATCAGTCAGACACCTACAGGTCTCTACACCAGTGCTTTCCCATCAGGACAGACTCAGAAAACCACATGTGACTGGCCTGCTGCGATGATGCCCTGGGAGCATCTGTATGCAGCCTGGAGAAAAGTCCCTCAAAATCTCTTTATGCTATGTAATTACGATGCGAAAAAAGCATCAAAGACGCTAACAAATACTGACACTGGAGAGAACTTCCAAATAAGAGGGTCTGAACAAAGTTTAAACGGCACCAGCATCTTGCAGGCCCATGCCAGCTCTCCCCAGGACTGCAGAGGGGGACTCTGAGCATCCTCAAGACTGGCTGGTGAGCACGCCAGGAGAAAATGACTCAAACACAAACTGGCATCAGCTAAATGTGTGGCCTCTAATTTCTTTATATTAAAACTTCTTTATCCATTTCGCACATGGGTTATTAAACCATCTCTGTCTTTAAAGCCTCACAACTCCCAGTTCCAATCTGCTGCCTCCCATCTTCTCCAGAGATTCAGTGTGCATGGAAATTGAAAAAATAGGGTCAAGAAATCTTAATGATATTTTTTTCTAAAATACCGGGACACTTTCTCCTAACAGCTACTTCCATAAAGAATAAAGTATTCAAGGCTAAAAATGTGGGGGAGGAATGTCTCTCAGAACCTCTGTCAAATGGTAGCAGCAAGGCCAAATTACTCCTTTGGAGGGTAAAAAAATAATTTGGTTCATCTATGTCTAGTGCACAGAAAAGTAGGCAATCAATCACACAGTCACACAGTAAATATAGCACTTAATATTTTTTGACATCCACAATTACAATTTTCTTGGTGGTTTGATCAGCCTTATGAAAACTTTGATTACTGACCACTACCTATTTTTGCAGATCAGTAAACAGTAAAATAAAAATTAAAAAGCTTGGCCTGGGGAATTTCCCAGTGGTCCAGTGGTTAGGACTCCATGCTTCCACTGCAGGGGCCACGGGTTCAATCCCTGGTCAGGGAACTAAAATCCCATGTGCCACATGGCATGGCCAAAAGAAAAAGAAAGCTAGGTTTATCCCAGCATGGTTTCTATAATTAAGAAAGCTGTCCAAATTATGTGAAAACCAATTCTTACTTCTAATTCACTAAAGAGAATGTTACTATGAGGCTTCCTATAATTTCATGTATCTGCTATGTTAGATACACTATTTATCCATCCATTTATTTTTGAAGGGGACTTAAATTTCAGTGCATGCATAGAGTGATTAAGAGGATTTAAACCAGGACTCAGAATCAATGGCTGAGTCAAAACAGGGATACAAGAAAACAAGCAAAAGCAAAACAAAACAAAACAAAACAGGGATGCATCGTAACTTCCACCCAGGAGAACAATCAGACATCCCCCTTCATCAAAATACTAATGCCAAGAGGTTTAATGCCTTACATATAGATGCATGTTTGTGATATTTTTCAAAGACTTGAAGCATATTTTAATAAAATTCTAAAGTCACTTACATATTCTTTCTGTAACTAAAAAGAAAAAGAAACCTTACACAAGGAAATGACTTGACAACCTTGGTTTAAAGTTGAGGTTTTGGCGTGAGATATATCTCACAAATTAGCATGAGTCCAACAGCAGGAAACATGTCTTCTCATCTCCTTTGTTAAACACATAAGACAATATGGTTGCTTTTTATTTTAAATTCAAATCGAAAGCTACCATTCAAATTTACAAGCTTACGTCTTGACTGGAATGGACAAGAAGATAGAGAGGTAATTACTGTGCTGAATTAACTGGACACATTCTTTGTACTAAGTGGAATCAACCCAGCTTTGTTCTGTTATAAAAATGAAAAGGAAAGGAAAAGGGAAAGAAGGGAGGGAAGGAGGAAGGGAAGAACCTATGAGAATATGATGTTGTGACGCTGGGGTTAAATTTACAGATTACAGAATGGACAGGTATACCAAACATCTACATGGAATCAGATAAGTCACCTTATGTTTGAAATTTTACTATAAATTTTTCATTTTCAAGAAATAGGCTTAGTACTATGTAATATTTATTAAATTTTTAAATACTCTTCTAAGGAGAAAAAGCAACCCTGTAATTAAACATTAACATAGAGTGACTTTCAGCAGTATTTCAATTCTGTAGATATCTACACAATTATCCTGGGGGAAAACTACCATTGTAATAAGTGTAGCAAAATCTTAGAGCTGTGAGAGATTATACTGGAAAAACATGTGGGAGTTTTTGGGGGGAGAGATGTTTGTTTTGGTTTTGCTTTTTCAAAAGCAAATTCAGAAAAGCCATGAATAAGTCTTTTGATTTACAGTAAAGAAATATATGATATTTCTGAAAGCTTAATTTTATTCTCTCACACTGACACAAATATCTCAAAAGTTATGATAATAAAGTCAGAGAAATTTATGAACCTAAAATCTTATTGTTTTCTCCTTTTATTCCTTTATTTGTATGCAACGGAGAAACAATAGAGAATCAGGCACCTGAAAACACTCAGAGACTTTTTCCTGAATATAATCATTTATCGTTATTGGATGTTTGAGACCAAAGTTCCAGTACGTCTCTCAGTGCTTGTCTGTAATTAACTGTGATCATGCAATACAGAAATACCTAAAAACAAAAATAAAAAAGAAACCCTTCAGTTTTGGTGTTACAGTGATAACCCAGAGAGAAATACTATAGCTTACCTTATCATTCTTTGTTTTCCATACAAGAATCTCAGGGAAAAAAATAACACTAACAAGAAATCTCAGGGAAAAACAACTACAAACATTTTTATATATCTCTTGATCAAATCCCAAACTCTCCAATTTTTCCTAGAAAAACCCACTAGTTCACTATAAATGCATAATTATATAGAAACCAATAACTAGATCATAAGATCACTCTCAAAAGTTTTTTCTTTTGAAATAATTACAGATATTGCAAAAGAGCAACATTACAAAAGAAAGCCCCTGTGTGCACTTCACCCAGACTTCCTCAGCGGTTACATATTATACAACTAGAGTATATCACCACAAGAGGGAATGGATGGGTATCTCTGTTTATCTCCATTTATCTATCAACCCATCAGCATCGTATCTATCAATCACGTCACCTCTCTCATTTTCTATCACCTATCTACCAATCTCTATCATCTATCACATGGGTTGTCAAAGCCACAAAGACCGCACACTGTCTGATTCCACATGCATGGGACCTCCAGAAAAGGGAAGCCTTGAGACAGAAGGGAGACTAGCGGTTGCCTGAGGCTGGCATAAGGAATGCAGAGGGAATGGAGAGTGAGTGCCAGTGCTTGTGGACAAAAACATTCTAAAATTAGATTTTGATGAGGGTTACACAATCTTGTGAATATAACCAAAAAAACTGGACCACATACAGCTGACTCCTGAACAACTTAGGGGTTAGAGGAGCTGACCCTTTGCCCAGCCAAAAATCTGCATATAATTTACAGTCAGTCAGTAATTTACAGTATCCTCAGTTCCAACTGACTGTGGATCATGTAGTATTGTGTACTCATGTGGATCAAATATTTCCCCAAATAATAACAAAACCAAATAAGTGACTGCAGAGTCCCAAGGCAAACCAGTAGCTTGACTCAGAGCTGTCAGTGGATTAGCCAACAAATGAGGACACACTGGTGATGTTTTGGCCTTAAAGGACACCTGGTCCACTCACTGGTGAAGGAAGAGCAGAGTCCTGCCACTGGGCCCCCAGATGATTCCTGAAGTTAAAAACCTGTTTATACACCAGAAGCAAAATACTTCCTGAGGCCATAAAACTATGAGAATAACCTGCCCTGTCATAGGATTCACTGTGTATATGACAACCAACTCTCGCACTTCCTCATGGCCAGCTGCTCCTTCCCTCAGCACTTCTCCCGCCGCCTCCTCAGCAGGTAACGCCCGCTGACCCCCGGAGAGCAGCCTCTCCCCTCGTCTGCACTACCCTGCTCGCCGCTGCCCCTCCCTGCAGGCCCGACTCCTGGCTCCTCTGCTGTTGTATCTCTAAGGCTGTGAAGGAACCTGACAGATGAATCACTGTGCTTCCTCCCCACAGGCGAAGACTCCGAGTCCCAGAAGTGGGCACTAGCCAGAGGCCACGGAGCACAGGTGGGCATGCCAAGGCTGGCCTCTGACGCAGCTCCAGCGCCAGGCCGGGTCCTGGGGTCCCCGAGGCAGTGCTGGGCCAAACTGTTCTGGGGGGCCAGGTTCCCGGCCCCTCCTTAACACAGGAGGGGCTGTAGTGAAAAGTTCTAAAATCCATTTTTCAAAACTCTTTTCTCCTCTATTTAGAATACTCCCAGTGTTTTCAGGCTGTCTTTGTCCTGAAGCTACAAAGTATAAAATGTATGAGACAGGACTCACCACTCATAAAGATACAAGTTCACTAAATGGTCAAGCTAAACAGGTATTTCCAAGAGTTTCCCAGACCTGCTAGGTGGCATTTCACAAGTAAAACAAGTGAAGCTCTGAATGGAATTTTTCTACAGCTGTTTATGTCAAGCCTCACTGCTTAAAATTTACCTCACACCTTGTGCAGTATTTTCCTGAAAATAACAATTACAACAAACCCCCAAAACCATGAAACCCACCTGAATTTAAAACATTACCCAGAGAAATATTTTGAAACAAATTACACACTTAAAACTCAACCTCTGCCCTCTTTCTTCTAAACCTATCTCCCAACAGAAAGTGTCTGTTCTCCCAACTTTCACGTGGAAATATACTAGAGTTCATATCTATTTCTTCCCTAAAAATAACACTGGCTTCCAGATGTGATGATCAGAGCACCTTGCAGCAACCCATCTGCTGAGAACATGAGAAAACCCAGAAGAGAGCCGACTCACGTCTACCTGAGGACACAGGGCCCTCGAGGCGTGCAGGCTGAGAACACGGCAGAAGGCCCGCAGGGCGGTGAGGCGGCACTCTGCGGTGGCTGTCCCCCGCCGCTGTGGTACCAGAGGTTGACAAACCCAGAGGAAGGCAGCTGAGAAGCCAGAGGAGCTGACAGAAACCTCACGGGACCAGGGAGACAGGAACTGGAGTCCAGGTCGGCTGAGCGACACTCTGAGGGCCCAGACCCGGTGGGGAGGTTGGGGGGGGGGGGCGTGGAGGAGAGGCCAACTAAGTCTCCCTTCAGGCATCTGCCAAATTCCTGAGCTGCTGAGGGCAAGAAGCCAGCCTGTAAAAAGCAAACGAGAGCTTCTGGCCAGTGTCCTGCACTGAGAAAGCACAGCCTGGACCCTCGAGAGGGACTGGAAGGGACCCGGTCAGCAGGGCAGGTCTTCTGTTACAGGCCCCGGAACAACCTCCACTGTACGGAACCCGGAGTGCAGGTGGGTTCAGATCAGAGAACACTCTTCCCTGCCACCCGCCCTCAGGCCAACTCAGACCTGCTGGGCTAAGGCGGTCTGTCCCCTTGGCCTTTAGCGGTTAGGGTGCAGATCTCCAGAGGAGGGGAACGGAGACTGCTCGGAGCAGTGGCAGAGCCGGCACGGGTTCACAGCCAGTTCCTGGGACTGCCGACTGCCAGGGCACACTGTCCCACCACGGCCGTTTCACATTAGGAGACAATCTCACCACGTACAGCTGGGAGGAAGTGCGCATGGGAAGGTGACATCAGTCACCAGAGAATGAGGATTTATCCACAGTGACACCCCAGTTCACACACTATGATGACTTGCAATCAAAAACAGAAAATAATATGTGTTTGCAGGCAGGCACAGGAATTAGAACCTTATTGCATTGCTGATGAGACTATAAAATATTCCCACCATTATGGAAAGCAGTTTAGCAGTTCCTCCAAAAGTTAAACCCATCAATTTCACTTCTAGATATATACCCTCTAAAACTGAACACAAGTATTCAAACAAAAATGTGAACATCAATGTTCAGAACACAACTCATAATAGCCAAAAGACAGAAACAACCCCAAAAGTTCTTCAAAGGATGAAAGGATAAACAAAGTGGAGCATACCTGTACAGTGGAACATTATTCAGCCATAAAATAAGAAGTATGCTATAGGGTAAGATCTTAAAAATGTTATGCTAAGTGAAAGATACAAAAGTTCACATATTGTATGATTCCACTTATATGAAACATTAAGAAAAGGTAAAATTATAAAGACAAATATATGTGATGGCACAGCCACGGGGAGGGTGAAATGCAGCATGATTGCTAAGAGGTATAGGCTTTCTTTTGGGGTGATGAAAACTTGGGGGACCAGATAGAGGTGATGGTTGCACAACACTGTGAAGGTATTAAATGACCCTGAATAACTTTGTTACTTGAAACCTACTGCAGTAAGAATAAAAGAAATGAACTATCAAGGAAAAAATAAGAAGAAATCTTAAACACATGTCGCTAAGAGAGAGACACCAAAGTGAACACACTACACAGCGTGTGATTCCAACTCCCTGATGTATGGAAAGGGTAAAAAGATAAGTGGCCACCAAGAAGTTCAGGCATGGGGAGGAAGGAAGACTAGAGTAGAGCCTCCTAATATAAACTAGGGACTTTACTTAATAATGTATCACACTGTTTCAATAATTGCAACAAATGTAGCACACTTACACAAGATGCTAACTCAAGAAACTGCCTGCAGGGGGGACATGGGAACTGTATCGCTTGATTTTTCTCAAGTAAGTTGAGAAAACCTGTTGCTGTCCAACTTGCATTAAAAGAAGTATTAATGTGAATTTTTCAGGTAGAAAGAAAATGATCCCACACAAAAATGTGGAAATGGAAGAAGGTATCTTCTTCCATTTATAGAAGAAGTCACAATTATAGAGACTAAAAATGCTCCAAGTCTATCCTGCTACTTAAGACAACCCTCAGGAGACTAATGCTGCATAAACAGTGAGCCGGGCCCCAGTGCAATGAGGGTGCTCTCTGGGCCAAGGGGGAGTGCAGAGGGCGTGGTTGCAGGAACATAGCCTCTCATTCTTGTGAGACTGTGGTGACAGCTGAACCCCCAGGCCTGAGTCTCCTCCTCTTTGAAAAGTAGACATTTTTAACATCAAAATGACTAGACTGTTGTTGTTCAGTTGCTAACTCATGTCCGACTTTTCCGACTCCATGGACTGCATTACATCAGGCTTCCCTGTCTTTCACTAACTCCTAGAGTTTGCTCAGATTCATGTCCATTGAGTGAGTGTTGCTATCTAACCATCTCATCCTCTGTCGCCCTCTTCTCTTTTTGCCTTCAATCTTTCTCAGCACCAGGGTCTTTTCCAATGAGTTGGCTCTTCACGTTATGTGGCCAAAGTATCAGAGCTTCAGCATCAATCTTTCCAATGAATATTCAGGACTGATTTCCTTTAGTATTGACTGGTTTGGTATCAATGCAGCCCAAGGGACTCTCAAGAGTCTTCTCCAGTATCACAATTTGAAAGCATCAGTTCTTCAGTGCTCTACCTTCCTTATTGTCCAACTCTCACATCCATACATGACTACTGGAAAAACCATTGCAAAATTTGATTACATGGACCTTTGTTGGCAAAGTGATGTCTCTGCTTTTCAATATGCTGTCTAGGTTTGTCACAGCTTTTCTTCCAAGAAGCAAGTTTCTTTTAATTTCATGGGTGCAGTAACCATTCGCAGTGATTTTGGAGCCCAAGAAAATAGAAGTCTGTCACTGCTTCCATGTTTTCCCCATCTATTTGCCATGAAGTGATGGGACCAGATGCCATGATCTTACCTTTCTGAACGTTGAATTTTAAGCCAACTTTTTCACTCTCCTTTTTCACCCTCAAGACGCTCTTCAGTTCCTCTTCCTTTCTGTCATTTAGAGTGGTAACATCTGCATACCTGAGACTTGATATTTCTCCTGGCAATCTTGACTCCAGCTTGTGATTCAGCCAGGCTTTCATTTCCCATGATGTACTTTGCATAGACATTAAATTAGCAAGGTGACAATATACAGCCTTGATGTACTCATTTCCCAATTTGGAACCAGTCTGTTGTTCCATGTCCAATTCTAACTGTTGCTTCTTGACCTGTTGCTACAGGTTTCTCAGGAGACAGGTAACGTGGTCTGGTATTCCCATCTCTTGAAGAATTTACCAGTTTATCATGATCCACGTAGTCAAAGGCTTCGGCTTAGTCAATGAATCAGATGTTTTTTTTTCTGGAATTCCCATGCTTTCTCTATGACCTGGGCTTCCCTCATGGCTCAATTGGTAAAGAATCTGCCTGCAATTCAGGAGACCCTGGCTCGATTCCTGGGTTGGGAAGATCCACTGGAGAAGGGAAAGGCTACCCACTCCAGTATTCTTGGACTCTATGATCCAAAGAATGTTGGCAATTTGATCTCTGGTTCCTTTGCCTTTTCTAAATCCAGCTTGTACCTGTGGGGGTTCTTGGTTCACACACTGCTGAAGTCTAGCTTGAAGGATTTTGAGCATAACTTCACCAGCATGTGAAATGAGCACAGCTGTATGGTAGGGCACTGCCCTTCTTTGAGATTAGAATGAAAACTGACCTTTTCCAGTCCTGTGGCGACTGGCGAGTCTTTCAAATGTGCTGACATATTGAATACAGAACTTTAACAGCATCATCTTTTAGGATTTGAAATAGCTCAGCTAAAATTCCATGACCTCCACTAGCCTTGTTTGTAGTAATGTTTCCTAAGGCACACTTGACTTCAGACTCAAGGATGTCTGGCTCTAGGTGAGTGACCACACCATTGTGGCTATCCAGGTCATTAAGACCTCTTTTTTATAGTTCTGTGTATTCTTGCTGCCTCTTTTTTAACCTCTTTTGTTTCTATTAGGTCCTTACAGATCATGCCCACCCTTGTATGAAATGTTCCCTTGATATTTCCAATATTCTTGAAGAGATCTCTAGTCTTTCCCATCCTATTTCTTTGCATTACTTACTTAAAAAGGATTTCTTCTCTCTTGCTATTCTTTGGAAGTCTGCATTCAGTTAGGTGTTCTTTCCCTTTCTCCCTTGCTTTTTGCTTCTCTTCCTTCCTCAGCTATTTTTAAAGCTTCCTCGGACAACCACTTTGCCTTCTTGCATTTCTTTTTCTTCGGGACAGTTGCAGAGAAGAGCCAATTCTGCCTCCATGTTGGAACTGTTTCTGTGACTTGCCTTTAGTAGCTTCTGTTACTATCATCATACAGAATGACCTGCCGCAGAGAATCTCGCCCCTCTGCCTACTAAACTGAAGCGCCTCTGTTCAGAACCCTGTCCACCTGCAGATGGCACAAAGGAAGAGATCAACACGTTCTCTGCCTGAGGTGTGCCATTCTAGAAGATGTCTGCAAGACTAATGGCCTTTTTATTTTGCTTCCTTACCTTCCCCCATCTCTAATCTATAATAGAACCTGGCATCCAGACCCGATAAGATGGTTATTTTGAGGCGCTAGCCTGTCATCTTCTCGGTCAGCAGGCTCTCTGAATAAAGTCTCTTCCTTGCCTCAATCCCTCGTCTCTTAGATTCATTGGCCTGTCGTGCAGTGAGCAGAGTGAGCCTGGACTCAGTAACAGGATTGTTTTGGTCACTGACTCCTATACAACGTTATGAACCTCTGTCCATGGTTCTTCAGGCACTCTGTCTACTAGATCTAATCCCTTGAATCTATTTGTCACCTCCACTGTCACCACCAACTCCAAGGGATTTGATTTCGGTCTAGTGGTTTTCCCTACTGTCTTCAATCTTAGCCTGAATTTTGCAATAAAGAGCTCATGATCTGAACCATAGTCAGTTCCAGCTCTTGCTTTTGCTGACTATATAGAGCTTCTTCATCTTTGGCTGCAAAAAATACAGTCTGATTTCGGTACTGACCATCTGGTGATGTCCATGTGTAGAGTCATCTCTGGTGTTGTTGGAAAATAGTGTTTGCTATGACCAGTGTGTTCTCTTGGCAAAACTCTGTTAGCCTTTGCTCTGCTTCATTCTGTGCTCCAAGGCCAAATTTAGCCTGTTACTCCAGGTATCTCTTGACTTCCTACTTTGCATTCCAGTCCCCTATGATGAAAAGGACCTCTTTCTTTGTTGTCAGTTCTAGGTCTTAGAACTGATCAACATCAGCTTTGGCATCGGTGGTTGGGGCACAGACTTGGATCACTGTGATGCTGAGTGGTTTGCCTTGGAAATGAACCATGATCGTTCTGTTGTTTTTGAGACTGCACCCAAGTACTGCACTTTGGACTCTTTTGTTGACTATGAAGGCTACTCCATTTCTTCCACATTAGTAAATGACTAGATGATGTGATGTCTAATCCCATTTCTTCCTCACCACCATCAAGAGAGGGCAGAGAACTCACAGACTTCCCAGTTCAAAGTCTGTCGCAGACCCAATGTAAGCGCCAGTGTGGTCTGTCCCCTCATCCCTAAGATGGGGAAACAGGTGCACTGTGGGCCTTAACTGACTTCCTCCACACAGAGTGCTTGGAAGAGAAGCTGCACACAGTGAGCACTGATGGATGAACCACGTCCCTCCTTGTTTTGGCCACGCGGTGTGGCTTGTGCTGTCTCAGTTCCCTGAGCCGGGACTGAGCCTGGGCCATGGCAGTGAAAGCACGGACTCCTAACGACCGGACGGCCAGGGAATTCCCTTTCCTCACTTTCCACCTCCCGATTTCCTCTGGGGCGCAAAGGCCTGTCCTGGGCCCTCTGGTCTTTTTACACTGTCTACACTCACTTCCTCCATTTCTCCACTTCAAGCATGATCTCAGGCACCCAGCGCCTGCGAACTGAGGTATCCAGCTATGCTCCCAGGTCTCCCTTACCAGCCACTGGCTGCTGTTGGACAGCTCCTCTAAGAACTCCTTTAGGGTTCTTAAACTCAACGTTTATAAGACAAGATTAACCATCCCCAAGCCTTATCCCTAGGCTTCCAAACTCCTGTTCCTACTGAATGGTTACTGGCGAGGGCCATCATGCGCCCTCCCCCACGGGCTCAGCTGGAGCAGCCTTCCCTCCGCCAGCCCAGCCCTGTATCCTCCCTCCAGTGAGCCGTCAGGGCCAGGTGCTCCTTCCTTCCTCAGGCTTGGAGCTGGTCCCCACTCTGTCCCCTCAGTCTCCTTGGACATTACTGCCAGGTTTATCTTGCTACACATCCAGTTTTCAAATTGGGACATGCCACTGCTTTAAATGTTTCAGTGTTTTCCTGGCATCATTCAGATCTGGCCCAAACGCCAGCAGCGGGAGGCCCTGCTCTGTTCCTCAGCTCCCGATGCAAACACCGTGGCCCACCTGGGCCGCGCTGCATCCAAGCACTTAGCTCCTCTCCCCTGCCTGCCCCCAAGAGGGCACATGTAATTCTCAGGCACCAGGGGAATGGCAGCAAAGGGAATAGTCCACAGCACTGAACCCAAGACATGACATGAATCTGGACCGAGAGGTCCAGTGGAGGGAAAGGCCTTTCAGAACAGATGAGACAATGCTGAGCCATCGCCACTGCGCTCAGCTACCCTCCTCCTGAGTATCCAAGACACAGGGGTGCTGGTGGCCCTGCAGGAGATGGCCACATTTCACTCCTTACAACTCGTGTTTCCTTATGAGACAAAAAAAAAAGATTTAGCAGATGTAATAAGTTAAGGCTCTTGAGTTGAGGAGCTGTCCTGCATCCTGTGTGGGCCATGATGCAATCACACTCGTCCTCTCAGGTGGGAGCAGAGGCGGAACAGACACAGACAGAAAACAGAAAGTATGTGATGATTGGAGCAGCTGCCGGCGGTGAGGGTGAGGAGCCACACACCCAGGAACGCCAGCTCCAGAAGCTGAGAAGGGCCTGCAGAGGGAGCATGGCCCTGTTGATCCCCTGGTTTCAGCTGTTGGGAACTGCTTCCAGACTTTTGGCCCCCAGAACTGTAAATGATAAATCTGTGCCGTTTTAAGCCACCAGTTTGCAGAGCTTTCCTCCGGTGGCCCCAGTCCCGGCAGCAAGCCAATGGGACTGCTCCCTTCCCCTTGTGCCCATCCATGATGAAACAGCCCCCAGGTAAGTCCTGCTAAGACCATCCCTCATACACACACAGCAGTGGTCACACTTTCATTTCCCCAGTGTAAAACCACAATCAGATTCAAGCTATTAAGTAAAATCAACACTAACAGCTCCGAATAGATTTCAAAATCTATGTATATAAAAAAAAAAATTAAAAATTATTTTCATTTTTGTTACATATTATATTTGACTTTTTGGTTTTAAAAATCTGGTACTCACATTAATTTAGCATTAATAGATCTTATGTGTTCACTTGCTGTGCATTCAAATGTTCATAGCACAAATGAAATAAATTAATGATCTCAGTGGGCAGCTCACCGCAAATACGTATATTGGCAACATAGGCATTACACAACAATTTATAATTGAGTGTAGAGAGTCCTCGTAAAACAAGCAATAGTTCACTGTTTCAACCACTCACTAGGTTTTCTGTACAAACTCCTTGCAAACTGTTGGCTGCTACAGCAGACAAAAAGTCCCTGTCTTCAAACTCCTGATCCTACACACAATTACAAGACTAAGCACACTTAACTGAATGGTTTAACAAATATGAAGCAGTTCTGTGATAAAACAGGAAGTAAGAGCATCGCCCAGATGAGTAACTTTGATCTGATGCTGGTATCTCAGAATATGAGTGGCAGACTCATAAACCCAGTATCTCACACGCGCTCCAGGGTAGAATTTATGCCACAAAGCAAGCTGGAAGATGTTGTCTTTCCACATCACTGGATTTATCTTCTGCAGATCCGCTGTACTCTAAGCAGCCCAAAACATAACCCACCGGATGGAAGCAGAAGGAAGCAACTCTATACCCAACACAGGTTAAATTAAACTACTACAGCTGACCCAAAACTTTGTTGTTGTTGTTCAGCTCAGTTGTGTCCAACTCTTTGTGACCCCATGGACTGCAACACGCCAGGCTTCCTTGTCTTTTACCATCTCCTGGAGCTTGCTCAAACACATTCATTGACTCAGTGATGCCATTCAACCATCTCATCCTCTGTCATCCCCTTCTCCTTCTGCCTTCAATCTTTCCCAGCAGCAGGGTCTTTTCCAATGAGTTGGCTCTTTGCATCAGGTAGTCTAAGTACTGGAGTTTCAGCTTCAGCATCAGTCCTTCCAATGAACACCCAGGACTGATCTCCTTTAGGATGGATTGGTTGGATCTCCTTGCAGTCCAAGGGACTCTCAAGAGTCTTCTCCAACACCACAGTTCAAAAGCATCAATTCTTCAGCACTCAGCCTTCTTTATGGTCAAACTCTTACCTCCACACACGACTACTGGAAAAACCATAGCTTTGACTGGATGGACCTTTGTCAGCAAAGGTCTCAGACATCTCTTTGCTTTTTAATACACTGTCTAGGTTTGTCATAGCTTTTCTTCCAAATAGCAAGCATCTTTTAATTTCATGGCTGCAGTCACTGTCCATAGTGATTTTGGAACACAAGAAAATAAAGTCTGTCACTGTTTTCATTTTTCCCCCATCTATTTGCCACGAACTGACAGGACCAGATGTCATGATCTTAGTTTTTTGAATGTTGAGTTTTAAGCCAGTTTTATCACTCTCCTCTTTCATCTTCACCAAGTTCCTCTTCACTTTCTGCCATCAGGGTGGTGTCATCTGCGTATCTGAGGTTATTGATATGCAGTTTCAAGCCCCCACTTTAGTCCCCAACCAACACTTATTCACAAGAGGAAGGAAATGAGTACATGAACTTAAAAATTTTACATGATAGTCTCCTAATGGAACTAGCTAAGGTTATCTACTATGTCAGGGCAGCTGCTGCAAGCAAAGCGAAAGTAACCACAACCTCAGGCAGGAGGAGACGGGGACAAGAGAGGACAAGATGGCTGGAGGCATCACCAACTCAATGGAATGAGTCTGAGAAAACTCCAGGAGATGGTGAAGGACAGGGAAGCCTGGCATTCTGCAGCGTTCATGGGGTCGAAAAGAGCTGGACACGACTGAGGGACTGAACAGCAGTAGGACAGAATTTGTTTTAAGGAAGAGGCAGTGAGGATGAGGGGTAATAAAACAGGCTCCTTGGATATTACTTTAGGACCTTCAGAGAAAAAAGAGAAAGAAAACACAAGGAATATTTTCAAGTGCGACTCACAACAAAGCATTATGGTAGATAAACCCTTAGCAACAACACAAACAACCACAGTGAAACAGAAACATAGAGGAACTCTGTCATTTGCCTACTCCAGCAAGGTGAGAGAAGCGCCTCAGGCAGCACAAAGCTGGTGGTTAACAGCTGACAGTTCAAAGGAGGCATCAGCACGGGATCCCTAACCCCAGGGGACCTCCAGCCACCCTGCCAGCCCTGGGCTTTCCTTATTCCAGCCTCATGATCAAACGCACAAGCCGGGGCTCGTGTCAGTGCCCACCTAACGATGAGGAAACTAAGGTTCTGAAAGGTGTGCTGACTTGTCAGAGAGCACAGAGCCGGGAGTGGGTGGGTCTCAGACAGGAACCCACACGGGTCAGACCAAGCCTGCTTCTCGAGTGTGTGCCTGAGCAGCAACGCCATCGCGTGTGATACAGATCCCTGAGGGTGACCCACAACACTCAGTGCCCAAGGGCTGCCAGGTAACACTGACGACCCCAGTCACACAGCTGGTTATTTTCAGACAAGATCAAGGACAATGCAGTGAGCCCTCTCAGCCATTTCCAAACAACCATCCCTACACGGTGCTACAAAAAGCAATGACTTGGCTTACTCAACTCTCACTTGCCAACACAGCACAGAGGAAGAAAAGCCCTTCGAAGAGTGACTGCGTGGGAGCACTCTCTTCTTCTAAAGGTTATTTACATAAGAGGGGATCTGGATAAATCTACTGTGCTTATTTTAACATCACACCATTCAAAAACAAACACTGCCCTCTAAAGCTAGACTTCTGCTTATAAAATTACTATGCTACTCTTAGGAGTTCAAAAATAGTTCATATATCCTGGACAGATTAGATGAATGGTTCACGCAAACCATCTTTCGTAACTTGAAAAGGTAGAAAATTAAATATCTCAAACTCTAGTTTTACCTTTTCTTAACCTTCAGTAACAATCTCATTTTTGGAATCTGTACATGAGACATAATTTAAATAAAGCATGGCACTCCCATAAACAAGACACTACTGCAAAAACCAGTCATGTTTCTGAAGAATAATGACATGTTCACAGCACAATGCTTAATGAAGGCAAATACAACACACACATACATCCATGTACCTCCAATCATGTCAATACTAAAGATTCAGAAAATCACCAAAACATTAATAATGGCTATCACTGGTAAGTAGGATGGTAGGTAACTCTTTTCCTTTTATTCTTCTCCAAAGTTTGAAATGTTCTACAATGAGTATGTGTTCTCATACAGAAAAACATGTTTTTAAAACTTGTCTAGCAATGGCACCCCTCTCCAGTACTCTTGCCTGGAAAATCCCATAGACGGAGGAGCCTGGTGGGCTGCAGTCCATGGGGTCGCCAAGAGTTGGACACAACTGAGTGACTTCACTTTCACTTTTCACTTTCATGCACTGGAGAAGGAAATGGCAACCCACTCGTGTTCTTGCCTGGAGAATCCCAGGGACAGGGGAGCCTGGTGGGCTGCAGTCTATGGGGTTGCATAGAGTTGAACACGACTGAAGCGACTTAGCAGCAGCAGCAGTAGCCATAATATAAAGAGCTTCCCTGATGGCTTAGTGGTAAAGAATCTGCCTGCCAATGCAAGAGACACAAGAGACACAGGTTTGATCCTTGGGTCAGGAAGATCCCCTGGAGGAGGAAAGGGCAGCCCACTTCAGTACTCTTGCCTGGGAAATCCCATGGACAGAGAAGCCTGGCAGGCTACAGTCCATGGGGTCACAAAGAGTCACACACGACTGAGTCACTGAGCACCCAGCCATAATATAAGAAATACATAACTGCATATTCATTAAAAGTAGAAAAATAAAGTTCACTAAGTGACTGAACAAAGAAACGAACTTCAAGCTCAACTTCAATGACATTTTTGTAAATAATAAAAAAGAAAGCATAATAAACACTTTCATATTAGTATTTCCACATCTGCCATTTGTGCGGTTATCACCGATTCTCAAGTATAGTCACTGGGTACAACGACGTTCTTTTAAAAAATGAAGTCACTGCTGCTGACAGTGCCGCCACTCTGATGTTTTCCTCTGCACATCCTGCTGTAATCCATTTAATACACACAGATATTGAACTACGGGTCTCAGAGGTGTCCACTATGAGTAATCACAAGACTGCCTTTCCCAAAATAGGCAAAGACAGGACAACATAAAATTGAAGTTATATGCACAGCTAGCTACTTCTACAAACCCTAGAAAAAAGGGTTTAATCCTTATCAATAAAATCTTTTACAATACACTGATTTAAAGAAATGGGTTATTACTTAAACAAAAGGACAAAATGCTCTAAGAGGCAGAGCATTTTAAAAAATGAACATATCATTTCAACAACTGAAAGACCTAATACAGGTTTGCCTTTCTTTTTCCATATGAATAATGTTTTAATATACTTTTTTTGATACAAGAAAAATAAATATGTATTAATTTTATTAAAAAAAAAACTGCCAGTGCATACTATAACTAAAATTAGGATTATTTCTAGATTTGTGTCATTACTAGCTATAAATTTCTGAGTTTAAGGCCTTGTCTTACTTATCACCTAGCAGAGTACATGGAACATAGCAAAGGTTTAATAAATACTGGCTCAGTGAACAGGTGAATCAATAAAAGCTCATTTTTGATTTCTGTACTTAAGCTAGGCTTGTTACTTAAAACATCATCTACTCTAGGAAATATTCACCAAAATAGATGGTTTCCTTTTAAAAAGTTTGACTTTTTTTTTAAAAACAGTTAAGCAGGGAAAAAAATGAAGCAAAACCACTGACAGGGAGAAAGACCATGAGAAAACTTGTGAATTAAACATGTTAAATGGAAAAACGATTCCATGCAAGACAACTACGGACACTATTTATACAAGAACTATGCCGCACCCAGTTCCAGAAGAACACAAGGTGACTCAGTGTTTACAGCACAATAAGATCCTTAAGAGTAACAGAGAACAGTGTTTGAGGGAAGGTGGACGGGCATCTCCAGAGCCCTCCAAGTGCTGAGCACCCAGCAGCAGTGCAGCGCTAAGCATTCTGCAGCCAGGGCAGGCGGTCTCCGGCACTGCGCAGGGTTCCCTGTTCTGACCTCACAAGCCTGCCTCTGAACACATCGCCCAGTCTCCCTGAGACACAGGAGTGCTGCCCTGACAGGTGGCCCAGGCCCCAGTTTGAGCACCTCCGCTCCTCACCCCTGGGCCCAGCTGACAATTCCCATCTTACTTACAACTCCCCCCAGCCTCCACCAAGGAAGAACCCAGGTATCCACTGTGCTGTCCTACTGGGCTCTGACACTTGCCACCTCCACCCTGAGACACACCCGATTTTGCTGTTCCCACTTATTCTTTAGCGTCCTTTAGGGTGTCTATACGCACATCCCCCGCCTCTAACCACTTTGTGACCCACTAGGGCACTCTTCAGCCATCACACCCCACCTCGTAGCTACCTGGAAGTAAGTACACACAGGAAGGGAAGGTGACCTCTAACACGATTGTAGATAGTTGGTGCTTAGATCTTTAAATGAAGAAGGAAAATTCATCTGACACAGTGTTGTCATGGAAACCAAAAAAGGTAATAAATTAATAAAACATAACAAAATGCAAGAGTCTACAAATAGTACATTCACTCTAAAATCATGCTATGAGGAATTCCCTAGTGGGCCAGTGGTTAAGACTTCACATTTCCAGGACTTCCCTGGTGGCTCAGTAGTAAAGAATCCACCTGCCAATGCAGGACACAGGGGTTAGATCCCTGGTCCAGGAAGATCCCACATGCTGTGGAGCAACTAAGCCCCTGTACCCCAACTATTGAGCCTGTGCTCTAGAGCCCGCGAACTGCAACTACTGAGCCCTCATGCTGCCAACTACTAAACCCCAAGTGCCCTAGAACACATGATCAGCAAGAGAAGCCACCACGATAAGGGAGAGCACTGCAACTAGAGAGCAGTCCTCGCTTGCTGCAATAGGAGAAAAGCCCATGCAACAATGAAGACCCAACACAGCCAAACAATAAATTAAATAAATATAAAAAATTATATGTATACAAAAACTTCTCACTTCCACTGATAGAGAAACTAAGATACTGCATGCCACATGGTGGTGGCCCAAATAAATAAATTAATTAAACTTTTAAAAAATAGTGGGCCTTAAAAAAATAAAATCATGCTATGATAGAATAAGTGTTAGTTGCTCAGATATGTCTGACTCTTTGCCATCCCATGGGCTGTACCCCTCAAGGCTCCTCCGTCCATGGGATTTCCCAGGCAAGAATACTGGAGTGGGTTGCTATTTCCTTCCCCAGGGAATCTTCCCAACCCAGGGATTGAACCTGGGTCTCCTGCACTGCAGACAAATTCTTTACAGTCTGAGCCACCAGGGAAGCCCTATGATAGAATATATCTTATAAAAAACAAACCAATTTATCAGCTAAATTTCTCAAACACACACTGTAATTACGTATCATTACCTTGAATTAAAGTTAAGAGTTTAAAATAACTCACACACAACCCCCTACACACACAAACACATTTAGGCTATTTATATCTTTGAAGCAAAATCTCTATTTGATCGTTTAGCCAATGTAGCATCAACGCTTAAAGTAACATCTGTTGTTGTTTAGTTGTGTCAGAGTCTCTGTCCATGGGCAAGAATACTGGAGTGGGTTGCCATTTCCTTCTCCAGAGGATCTTTAAGAACCAGGGCTCAAACCCATATCCCTGTACTGGCAGGAGGATTCTTTACCACTGAGCCATAAGGAGTCGAAAGTAACATTAGGTTTAAGGTAAAAATATTTATGGAGTTACTTTTTTCATTCACAAGCCCTCCTCTTTCATTAAATATTCTTTATAAATTACTCCAAATTTACATTGAAACAATAATTTTTAAAAGTTGTAACAGCTTTAGCTGGAATTCCATAAGCAAGGTGGTTTGCGTGGCTTACTCTGTTCTATAACTAAACACCTGTTTCACTTATTTTTAAGAAATTTAAAGTCTATAATATTTTCAATAGCACCATTGACAAGTAATTCACATACCATAAAATTCACTCATTTAACGTCTACAGTTCAGTTGTTTTTAATCTATTTTCAACATGTGATATCATTCAAAGTTAAATGCTGCAACCAATGTAGAAATCATGAAAACTCAAAGAATATACTAAGAGGTTCACCAGGCCTAAGGAGAACACTAAGTCACTAATCAGTTGTTCATAATTGTTTCTTCACAGGACCAAGATCTATATTTTACACACATATTTAACATAACATATATTAACTAAATATAATTTAATATAAATATATTACATATATTTTCAATTCCTGTATCTGTTTAAATTATTTATAGTTTAGTCCTAGCTCTACATTCTCCAATCTTGAAACATAAAGTGAGGCTAATAGTCACCTGAAGCAGAAAAACCAGAGCACACAGCCTGATGTATGCATAGGTCCTGAATTTAAATCCATTTGTCACCTTGAACTAAAAAACAGGTATTTACTACCTTATGTCCAGCAACCGTGGGGCCTTCTGCTCTAACTTCATGAAGCACTTAGATAGCATAACAGCCAGGTGAGGGTGACTATAGCAGTAGCAGGCACATAAAAGAAACCCAAAGAGTAACCATATCTCTTTCACAGCTTTGAGGAGGTTCTAACATTTTCTTCAAGCATTTAATTGGTCTAGGATCTAAAGTTGCAACTGCAGTTTAAAATAGCTCAACTCTGGGTCCTGATGTAGTTACAAGTCTGTTACGAGTCTTCACAAAATTTTTTAATAGTATAAGTCAACGATTAACACTGAGAATAAAAGTATTTGCCCTTCCTTTACATAAGACCAAAGTGTATTCTTTTCTTTTGCTTATCTGGTTTTTAGTCTACATAATAAATTTTGGCTAGACTTAAAATTCTCCTGAACTTCCCAGAAGAACCACGGGAAGAAAGCTCTCCCTAAAGAAAAGCTAGTGCATATAGTAAAAACAGTAGAACACATAAGTTGACTATGCTTTAAATCTCAATCATCAAGGTTTAAGAGGAATAGAAGACCAATTGTCATTTATGGCAGGTTTGGGTTTCTACTTATTTGCAGCCATAAAATCAACATTAATTGGCAGCAGTGAAAACAGAAAAAGGGCAGACTTCACACCAAGTTCTAATTTTTCAAAGAAAAGTCGTAGTGGAAAACCATCTTTATGCATCTCTATTAAAAACTCCTCAAGATAGAACTGCCATATGACCCAGCAATCCCACTCCTGGGCATACACACCAAGGAAACCAGATCTGAAAGAGACACGTGTACCCCAATGTTCATCGCAGCACTGTTTATAATAGCCAGGACATGGAAGCAACCTAGATGCCCATCAGCAGATGATTGGATAGGAAGCTGTGGTACATATACACCATGGAATATTACTCAGCCATTAAAAAGGATTCATTTGAATCAGTTCTAATGAGATGGATGAAACTGGAGCCCATTATACAGAGTGAAGTAAGCCAGAAAGATAAAGACCAATACCGTATACTAACGCATATATATGGAATTTAAAAAGATGGTAACGATAACCCTATATGCGAAACAGAAAAAGAGACACAGATGTACAAAACAGACTTTTAGACTCTGTGGGAGAAGGCGAGGGTGGGATGTTCAGAAAGAACAGCATTGAAACAAGTATATTATCAAGGGTGAAACAGATCACCAGCCCAAGTTGGATGCATGAGACAAGTGCTCAGGGCTGGTGCACTGGGAAGACCCAGAGGGATGGGATGGAGAGGGAGGTGGGAGGTGGGATCGGGATGGGGAACACATGTAAATCCATGGCTGATTCATGTCAATGTATGGCAAAAACCACTACAATATTGTAAAGTAATTAGCCTCCAACTAATAAAAATAAATGGAAAAAAAAAAAAAACTCCTCAAGAATTTTCTTCACCCATAGTCTAATTTTACAGGGCTCATTAACAAGGGACGACCACAGGGACAACAAAAAGGCCAGTCTTCAATCTGTCAACTCAGACTTATCAGGTGATTTCCCTGTTGATGGAAGAAAAAAAGAGTAAAGAAATGAATAGTACTGTGGTTCACATTAAAGCTCTAAGATCAAAGTCTTACAGAATTGCCACATGTTAAATGAGAGCCATTTTTCATATCCTCCTAATACCCTTGATTTGAAATAGTATATGTATTTTTCTCAAAGTATTAATATTTATCATCTCATTTTACAGTCAGCATAAATTTTTACTTTACTAAATAAAAAGAAGAAAAATTGTGAGTAAACATATTCAAGAGTAAAGCTAGGAAGTGAGTACCACATTACTTCATGTTTTCCTCTGCTTCTACCCTGCTGTGAATCACAGCTGTCAATGACACACTATGAAATCTGCACAAACACATCTTGTTCAAAGCAAAATACCAACCCGAAGAACCTAAGTTTGTACAGTAAAAATCAAAGAACTACTAATACAGAAACCTTAACTCTTCTTATATATGAACGATTTCTATTGCTGATTTGTTCTCTAGCTATAACCACTTCTAGGCAGTGTAATTCACTGGCTTTATTAGGAAAATAACACACAGGTATTACAATAAAAAAGGCATTAAAACATCTTCCTCAAACCTCAGACTCCTAGGCTTTTCTTGGATATGATCACAATCAAGTTTTGTGTGAATTCTCACAGCAGTTTTCTAAGCAATACAGGTGTGTTTAAGTGCATATATGTGTAATGTGAGCACAAATACAAATTTGATGAACAAGTGAAAAGCTGTGTGAAAAACAGAAATTCCATACTGTATGAGATGAACACCAAGGTTCATCAGTTTAAGTCACACAGTGGAAAATCCAAGAAAGGAATCTTTGGCTAATTACCCTTTTCTTCTGGTAGAAAAAAAAAAAATTGTCATGTCCTTCAATATGGTAACAAACATACCTGTTAATTAATTGTTAAAATAGTATGCATTTCACAACTTTCATAAGCAAATTTTATGTTAGCCAACTGCTCCATAACCAAGTATCTATGAATGTCAACATCCCCAATTCCTGTGACTCTCGACCCTGATTATGTCTGCTGTTTGGGTAATGTCCCTACTCACCGTTTTTGGTTACTTTCTGTAATCATTTAATTCAGTGTAACATAAGACACAAGATGCCACTTGAAAGTCCTTCTGCCTTGCCAACAAGTGTACCTCTGTTCTTGGCTTTTCACACCTGGTTTCTACACTTCACTCCTCTTTTCTGCTTCTGGCAAATTCTTCCAAAACTACTGTGCACACATCCACCATGTATTGATAGAATTTTAAATTCCCAAAGCCCCTGACTGTGAGATTCTTATTACAATTGCTCTTTGTCATTACAGGTAGTCGCCATTAGGTTAGGTTTCTCCCGACCCTGGGCATTCCAGCTCTCCAACCTGTCTGCCTGTGTCATGCACTCCATGACAAACGTCTTATGACTGGAAACAGGGATCATACTCCAAGTCCTTTTCTCCGCTAAGAGAAAACGACCCTTTTCAAAGTCACTGGCTGGCCATTTCCCCATGAAGTTTTACATCAAGCCTAACATGAGCATCATTTATCTTAAAATAAGCACTATTTCCTGTTGCCTGAAACTGTGACACCAACTTATGGTTAAGAAAGCAGGAGGGAGCCAACTCCATTAGTTTTCACATTGCATAAATAAATTATGAGGAGAATTGCTGGATGTAAAAATAATCAGTACCAGGACTCTCCATTAGTGCAACTCTTCCAAAACTTCCTGCCCCCACCCACCTAAAATTCACCTCGGATTCAAGTCTACCCTACATAAAAGTTACTCAGCTTATAACGTTAATTCCAAAGAAGTGAAACAAACCTTCAATTATCCTAACATCAGAGGATCTTTTGGAGGACCCCCACTGCTCAACTGTGTCAGAAACAAAAAAGAAATGGCTGAGGCGTCTCAGGGGAGGAGGAAACCGCCCTTCCCTGCTCACCGCTGGCCGCCTTCTCCGCAGCGGAGAAGGGAGCGGTGTCCAGGCCCGCGGAGCGCACCAGGCGCCCGGAGCTCACATTCCAGCGGCGGGAGTCGCGGCACCGCGCGGGGAGGCCTGGAGACGTGGCCGCCGGAGGAGCGCGCGGGGCTCGCCTCACCTGTGCTCGGGACCCGCCTGCGCGGAGAGGTGAAGGCGCCCACCCGCGGGGTCTGCGGGCCGACAGTGGGCCGGCGGGGTGGAGGCCCGGCGACAGCGTTGGAGACCCCCGATTTACACGGCTCGGACAGACACCCGCGCCCGGGGCTCAGAACGCCCCACGTGGGCGGGGTCGGGGAGTGAGGGGACCCCAGACCCTGGAGGGGCGGGGACGAGCCCGGACTTCTGACCCAACAGGTGACCGGGATCAGGGCGAGGGTCGCGGTGAGCAGGTACCCCGACTCCGGCGGGGTCAGGACAGGTAGGAACCCCTGACCCGGCGGGCGGGCGGGGTCAGGGCCGGGGTCGCGGCGGGCAGGGACCACGATTCGGGCGGGGTCCAGTCGGGTGGGGCGAGGACAGGCAGGAACCCCTGACCGGGAGGGTGGGAACCCCGACCAGGGCGGGGTAGTAACGGGCGGGGATCCCTGACCCAGCGGGCAGGCGGGGTCAGGGCGGATGGGGACCCGACCCGGGCCAGGTAGGGGCGGGTCGGCACTCCCGAGCGGGCAGGCGGGGTAGGGCCAGGACTGTGGCGGGCGGGCATCCCTGGTCTGACCTGGGCCAGAGTTGAGGTAAGCGAGGACCTCCCAGACCGAGTGGGAAGGCGGGGTCAGAGCGGGCCCGGGGCCCCTGACCCTGACCGGCACAGGCGGGAGGGCGGGTCTGGGCCGGGGGCGGGCAGGGGTCTGCGGCGCCCACTCACCCAGGCCGGCAGGTCGCAGGCGCGCACCCCGAGGCGCACGGCGCGCTCCTCGTCCTCCAGTAGCGCCAGCGCGCGGCACAGGCGGGTGGCCTTAAGGCCGCGGCTCCTGCGGCACCACACTAGCAGCCCGAGAGCCAGCAGCACCCAGCTGAAGCTCAGGCCCAGGTAGCCCAGCGCGTACACCGGCAGCAACAGCGCGAAGCTGCGCGCCAGCTGTGCCAGCAGCCCTGCCACGTCCACGCTCAGCGCCGCGCCGGGGGGCTCTGCCCCGGAGGCGCCCGCCTCGGGGCCCGGAGCCCTGGAGCCGCTCATGGCCCCGCCGCGTAGCGTTCCCCTCGGCTCCCGGCCGAGGCGCCTCAGCCCGCGCAGCAGCGCCCCTCTGAGGGGCCGGCGCAGCCGCCCGGCCCGCCCGCGCTTCCGCTCGCGACGCCGTGTGACGTCAGCACGCAGGGCGGGGTGGTGGCGGAGGCGGCGAGGAGCCGAGGTGTTCCGCTGCGGCAGCCGGGCGTGGTCCCCGGGCCTGGGTGCGCCCCAACGCGGGGTGGGCCCGGCTCGCGTGGGACGTCATCCCACAGGGCCCGCCAGCTCCTCGGTGGCGGGGGTGGGCGGGGCTGGCTGGTGTGTGGCTTCATCGCACGGGCGGGCGGGGCGTCTCTGACACGGTGTGGCCGGGCCCGGCGTGGATGTCGCCTCACAGGCTTGAGAGAGCGCCCCTGAGGCGGAGTGGGCGGTGCTTCCTGACGTCATCGCGGACTGGCGGGGCGCCTCTGACGCGGAGTGGCTGGGCCGGGCGTGGGTGTCGCCTCACAGGCTTGAGAGAGTGCGACTGAGGCCGAGTGGGCGGTGCTTGTGACGCCATCACGGACGGGCGAGGCGACCCTGAAGCGAGGCGGGCGGGTTTTGAGTGAAAGTTGGTACGCGGAATGGTCTGCTAGCGGGCTTTCGTGTTCGCCGAGGGGGCGCCGCTCGCCCAGTCACCTGGGCCGCGCTTCGTGCTGGGATACTGCGGGAGGAGAAGCACACGCTCCTGAGTTTGCGGGTACTGACGGTCCTCAGCCGACGGACGATTTCCTAACGGAATTCTCTCCGCGGCCCTGGAGGCGCGGGAGCTCAGATAGGCCGCTGTGTGCGCGAGGGCGGGACTTATCCTCGCCCGCGAGGCCGCGGGGACTTGGCACCCGCCCTCAGCAGGATGTCCGACGGGCGCCCGCGGTTCCTGAATCCCTTCTCTAGAAGGACAAACCGCTCTTGATTGCTGTTTCCCCTTAAACTCAACCAGGGTAATTATATTTGCACTATAGTCTCCTTAAAGCCGAAAAGTTGCAGAGGACAGCCTAAGTAAATTTTTAAAGCATATCCAGTGGGTTCGAAGGATATTTTAATTCAATTACTGGCAACCTTGAATGATCACCTTTAGGAGGGACAGGGCCTGTTGGAGAGAAATAGATCATGCTTACATGTTTTGAAGTTCTTGGTGGGTGTGTTCATGTTACATGGCCCTACCCTACCATATTTTAGCGATTCTGGAGTATTGAAAACTATGCAGTAATTGGGAGGGGGGGGGGCAGAAGCCCATTTTCAGGACAAAACAATGATGCTCCATAGGCCACTTTGATGCGCACGCAGGTAAGTAAAAGCCTGTAAAATGAAGGCCACCAGCTGAAGACACGTGCAGCTGCAGCCCTATAAAATGAAACCAGTGAAAGATTTGCTGCTCACATGAACTTTTTAGGGGGATGGGATAGGAAGCACTTGCGCGATATGGTAGCTTTGACAAAGTCTCATCAATGATTCAACTAGGCTTTAAATTCCAGTTGAGCTATTTCAAATCCTAAAAGATGATGCAGTGAAAGTGGTGCACTCAATTTGCCAGCAAATTTGGAAAAGTCAGCAGTGGCCACAGGACTGGAAAAAGATCAGTTTTCATTCTATTCCCAGAGAAAGGCAATGCCAAAGAATGCTCACACTACGGCACAATTGCATTCATCTCACACACTAGCAAAGTAATGCTCAAACTTCTCCAAGCCAGCGTTCAATAGTATGTGAACTGTGAGCTTCCAGATGTTCAAGCTGGATTTAGAAAAGGCAGAGGAATCAGAGATCAAATTGCCAACATCCATTGGATCATTGAAAAAGCGAGAGAGTTCTAGGCAAACATGTACTTCTGCTTTATTGACTATGCCAAAGCCTTTGTGTGGACCCCAATAAACTGTGGAAAATTCTTAAAGACATGGGAGTACCAGACTACCTTACCTGCCTCCTGAGAAATCTGTATGCAGGTCAAGAAGCCACAGTTAGAACCAGACATGGAACAACAGACTGGTTCCAAATCAGGAAAGGAGTATGTCAGGGCTGTATATTGTCACCCTGCTTATTTAACTTATATGCAGAGTACATCATGAGAAACGCTGGGCTGGATGAAGCACAAGCTGGAGCCAAGGCTGCCGGGAGAAATATCAATAGCCTCAGATATGCAGAAGACACCACCGTTATGGCAGAAAGTGAAGAACTGAAGAGTCTCTTGATGAAAGTGAAAGAGGAAAGTGAAAAAGTTGGCTTAAAACTCAACATTCAGAAAACTAAGATCATGGCATCTGGTCCTCTCACTTCATGTGTAATAGATGGGGAGACAATGGAAACAGTGACAGACTTCATTTTGGGGGGCTCCAAAATCACTGCAGGTGGTGAATGCAGCCATGAAATTAAAAGATGCTTGCTCCTTGGAAGAAAAGCTCTGACCAACCTAGATAGCATATTAAAAAGCAGAGACATTACTTTGCCAACAAAGGTCCATCTAGTCAAAGCTATGGTTTTTCCAGTAGTCATGCTTGGATGTGAGAGTTGGACTGTAAAGAAAGCTGAGTGCTGAAGTATTGATGTTTTTGAACTGTGTGTGTTGAGAGTCCCTTGGACTGCAAGGAGATCCAACCAGTCCACATCCTAAAGGAATATTCATTGGAAGGACTGATGCTGAAGCTGAAACTCCAATACTTTGGCCACCTGATGTGAAGAACTGACTCATTTGAAAAGACCCTGATGCTGGGAAAGATTGAAGATGGGAGCAGAAGGGGCTGACAGAGGATGAGATGGTTGGATGGCATCACTGACTCAATGGACATGAGTTTGAGTAAACTCCAGGAGTTGGTGATGGACAGGGAAGCCTGGTGCGCTGCAGTCCATGGGGCCGCAAAGAGTCGGACACGACTGAGTGAACTGAACTGAACTGAGACGGTAACAGAACTTTAAGACGGTAAGGGCAGGAACCATATTTATTATGTTGATGATCGTATCTTCAGGCTAGTACAGTACTTGGCACAGCAGGTCCTGAGTGAATAAAGGATACCCCCTACCCTCATCTGTGAGTCTGTATGTAATAGGTATACATAAGTGTGTCTGTGTGTCTGTGTGTGTGTCTGTGGCTATGGAGATGTATGTAAATATATAATCTCATAACATTGCTCTAGGGTCTTGAACACACAACATTAAGCAAGGGCACTAAACCACAAGTGAGGGAAGGAGTGGTTTTTTCTTTCTCTTCCCCAGATTACATCATGTGAGTAGATGTGAGTAGATACATGTGAGTAGATACGTGAAAGGGTGAGTCTCGTCCCTTTTTCTAGGCAGCAGCTTAAAGCTGGAAGGCCACCTGTCACTCAAAGCAAAGTTACAACCTCAAAACAAGTGATTGCCTTGTTAACCTAGGAAGAAGCATGAGCCTTTCTGTCTTGCGGTATTTCCTCTAAAAAGCTGTAGAATCATATCCTATAGATAAAAATTTGGATGAACATGATCTACATGAGAAATCCTGCATGTCTGTGATAAAGCCTTTGACCTGGAGGCCTTGTTGTTGTTGAGTCTCTCAGTTGTGTCTGACTCTTTGTGACCCCATGAACTGCAGCATGCCAGGCTTCCCTGTCCTTCACCATCTCCTGGAGCTTGCTCAAACTCATGTCTGTTGAGTCAATGATGCCATCCAACCATCTCATCCTCTGTCATCCCCTTCTCCTCCTGCCTTCAGTCTTTCCCAGCATCAGTCTTTTCTGATGAGTCGACTCTTCGAAACAGGTGACCAAAATATTGGACTTCAGCATCAGTCCTTCCAATAAGTATTCAGGACTGATTTCCTTTAGGGTTGTCTGGTTTGATCTTCTTGCTCTCCAAGGGACTCTCAAGAGTCTTCTCCAACACCACAGTTCAAAAGCATCGATTCCTTGGTGCTCAGCCTTCTTTATGGTTCAACTTTCACATCCATACATAACTACTGGAAAAACCATAGCTTTGACTATGCAGACCTAGGTCCATACTATTTCTGTCATTTATTATGCCCGTTTTTGCATGAAATGTTTCCTTCAAATCTCTAAAGACATGGGAATACCAGACCACCTTACCTGCCTCCTGAGAAATCTGTATACAGGTCAAGAAGCAACAGTTAGAACTGGACACAGGACAATGGACTAGTTCCAAATTGGGAAAGGAGTTCGTCAAGGTTGTGTATTTCTTGAAGAGATCTCTAGTCTTTCCCATTCTATTGTTTTCCTCTATTTGCATTGATCACTTAGGAAGGGTTTCTCATCTCTCCTTGCTATTCTTTGGAACTCTGCGTTCAGATGGGGATATTTTTCGTTTTTTCCTTTGCCCTTTGCCTCTCTTCTCAGCTATATGTTAGGCCTCCTCAGACAACCATTTTGCCTTTTTGCATTTCTTTTTCTTGATTATGGTCTTGATCACTGCCTCCTGTTGCAAACCTCCGCCCACAGTTCTTCAGGAACTCTGACTATCAGATCTAGTCCCTTGAATCTGTCACTTCCACTGTATAATTGTAAGGGATTTGATTTAGGTCATACCTGAATGGTTATGGCTGCTGGTGCTTTTCCCTGCTTTCCTCAATTTAAGCCTGAATTTGGCAATAAGGAGTTCATGATCTGAGCCACAGTCAGCTCCCGGTCTTGTTTTTGCCGTCTGTATAGAGCTTCTCCATCTTCAGCTGCAAAGAATATAATCAGTCTGATTTTGGTACTTTCCATCTGGTGATGTCCATGTGTAGAGTCGTCTCTTGTGTTGTTGGAAGAGGGTGTTTGCTATTGAAAGGTTGTTTCTGAATCACACAAAGACGCTGGGGTTCTTGGCCTCCGGAGGAGAAGAATTCAATCCGGGGCCAGAGACGAGGCTGGATCGCTCAGAGCTTTTGTGCAATAAAGTTTTATTAAAGTATAAAGGAGATAGAGGACGCTTCTGACATAGACATCAGAAGAGGGTAGAAAGAGTACCCCCTTGCTAGTGTTAGCAATGGAGTTATATACTCTCCAATGAATCCAAAGAATGTCTGGAGGTTGTAAAGACCTCACCAAACCTACTCCCATAAGTTACATTTTAAGATAACAGAGTTGGCCAGAAGGTTTAATCCAAAGACTGTCCTCAGGCAGGATACATTATTGTTATATAATCCTAAGGAATGTAGAGGAAAAAAGTAAAAAGTTTGTCCTTTCTTCCTCCTTGAATATTCCAGACCTCTCTCTCCTTGGGGACCCCTAGACTTCTTATCAACCTGCCTAGGAAATGACTCTCTCACTATGACCAGTGTGTTCTCTTGGCCTTTACCCTACTTCATTTTGTACTCCAAGGCCAAACTTGCCTGCTACTCCAGGTATCTCTTGACTTCCACTTTTGCATTCCAGTCCCATATGATGAAAAGAACATCTTTTTGGGTGTTAGTTTTAGAAGGTCTTGTAGGTCTTCATAGAACTTTTCAACTTCAGCTTCTTTAGCATCAGTGATTGGGGCATAGTCTTGGATTACTGTGATACCGAATGATTCACCTTGGAAATGAACAGAGATCATTCTGTCGTTTTTGAGATTGTACCCAACTACTGCATTTCAGACTGTTTTGTTGACTGAGAGATACTCCATTTCTTCTAAGGGATTCTTGCCCACAGTAGTAGATATAATGATCATCTGAATAAATTTGCCCATTCCAGTCCATTTTAAATTACTAATTTCTAAAATTTCAATGTTCACTCTTGCCATCTCCTGTTTGACCACTTCCAATTTACCTTGATTCATGGACCTAACATTCCAGGTTCCTATGCAATATTCTTCTTTACAGCATCAGACTTTACTTCCATCACCAGTCACGTCCACAACTGGGCGTTGTTTCTGATTTGGCTCCGCTTCATCATTCCTTCAGGAGCTATTTCTCTGCTCTTCTCCAGTAGCATATGGGGCACCTACCGACCTGCAGAGTTCATCTTTCAGTGTCCTGTCTTTTTGCCTTTTCATACTATTCATGGAGTTCTCAAGGCAAGAATGCTGAAGTGGATTTCCATTCCTTTCTCCAGAGGACTACATTTTGTCAAAACTCTACACCATGACCTGTCCATTTTGGGTGGCCTTACATGACATGACTCATAGTTTCATTGAGTTAGACAAGGCTGTGATCCATGTGATCAGTTTGGTTAGTTTTCTGTGATTGTGATTTTCATTCTTTCTGCCCTCTGATAGATAAGGATAAGAGGCTTGTGGAAGCTTCCTGGGGGCCTAGGGATGTATTAAGTTGGTGCAAAAGTAATTGCAGTTTTGTATTGTTGAACTTTGCTGTTTGATACTGGAGTACATTCTTAAATGTGGTTATGTTATACATCATTTTAATGTGAATTTCTTGCTTTTATATTTTTCACTAAAGACTTACTACTTACTGTATATTTTATATTTATTTAAAACTTGCAAAATGATATTAAATAAAAAGCAAATTTGAGCAATTTTATTATTCAAATTCAAAATGGGTTGTGAAGCAGCAGAGACAACTTGCAACATCAATGCATTTGGCTCAGGAATTGCTAATGAATGTTCAGTGCAGTGGTGGTTCAAGAAGTTTTGCAAAGGAGATAAGAGCCTTGATGAGGAGTGTAGTGGCCTGCCATCAGAAGTTGACAGTGACCAGTTGAGAGGATCATCAATGCTGATCCTCTTACAACTACACAAGAAGTTGCTGAAGAACTCAGCATTGACCATTCTACAATTGTTGGACATTTGAATTAAATTGGAAAGGTGAAAAGGCTCTGTAAGTGGGTGCCTCATGAGCTGACCGAAAATTTAAAAAAAATTGTTGTTTTGCACTGTCATCTTCTCTTATTCTATGCAACCACAATGAACCATTTCTCAATTGGACTGTGACATGTGACGAAAAGTAGATTTTATACAACAACTGACAATGACCAGCTCAGTGGTTGGACTGAGAGGAGGCTCCAAGGTACTTTCCAAAGTCAAACTTGCACCAATAAAAGGTCATGGTCACTGTTTGGTGCTCTGCTGCCCATCTGATCCACTACAGCTTTGTGAATTCCAGTGAAACCATTACATCTGAGAAGAATGCTCAACAAATCAATGAGATACACTGAAAACTGCAGCACTGGCATTGGTCAATAGACAGGGCTCAATTCTCTGCGACGATGCCCAACTACCTGTTGTACAACTAAGCAAAGTTGAATGAATTGGGCTATGAAGTTCTGCCTCATCTGCCATATTCACCTGACTCTCGCCAACCAACTACCAGTTCTTGAAGCATCTTGAAAACTTATTGCAGGGAAAATGCTTCCACAACCAGCAGGAGGCAGGAAATGCTTTCCAAGAGTTCGTCAAATCCCAAAGCATAGATTTTTATGCGAGAGGAATAAGCAAACTTATTTCTCATTGGGAAAGATGTGTTGATTGTAATGGTTCCTATTTTGCTTAATAAAGATGTGTTTGAGCCTAGTTATGATTTAAAACTCATGACCTGAAACTGAAATTATGTTTGCACCAACCTAATAAAATACTCTGTGCACCAATCAGTCTCCAGCCTCTCTGCTGTCTTTGTGACCCCACTGAACTTCTGGCCCCTTCCCAGCAAGGTGGAACCATCTCCTTCTGCACTGAGCCTGTCAGCAAATCTAGCCCAGTTCTTAGGTCTTTGATAGCATGTTACTCTACACCCCAGTCTCCTGTAATCTCTTCATGGTGCCTCTTTCCTTACCTTCGGGGCAGACAGTTTTCAGAGGAAAGACGAGTCTGATCGTGAGTGTTCCAGTGCAGAAATGTAGAAGTTCAGCCTCTGCATTCATCCTGTCTAGTTTCAGAGCAAAGTGCTGCCTTCTCTATAAGTTCAATCCATTCTGCTTTGTTTTAGGCCCCCTCTGGTGGAGGACTGGGCCTTACTGAACCTTTCCCTGTTTTGTGTCCTAGCTCATTCCCTGCGTCTCTACACCAGCTTCACTGCAGGGGGAGGGACACGGTTGGCCTCCCTTTCAGGCTGTCAACTGAATAAATACACACAGTGAGACTTGTGAGTGAAGTTTTAGTTGGGGCAAAATGAGGACCATATTTCAGAAGACAGCCTGTCAGATAGTTCTGAGGAATTGTTCCAAAGAGCTTGTTGGGGTCAGGGTGGGGGTGTAGTATATGTGTGATTCTGGTGAAGGAGGTGCATGAAATCAGGGACATGTTTTGGCAGAAGGTTGCTACTGGTCACAAGGAGCAGACATCTTTGTTAATGATCGTAGTGCTTTTCTAAGCTATGAAAGGATGCAAGAAATTGAGCTCATAAAATCTTCTCCTGAACATATCAAACTGCCTGAAAGCCTGTTCTGCCAGTTTTTCCAGAGCACAGAGGGCCTTCCTCATTCCTGATCTCTGCCCTGAACTCCTTTCAGGGGTGTGGAAGGGCAGCGACTGCAGTGGCTGGTGACCTCATCCTTGTAGAGGCAGATAGCGGACAACGTTTTAGCTGAGTCTACCAACCAGACTCGTTTTACCCAAACTATTCAAGACTGCTATTCCTGTTTCTCTGAGATGCTTCTCTGGTGACACAATCATGCATTTCTTTACCTGAGTCACCAAGTTGATCTCTTTGCTGTGCAACTAGAGGAATCAGAAAAAGCTTGGTCCTCGCTGGCTTACCTAGATTATTACAACAGTGTCTTAACTGGTTGACATCCCTTTAATCTTTCTCTCTTTAAAAGCTCTCTAGAGGCCTCTGCTCCCCAACACAAAAGGGACAGTGGTAGGCCTAGCACTAGTGACTAGTCAGCCTGGATATACTGGCGAAGAGACACATACACTGGATAGTACATGCCAGGTTTCTTGCTGTTGGAGATCATATAAGCATGGAAAAAGGGGACACTGGAAAGAGCCCTGAGGTGTTGGATTGGCATTGGAGGGAGTATGATGTGTACAGATCATATGCATAGTTCCCAGATCTTGCTCCTAAATACCATTCTCCAGTTAAAGGAACTAGGGATCTTTGAGAAATAGTTGACTTCAGGGCTGGAGAAGTGAAAATACAACATGAGCCTGAAATACTTCATTGTGCCAAAAAGTAAGAAAATTATCAAATTGAGTGGTGTCAAAGGACACATGACAACACATGACAACACATGGAAACATATGACAACATATGGCAATATATGACAACATAAGGCAACAGGAACAACAACCCCTGATTAAATCTGGGTAATTTGGCAAATAGATGGGGAAACAGTGGAAACAGTGGCTGACTTTATTTTGGGGGGCTCCAAAATCACTGTGGGTGATTTTGTGACTGCAGCCATGAAATATTAAAAGATGCTTGCTCCTTGGAAGAAAAGTTATGACCAACCTAGACAGCCTATTAAAAAGCAGAGACATTACTTTGCCAACAAAGACCCTCTAGTCAAAGCTATAATTTTTCCAGTAGTCATGTATGGATGTGACAGTTGGACTGAAAAGATAGCTGAGCACTGAAGAATTGATGCTTTTGAACTGTGGTGTTGGAGAAGACTCTTGAGAGTCCCTTGGACTGCAAGGAGATCCAACCAGTCCATCCTAAAGAAAATCAGTCCTGAATGTTCATTGGATGTGGAAGCCGAAACTGCAATACTTTGGCCACCAGATGCGAAGAACTGACTCATTTGAAAAGATCCTGATGCTGGGAAAGATTGAAGGTAGGAGGAGAAGGGGACGACAGAGGATGAGATGGGTTGGATGGCATCACCGACTCAATGGACTTAAGTTTGAGTAAGCTCCAGGAGTTGGTGATGGACAGGGAGGCCTGGCGTGCTGCAGCCCATGGGGTCGCAAAGAGACACAACTGAGCGACTGAACTGAACTGAATTTGAGCAGCAAAGTCAAGAATGATGTTGACAGATCACCGCCCAGTGAGTAAAACCCATGAGTCCATGCCGAGGTAGGTAGACAAGTGAGTGTTGAATGTGTAGAAATAAATAATTGGGAGTGATGAAAACTGAAAAATCACCATTTAGCAGTCATAGTGGGGCTAGAGTAAGTGATCGGTGGAGGCCAAGGATGGTAGGTGGAGGCTTTAATACCTGTCACAAGGTACTCTTCAATCTCAAAGGGAAAACTTTTTGGCAGATGTGACCCAGTGCGGATGGGGACAGGGTGGAATTTTGCGTCCTGACTCCACAAGAGAGGAGCAGAGCAGCACGCCTGGGGCATTTCTGCCAGAAAGCTTAGTCCAAGTGTGGCCTGGGAGCTCACCAGACAGATGGGATGTTCAGGTGCCCTTTTTCATACTGAGAAACTAAATATCTCAGATCCCAGGAGACTGAAAAGGCACAACTGCATGCAGTGTATGCTCCAGAGTGGGATCTGGGCCACAAAGGGAATACTCCAGGGATAGCCTGTGGATTAGATAGTAGAGTTGTATCAGTCTTTACTTCTTGAGTGAGAGGGCTGCGGAGCAGAGGCTGTCCTTATTTTGGGGAAATAGGCAATGGAGTATTTCAGGGTGATCAACAGTCATATCTGAAACCCTTTGTCAGATGACTCAGAAAAAGACTAATGATAATAGGGTAGCTCAGCTGGTAAAGAATCCGCCTGCAATGCAGGAGACCTTGGTTCGATTCCTGGGTCTGGAAGTTCCCCTGGAGAGAGGATAGGCTGTCCACTCCCAGTACTCTTGGGCTTCCCTTGTGGCTTAGACGATAAAGAATACGTCTGCAATGTGGGAGACCTGGGTTTGATCCCTGGGTTTGGAGGATCCCCTGGAGGAGGGCATGGCAACCCACTCCAGTATTCTTGCCTGGAGAATCCCCCTGCACAAAGGATCCTGGTGGGCTACAGTCCATGGGGTCGCAAAGAGTCAGACACAACTGAGTGACTAAGCACAAGTGTGTGTGTGTGTGTGTGTGTGTGTGTGTGTGTGTGTGTGTGTGTGTGGGCTACAGTCCATGGGGTCGCAAAGAGTCAGACACAACTGAGTGACTAAGCACAAGTGTGTGTGTGTGTGTGTGTGTGTGTGTGTGTGTGTGTGTGTGTGTGTAGAGAGATGCTAAATGAGAGATGGGGTCAGACGAGGAGAGCACATGCTGTTGAGGTTCACAGTAGGGATCTGGTGGTGGAGACTTTTGTGCTCAAATATTTTCTCCAAATTTGAAATTATTTCAAAAATTATTTTTGAAACTCCCTGTTTCTATCAAATGGCCAATTTTAAGTGCAAGTTTGATTGAATATCGCCCCTGCTTATAAACTGTTTCCTTTTCTTCCCCTGTGAAGTTAAAGACTTTCTGCAGAGCAAGCAGAGCTCTTCAGAGCTCTTCAGAGTCTGACCTGCGTCTTGCCTTACCCCCTTACCCAGGGTCTGCACCCTGCATGCTCACATTGCTCCCCACTTGCTCTCGCCAAACCTCACTGTTGTCTCTCTGTCTCTCCACGCCTTTGCACCTGCACCGCTGTCCTCTGTGTCTGGACTTTTTCCTTCTGTCTTTATGCAAAACTCCCATGCATCTTTCAAAACCTGATTTGTGTGTCCCCACCTCTGAGAAGCCTTTTGTTGTAGTGAGTTAATCTTGTTTATACTTTATGCTTGTCTCCATGATGAAACTTATCTACTGAATACAGCTCAGCCCTCAGGAGCCCTGAGGCAGCTCTGTGCCTATGAGGGGAGCCCTGGTGTTCATGGGGAAGTATGAATTAGGCAGTACACTTTAGAGCCCCCAACTGAACCATGTATTGAGTCACAAGCCCTCTTTCAGTGTTTACCAGTAATGAAGATGGGTTTGCATGACCTCTCTGGGCCCTCTGCTCAGGTGTAGGAAGGCAAGTGAAGTGTTAGCTGAGTCCTCTTGGAGGGCCTTACCTGAGATCCTCTCCAAGTTCATTGCAGCTCTAGGACGCAGGTCCTGATTTGTGGGGCTGACAGGCAGGGCTCTCCCTGGGCTCCCTCCATGTTGGCCCTCCCCATGTGGCAGCTCGCTTTATCTTCTCAGGACAGCAGGAGTGTCTCTCTGAAGTGTCACCTCCTTTGCTGTTAGGCCCACTCAGGGCAGTCTCCTTTTTGACTTAGCTGATTAGTAAGTTAGCCTTGGGTGTGAAATCCCTTCACATTCTCAAGGAGAGGGGACCGTGGAGTCGAGGGACATTTGGGTTTCTGCCTCTATGGTCTCTTTGTGGACTGAGAGAAGAAAGGGGTGCTGATGGGCCATCTGAAATTGCAAAAGGGGCTCCAAGTATGGTTTCGTTGCTTGCTGCTGTTCAGTCGTGTCCAACTCTCTGCGACCCCATGGACTGCAGCCCGCCAGGCTCCTCTGTCCATGGGCTTCTCCAGGCAAGAATACTGAAGTGGGTTGCCATTTCCTTCTCCAGGGATCTTCCCAGACCATGGATCAAACCTGAGTCTCCTGGATTGGCAGGCATATCCTTTACCACTGAACCAGCAGGGAAGCCTGGTTTCCCACGGTAGCAGATGATTTATGAATTTACAAAGGAAGGCTATAATTTTGGTACTGCACCCATTTTTATTTCTAAATGCTTATAGTTTAGGCACTAGTCTATAAGAGCAATAATACCTTGGAAAAGGAAATGGCAACCCACGCCAACATTTTTGCCTGGAAAATCCTATGGACAGAGGAGCCTGGTGGGCTACAGTCCATGGGGTCGCAAAAGAGTCACAGGACTTAGCAACTAAACAACAACAGAGCCTCAGTTCAGTTCAGTAGCTCAGTCGTGTCCGGCTCTTTGTGACCCCATGGACTGCAGCACACCAGGCTTCCCTGTCCATCACCAACTCCCATAGCATACCCAAACTCATGTCCATCGAGTCAGTGATGACAACAGAGCCTCGTGGTGCTCATTTTCCAGGGTGTCTGGCCTTGCAATTACAAAAGCCCATCACAGTGACAAAGATGAATGGAAAGGTTACAAGGCTTCTTTCTTGTCCAAGACACAACTGCTGGCATCACTAAGTCTCTGGAGCTCAGGGAGGTAAGAAAGAATTAGTAGGTGGAAGGATGCAGCTTACAGAGCCCAGAGTGCAAAACTTGAATTGGGAGACAACAGACAGGGATGTCCAAACTGCTCTGATAATCCTTGCATAGCCTCAGCCCTAATCCTCAGCCTGTGGGGTTTGACTTTTGCTGCTGGCCACTCCAGATGACATCACCCTTATGGCAGAAAGTGCAGAAGAATTAGAGAGCCTTTTGATGAAAGTGAAAGAGGAGAGTGAAAAAGTTGGCTTAAAGCTCAACATTCAGAAAACTAAGATCATGGCATCTGGTCCCATCACTTTATGGCAAATAGATTGAGGAAACAGTGGAAACAGTGGCTGACTTTATTGTTCTGGGCTCCAAAATCACTGAAGATGGTGATTGCAGCCATGAAATTAAAAGATGCTTACTCCTTGGAAGGAAAGGTATGACCAACCTAGACAGCATATTAAAAAGCAGGACATTACTTTGCCAACAAAGGTCCGTCTAGTCAAGGCTATGGTTTTTCCGGTGGTCATGTATGGATGTGAGAGTTGGACTACAAAGAAAGCTGAGCACCGAAGAATTGATGCTTTTGAACTGTGGTGTTGGAGAAGATGCTTGAGAGTCCCTTGGACTGCAAGGAGATCCAGTCCATCCTAAAGGAGATCAGTCCTGTGTTCATTAGAAGGACTGATGTTGAAGCTGAAACTTCAATACTTTGGCCACCTCACGCGAAGAGCTGACTCATTTGAAAAGACCCTGATGCTGGGAACGACTGAAGGTAGGAGGAGAAGGGGATGACAGAGGATGAGATGGTTGGATGGCATCACCGACTTGATGGACATGGATTGGGTGAACTCCAGGAGTTGGTGATGGACAGAGAGGCCTGGCGTGCTGCGGTTCATGGGTTTACAAAGAGTCAGACATGACTGAGCAACTGAATTGAACTGAACTCTGCTTCCTGGCATGCTGCAGCCCACGGGGTTGCGAAGGGTTGGACTTGACTTGGCGACTGAACAACAACTCTGCTTCCTGCAGTGAGCCTGCCTCTCTCATTAATTTCCAGGTTGGAAAAAAATTAAATCAAAATTTCCAGTCAAATAAACTAGATTTAACAACAACAACAAAACCAAAAAAGAGTGACAATAATAAAAATGTCAATAACTGACATTTATTGACTGCTCAGCTTGCAGGTACAGATGCTCAGTACTATATAGAATTACTCGTTCAGCCCTCATAACCCCTGCAGAGTATGTGCCCTGTGATCCTGCTTCTATGCAGGTGGTAAAACACCCTGCTAGTGACCTGAGCTCAGACTTCTCACCTGCCCTTAGTTAACACCGCAGGCAAGTTTCACATTCACACACCTCAGTGACACTATCGTGATGTGAATTCTGTAACAAAGTTATTACTGTGGGGAAAAAAGTTTTGTTTTTACCACAACCTGCCAGAGTTGAACATACATTCCTATTTTTATTTATTTTTTGGCTGCACTGAGTGGCATGAAGGATCTTAGTTCCCACACCCCCCTACAGTTGAAGGTCTGAGCCTTAACCACTGGACTGCCAGGGGAGTCCAGAACATACATTTTTAAATTACAGGGACGAGGATATGGGGGACTGTGGCAGAAGAAGCAGACAGAGATGGAGCAGAGGAGGCACTGGGGGAAGCAGCGGTGAAGCTGCAGATCCAGGCAGAGAAGCGGCCTGTACGAAGGCTGCCAAGCCCCGACCTGGTCTCGTTCTCCACTGGCCCAGTCTTCAGCTGCAGCTTTCTCTTCCCGTGTTAAGCACTGATCACTGCCTAATCTAATGCTTTCCATCTTTGTATCAAACCTTCCAAGGCCCTGGACAAATTCCACCCCCGCCCCCTGCACCCCAGGCTCATCTGCCATCCACCCATGGCATGTCCCCGGCCCCTACTCACACCCCCTGTGCTCCAGACCTGCACTGCCTGGAGTGGAAGCCACTGGCCACCCAGGGCTGTGAGCCCAGGAAATGCGGCCAGTCTGAACCAAGGCGTTGTGTCAGTATAAAAAACACACTGCATTTCAAGGACAGTAAAAAAAAGTATAAAACAACTCAATATTTTAAATATATATTCTATGACAAAATGGTAACATTTGGTATATACTTGGTTAAATACTAGATTTAATTATATTTGATTTCATTTGTTTTTCACTTTGTAAAATGTGGCTACTAGATAATTTATAATGACTCTGTGGCTCATATTATATTTCTATTGGCTAGCTCTGCTATAGATAAGTTATTACATTTCCTAAACCCTCCAAACCCTTCCCTCCCTTCCTCTGCACTTGCACCCACGTTTGTTTTTGCCTAAGATGTTCTCTGTGGGTCTCTGCCTGTAGGTTGTTTGTGCTTCAGGGTCCACCTAAAGGAGGTCCTTCCCAAACTCATTCCTTTCCTCCAGGCAGACTTTGTCACCTCTTCAGTCACTGCATTTTTATGAGTAGGTGTTACACTTTCATGTTGTTTAATTGTTGTTTGCAGTTATGAGCAACTGGAGGTCCAGGCAGCGTTTTTTAAGAAACACTTATTTATTTGGATTGCCAGGTCCTAATTGTGGTGTGCAGATCTTTGATCTTGTTGTTACATGTGGGATCCAGGTCCCTGATGAAACCCAGGCCCCTCCATTGGGAGTGCAGAGTCTTAGCCTCTGAACCACCAGGGACGTCTCCCAGGCAGTGTTTTATTTATCTGTCTTCAGCAGTCTGAGTTCCCATGTCATCAAATGAACTAGAGTGTCATCTAGTGAATAAAGTGATAGAAGAACTATCACAAGATAAAGTGTGATTGGTAAATGAATTGTTTAGGAAAGAATTCTTCTAAGAGGTCCAAGGAGATAAAAACTGTTAACTTCCTCTATGGACATTTATTTGGTGGGGACGGTGAGAGAGGGGAGATCGCATTTGCAAAGACCTGTGAATATGGTGCATCTGGGGAACCCTAAGTCAGTCTGCTTGGTGACAAAGAGTGCAACTGGGTGAGAGCCAGATGGAGTCAGCAGCAGGGAGCTGAAGTGCGTCACCTTTTGGGTTGCTGGCTGCAATGGACGATGGATCAGTCAGGGCTGGAGAGGGAAAGGATGAGGAAGAGAGTTAAGACACAATGATTGTGACAGGAGTGTATGACTACTCTCAGGAGGGGAGAGAGGTGTGCCAGGGCCAGGCCCAAGTCATTCATGCAGTGGGCATGTTCATGACTTCATCTAACGCTGTAGCTGACCGCCTTATCCTCAAGGCTGAAGCCTTTCCAGTATCAGCTGTTTTCTCAGCTGACAAAGACAGACCCAGTGGTTAAGAGAATTAACTTTGCTGTCAGATCATCCCCCAGCCTAGCTTCGAGCTCAGGCAACTAAATTAATCTTTCTGGCCCTCAGGCTCATCCTCTGAAAAACAGTAACATGCCTGTCTCACAGGAACACTAGGAGAATTAAATGAATTATCAAGGGGGAAATTTTCACTTTGGTGCCTCCTTTGGAGCAGTCCCTAAGTAAATCATAGCTATCACTGAAATTACCTTTCCTATTCTTGTTTCCTGTTTGGGTCTTCCTAAATGCTGTAGTGAAAATGAAAAAGGTAGTACTGGAAAGTTCAAAACCAGAGAACAATTAAATATAGAAGGCCGATTGGATCTGATACTAATTCCTTTGGCAAGCAGCCAAGAAAACGGCTTTTATATCTGAAGGGAAGTAGGTCCATAAACCATAACAGTATGTGACTCAAAAACACAACGTCTGCAAAACTGCACATCTGCAGCAAGACCATGGCATCAAGATTGTTCAGTTGCTAAGTCACGTCCAGCTCTTTGTGATCCCATGACTGCAGCACACCGGGCTTCCCTGTTCTTCACTCGCTATCAGAGTTTGCTCAAATTCAAGTCCACGGAGTTGGTGATACCATCCAACCATCTCATCCTCTGCCACACTCTTCTTTTGCCTTCAGTCTTTCCCAGCATCAGGGTCTTTTCCAATGAGTTGGCTCCTCCCATCAGGTGGTCAAAGTACTGGAGCTTCAGCATCAGTCCTTCCAATGAACACCCAGGACTGATCTCCTTTAGGATGGACTGGTTTGATCTCCTTGCAGTCCAAGGGACTCTCAAGAGTCTTCTCCAACACCACAGTTCAAAACATCAATTATTTGGTCTTCAGCCCTCTTTATGGTCCCTTCATGGATCACAGCCTTGTCCTGGGGAAGGGGCTTAGGCAATTCAACAAACTTATAAGCCATGCTGTGCATGGCCACCCAAGATGGATGGGTCATAGTAAAAAGTTCTGACAACACAAAACATGGTCCACCAGAGGAGGGAATGGCAAACCACTCCAGTATTCTTGTCCTGAGAACCTCATGAACAGTATGAAAAGGGAAAAAAACATCAAAAGTACAGGCCCCCTAATAACACGCTCACGGATGCGCTCCTTGGCACAAGATTTGAGTCCTCTCTCTCTATCGGTAAGTGAAATCCTTTCTAAGTAACACTTGCAGGCTAAACTGACGCGAAACACTTCGCAGAATCAGAGCTAAATGTCAGTTACAACGTGCATCATGGGAGTAGGACCCATCCCTCTCTAGTCTTGCATGCTTAAGATTGGCTTTTATGTTAACCTTAAAATAGTTGTGATAAAATATTATAAACGTGAGGTGCAGACTAGTGCCTTAATATCTCATTCCCCTTGTCGCCCGTTTTGTGTAAAAGTTGAGTCTTTCAACAAATACTTTTTCAGACACATATGATTCCTACCAATCCCGCCCAGTAGCAAAGGGCGATCACGGGCAGAGGAACGCGAGCAGTGCGAGCCTCCGCGGAAGGAGAGCGCCCTCCGCCGCCCGGCCGGACAGAGGCTGGCTTCCGCTCCACTTCAAAAGGCGGGTTTGCCCGTTTCCCTGCAACAGCTCCCGTTCTGCTCGGCTGCGTCCCCGCCAGAGAGCCGCTGGGCCGAGCTCCGGCCGCGCTCAGCCCTGCTCCGCACCCTTTTCCCCTCCTCGGGCCCCACGGGAATAACGGCCCGGCTGTCGCTTAGGGCTTTCCGGGCCCGCAGGTCAGTTGCTAGGAGACAGGAGGGCGCAGGCGCGCTGGGGCGGCCGCGGGGCACGCCCGGCCGGCGGTCTCTCGGTACTCTACTGCCCAGTCTGTCGGTTGCTAGGAGGTAGGGCGGCGCAAGCGCGTTAGGGGAGGCCGCGCAGCTGCGCCGTCTACCAGTTGCTAGGAGGAGGGGGGAAGCGCAGGCGCGCTGGGGGCGGCCGCGGGGCATGCTGGGCCGGCGGTCGCTCGGTGCTCAGCTGCCCCGCCTGCAGGTTGCTAGGAGGCGGGACGCCGGCTCGGGGTGTGGGATCCCGAGCGTCTCTTCCCCGGCCTGGCCGGCAGGAGGGCAGCGCGGCCTCCGGGGCCTGCGCGCGGCGATGGAGTCCGGGAAGGTGGGTGCGGACGCCACGCCGGAAAGCCCGTGCCCGCCGGGGCCGCCCCCTCCTCGGGGGCGGGAGGCGCCCCGGAGCTGCGCTGTGGGACTGTAGGAAACTTAGGACGTGTCTTATTTCCCAACGGATACATCGGGGCTGTACGAGTAGGGCTGGATGAGGTTCTAGACGTTAAAGTGCCCAGGACGGTGTTACTAACTCAGTAAATGAGCTATCTCGTTCTGCTTGTGGATTCCCGTAAAAGATGAGTTAGTTTGCATGCATTTCCCTCCTTTTTTTTTTTTTGTCTTCTGTCATTCACTTTTATCGTGTTAGTAATATCGATTAGGAGTTAGCGCATCAACTTCCTGACTTCTGTCATCTTCTGCACCGGTTCTTTACATTTTCATAAGTTATTCTGTAACCTGTTTTCTCTGATTTGTATATAGGAAGTTTTAAAAGTTGTGTTAACCAAACCGTAGAAAAGGAGACTTGATTGAGGTTAAAACGTGTCTATTTGGCCTATGTTACTACCGCAGCTTGGGAGATACAGATTCAAGCTCTTGAACTGTGTTCCCTGATTGCAAAGTGGGAGAGGCTTATAAAGGCAAGAATTTACAGTGTTACATTTAGCTGCTTGAGTTGCTTGTCAGGAATTATCACTGGAGCTGGGAGGAGATGAGGGCTTGCTTGGGGTCCTTGCAGCTGGTAAGTGCTGTTCTGATCGCTGTTGGTGATCTCGGGTGTGGTGCTGTTCAGAGAAAGTTCAATTTCTCAATGCTGCGGGGTAGGGTCTGAGGCCGGATCCTCAATGGTCACCCCTTTTGTTTGCCTGAACTGGGGTCACTCCATTAAAATGTCTGTTTGTCATTGGTTGTCATATCGTGATTATATAAGCAGAGTTCACACAGAGCCCACTGCGGAGCTAGGTTGTGTGATTGGGCCAAGGGAAGAAGTGCACTCTTGCTGCTCAGAGAGCGATGTGGGCATGTATATACCTATATATACGTAAGCAGGACAGGTTCTTTTGTATATAAGTTACACTTGGATAAGGAGGTTGGAAGTTCTGCTGTTCAGGCATCTCTTATGGGGTTTTTCCTTTGTCTTCAGGGTGCGGTTTATTCCTCTCGAGGGGGAAAAACACTGCCTCTCTACTTTATTTGCCTTTATCTGCCTCACGGGATGGGCTGAGCAGAGGGCAGGAGGCAGGGGCTCCTGGTCTGAAGCCAGTGGCCAAGCATATGCAGGGTGACACCTGGGGTTGTGATGGGCATGAGGAGCTCTGTGTCATTTTACAGTTTAAAGCATTTAAACGAGAAATTTAAAAAGGAAAGGAAGAAAAGCATCAGGATGAAGTAAGGCCCGAAGCCAGGTTTTTGTTGGTGAAAATGTAAGAGGCAGCTGGAAAATCCTGGGGTCTCTGTTGATCTGTTGCCTTGTTCTTTTTTTTTTTTTTTTTAACTTTATTGGCGTAAGTAATATAATTACAACCATTAAGAGCCCTGAACCAGTGGGTTTTCCACATTGGATCACATTCCTGCAGGTGCCTCCCGTGGGTAGAGGTCTTGGATCCCACTGCCTGCTCCAGCAGCAGTGCACACTTTGTCGGCTTTCGGCCATTTGTTTGGAAAAGATCATGTATTAAACCTCTCTAAAGAGCAGTTAACTCGAGAGAAAATGTTTTTAAGTTCAGCAGCTGCAGGTTGTAGTGATGCTAACTGTTGCTCACCATCCTCACCATGTCTTATTGTGCACTCCTTTTGTTAAATCCACCGATTTATCAGAAAAGAGTACGTGTTCCACTGAGAGCAGAGAATGATGCCCTTTCTGCTTGTGCCTTGACAGATTCTTGACCTTGTTGCTTTTTATTTCTCCTTAGAGTGTTATGAACTGTTGTGAATTTTTCCCCTGCTTTCTTCATTTACACATCACCAGGATGATTTTTGGTGGCTGATCCATGAATGTGTTTTTGTTTTTTATTTGCACTTCATTTGCTTTAAATTTGAAACACACCAGGTCCTCCTGTATTTATGCTCTTAAAGCAGAGTTTCTCAAAGGCAAATGACGTAGTTGGGATAGGTTTGTCTTGTTCTCTATAGGAAACCATCCTTGACTGGTTTCTGCCATCACCCAGGGCACACAGCTGGTGCCCTGTGTTCTGGACTTGTTGCTGTCAGCACCTGAAGAGGCATCTGCCGGGCAAACCTCCCACTGAGGGGTCCACTGTGGGTCTGCCTGGGGACATGGGGCTGGGTGTCTGCACTGGGCGCGAACCTTGGAGCAGCAGGAATACAGGGTAGCCTGTGATCGTTTATGGGTAACTTAAAAAAAATCTGTTTATGATACCTTTTATTCTTATAGACAGACAATAATTTCTGGCATATCAAGTATTGCCATTGACTAAAATGGTCTAATGAAAAAGCAGCTCACTGGAGCATAAAAAATTAGATGTTTTAAACTCTAAAATTAAATTCTAACTCTATACTTTTCTTTTTAGAGAAGAACCAAAGATGATACTTGGAAAGCAGATGACCTCCGAAAACACCTTTGGGTAGTGTATTTTAAAGATTTGGGGAAAGAAATTTTGAGTTTGGGTCTGTGTGGACCCTGGATGGTAATCTTGGATAGTGTTACCTGGTTCTCAGCTCTGCACGGCTTTGCTTACATATGGCTCATTTCAGAGGCATTTTGACACAGAGATAAAGCCACGTGGTTAGTTGCTCAGGAACTGTCCTGTCTGGGGTTTTCTGGCCCATTTCAGCTCAGCATCCCACCAGTGGGGTTCCTGTTGGGGTTTATAACTCGGGCCTGTGTGTGTGTGTGTGGTGGGGGGGGGGGTGGTCTGTGTGCATATATGTGGGGAGCTGAAGGGTTGCAATCAAGACCTTCTGAGAAGGGACTTACCTGGTGGTCCAGCTGTTAAGACTCTACACTTCCACTGCAGGGGGCATGTGTTCCATCCCTGGTCGGGGAACTAAGATCCCGCATGCCATGCTGCGAGGTCACACACACAGGAAACACCTCCTGAGAGTTTATGGTGATGGTCCTTGTTCTCTGAGGGGGACCCCAGCAGCCAGTGTCCTGAGACTTTCGGGCACAGCCTCAAGCTCCCTTCCTTTCTTTCGGATTCACGTGGCCTTTCAGGTTTGAGTTGCTGGCACCCTCGGATGTCCCTGGAGGTGAGCACCTGGTTGGTCACGGGGCTGCCTAGCTGACTGCCTGCCCGGCCTGCAGGGACCGACAACGGTTTAAGCCAGTGCTTCCTAGGGCCCTTCGGTGGATGTGGCCCCAGGGTGCAGACCTCCGCTCTCCTTCCCTCGTGTAGGCGGCTCAGTCCTCTGGTCCCAAGGAGGAGAAGCACAGAGACCGGAAACCGCTGAGGGAGTCGGAAGTGGACCTGGTAGACGGCAAAGAGCACCGACCCAGGGACCCTGACCGCGAGGCCAAGCACCCAGAGCGAGAGCGGGCCGCCGAGCGGGACGGCCACGCCGCCCGGGAGCACCCGCGCGGGGACAGGCATCGGGAGCGGCGGAAGGACAGGGACCGGCTGAAGGAGAGGCACCGGGAGCTGGACGCAGAGAAGCCGCACGGCCGGGGGAAGGAGCGCGAGAGGGACCAGGAGCACCGGGCGCGCCGCGAGGAGCTGAGGCAGGCGGCCGCGCACCACAACCTGCTGGCCCGGGACCGCGACCGGGACCGGGACCAGGACAGGCCGGAGCGCCGGCGGGCAGGTCTGTGTCTCCCTGGAGGCGACCCCGCCCCCGGGTCTTCTCCTGTGGGTTTTGTAGAGGCTTTGGCTGTGAGATCGGAGCCCCCGCGGTGCACCTGTGTGCACTTTGCACTGCTTTCTTTGGTTGTCTTTAGTGAACAGGAAGAGCAGCAGCTTAATTATTGGCTGGAGTTCTACTACTGAAATATACTTTAGATTTATTCCCTCCATAATTCACAGCCCCTGTTTTAAATTAAAAAATAATGCTCTTTGATAAAAGAATTTCTCCAAAGTATCAGATTTATTTTAGCCATATTTAAATATCTGTTCAAATTCCTAGAAATTCTAAGGTAGAAGTACGTACTTTTTTCTTCCCAAATGGAATAAAGTATCTTCATTATTTTTTATTATACAAATGGTATCTTCTTCCTATAAAAAGTCAAACTAGCCAACATACACTAAAAAGGAATAGTTAGAAGAGCATATCGTGGCTCCAGCATCCTCAGGCTGTGATCGTCATGGAAGCAGGACCTCAGTTCACGGTCTGGAGACCTGTGTTGTCCTGCTCAGGGGCTCGGGCCCGGGGACCTGAGCTTTGGGCAGGGTGAGGTTAAGTGGGCTGTCTCTACTCAAGTTCAGCAGTGACTCCCATACCACCCATTGCCTGTTTTCAGGATTACCATTTTGATGTTCTTGGTATTTTTTTAATAGTGACATCCTTTTTGTTTTCCGGTCATTCTGGTTTCCCTGCTCTTGTCTTCTCAGTGCAGCGTTGCTCTGGTCTTTCAGGAGTCTGTGCAGAGTCTGTGCAGCCTGACTCTGACGGCCCTTCCTCCTCCCATGGTCATTTGCTTGCCCCTTCCCTTGTCTCCTTCGTGTCTCCCCAGGTCCCCAGACCCTCTCTTCCTTCCTTATGTCGCAAACCTTGGGAATCCCCCTGACCCCACTCTCTCTCTCAGAGCCTGGCCCTTCTCTGCACTCCTGTCACCCCCACCAGGGGACCCCAGTGTGTGTTTTGATCTCTTACGTGTGTGCTTAGTCACTCAGTCGTGTCTGACTCTTTGCGACCCCGTGGACTGTAGCCCGCCAGGCTCCCTCTGTCCATGGAATTCTCCAGGCACGAATACTGGAGTGGGTTGCCGTGCCCTACTCTAGGGTACCTTCCCAACCCAGGGATCGAACCCAGGTCTCCCACGTTGCAGGCACATTCTTTACCATCTGAGCCACCAAAGAGGCCCTTGATCTCATATGCCCAAGGCTTTTAGAAAGTGGTCAGGTTTGGTGAATACTTCTGTGGTGAATGAAATTTGTTTCAATGATCTCTGTATGTTGAGTTTTGTCCTCACCTTTACAAATGTGGGTTTTGTAGTTTTAAGCCTAATAAGTATTGTGCAGATTCAAAAGTGGAAGTCTGGTTTTTCGCTCCTGGACGGGGCTGCGGGCGTCACCAGTGATTGAGGTGGTTGTATTGGGTCCCCGTGGCAGGGAGAGATCACGGGGTGGGGTGGGGGCATTCCAGCTTTCACCTGAGGCCTGGGGAGTGGGCCGTCCTTGCCCTCTGCATCACCCGATCTCCTGCACCAGTGTGCCCTGGGTGGTGGGGTCTAGGGGACCTGGGGGCAGGAGGGGCAGTCTCCCAGTTTGTCCGAGGCGGCTTTTCTCTTGGCTGACCATGGGGGAGGGAATGCCTGCCCAGCTGGACTGGACTTTGCTTCCCTGAGTCTCTGGCAGCAACCAGAGCTCTGAAGCCCTGTGTTTGGGCTGGTGCCGTCTGGGGCTCCTCTGACATGCTTTCCAGGTTTCCTTCTCCTTTATTCCATTTTAAGTTCAGACTCTAGAACTTTCCACACTTGAGACTGGAGAATGTGTCTTAAAGAACATGTTTACACATGTGATACTGTGTGATGTGTCCTGTAGACACTGCTGCAGGACATTAAAGTTTGGGAATGTTAAAAACCTGTTTTATTTTTGTAGGAAGTAAAGCAAGAATTGAAGAGAGGGAGCAGAGAGATGAAGACTCTGAGCGAGGAGATGAGGATCGGGAGAGAAGGTACCGAGAGAGAAAGGTATGAAGGGAGCGGCCCCGGGCCCCAGCTGCAGGGCCCAGGACACCCAGGCGGGCACTCTGGGAGCTTTTCTGGTGAAGCGCGTAAAACGGAGTCCAAGACCCAAGACTCTGCTCAGGCATTGAGATCCTTTAGGCAAGTGTGTTTCTCCAAGAGTCAACATTGGCTATTCTGGAAAGTTTACAAAATGCAAATAAATAAGAAGAAAATAAAAGGTAGGTGCTCACCTAGAGATAATCATTGATAATGTTTAGGTATATGTCCTGTAGGTTTATATATTCATATATATGTATATGTTTGGATATATACATGGAAACTTCATTTTAAGTTGGATTTTTACTGTTTTATAGCTGCTTAAACTGAACACATTTTGAGCATTTTTTCTAAGCTATCACATGTCTGTAGTATTTTAATGGCTACATAATACATTATTCAGTGATATCAACACACCATAGTTTTCTTGACACATCTGCTTCCTTGGATATTTACTTTGATTCTAAAATTTTTTTATTAGGACACCCGAGGTGTAGACTTTTTGCGTTTATTCATAATTATTTCCTAATGATTAATTTCTGGAAGTGGACCAGCTGGATCACATTGTGTCATCTCACAAATTCACTTCACACCGAGGGTAGTTGTTCCCTTTATTCGAGTATGATTCCCCCCAACCTAAGCAGCGAATGTTTGCTCATTTGATTCACACGCAAAAGGCATTCTGTGAAAGGGTCTATGGCCCTTTTACTTGTTACTGCCTGTGCACGTCTGCCTCCTGGTCTGGCGCGGGGAATAAGGGTGCTTTGAAGATGAACTGTCTGATGGTTATGTTGTCAGTGCTGTGAGCAGAGTGAGTGGGGGCAGTGGGATCGTCCCCAGAGGGGTGGCGTAGAGAGGGAGGAGGCCCTGATTGAAGGGAAAGGATGCACTTTGGGTTCTGTTGCGATGTCCTGGTGATGCTCACGACCTGCTATATGAGTTTGCAGCCGCTCACTGCCTTGTGGTGCCCGCCCCCCGGGTCACCGGGCACCCCTGGGGCCTTGAGGGACCCAAGGGTGAGGAGCCTCTCCCTGCGGGTGGGGGCGGACGCATGCTGGGAGGAGGGGCGCCCTGTGCTGCCCCCGGACGCGGGTGTCCCCCTGAACGCCGCATACGGCGCCCTCGGGGGCCTGGCAGGCTGGGTGCGGACGCGGGGAGTCGGGGCGGGGACAGCAGCTAGGTCAGGAGGGTTCGCCCCGCGGAGGAACGGGGGCGACGGCGCCCCGAGGGCGAGGCTGCGGGGAGTGTGCGTGCTGGCGGGCCGTCCCTGCCGTCTCCTGTCCCGGCTGTCACGTGCGTCTGGGAGGGTGGCCGCGCAGGAGCCTGTGCCTCTCCACCTCTGCGGGGTGTGAACGCGCGACGGCGCGTGCCGCTGGCGACGCTTACGTGTCTGTCCCCGTCGCATCCACAGCTGCAGTATGGCGACAGCAAGGACAACCCCCTCAAGTACTGGCTGTACAGAGAGGAGGGCGAGAGGCGGCACAGGAAGCAGAAGGAGCCAGAGCGGGAGAAGAAGCACCGGGAAAAGAGCGGCACGCGGGAGCGGAGAGAGAAGAGTTCCAAGGAGAAAGGCAGTTCGTTCTCCGACAAGGAAGGGGAGGAGAGGCATAGAGAGAGGCGCCATAAAGAGGGCGTCCCTGCGGGCGAGGAGAGGCCGCGAGGCCACGCGGAGAGGAAGGAGCGGTCTCGCAGGGAGGAGCACAGGAGGAGGGAGGCGAAGGTACCGCCCCACGCCCCATCCCGCGCCCCGCGCCGCGCCCCCCACCCCCGGCCCGCCCCCTGGCCCGCCCGCGCCCTGACCCGCCGCTGCTGGGGCCAGCTCTCACAGGGAGAGGCTGCTTCCCAAAAGGTGACCTCGGTGTAGACGGGAGTCAGTCAGTATCACGTGACCACGTATGCACATGGCTGATCTCCCAGCAGACGTGAAGTGCAATCGACTTTTACCATATATTCATAAATTTTTCATAACATTTTGAAATTTAACATTAAAAAGGAAGCTGATTTTTTTAAAATATGTATTTTAAATTAATTTATTTATTTAAATTGGAGGCTAATTGCTTTACAATATTGTGGTGGTTTTTGCCATGCATTGACATGAATCAGCCACGGGTGCCCATGTGTCCCCCATCCTGACCCCCTCCCACCTCCCTCCCCACCCCATCCCTCAGGGTCATCCCAGCGCACCAGCTTTGGGTGCCCTGCTTCCTGCTTCGAACTTTCACTGGTCCTCTGTCTCACATATGGTAATATACTTGTTTCAATGCTATTCTCTCAAATCATCCCACCCTGGCCTTCTCCCACAGAGTCCAAAAGTCTATTCTTTACATCTGTGTCTCTTTTGCTGTCTCACATATAGGGTCATTGTTACTGTCTTTCTAAATTCCATGTATATGCATTAATATTCTGCATTGGTGTTTTTCTTTCTGACTTACTTCAGTCTGTATAATAGGCTGCAGTTTCATCTACCTCATTAGAACTGATTGAAATGCATTATTTTTAATAGCTGAATAATATTTCATTGTGTGTATGTACCACAGCTTCCTTATTGATTCATCTGCCAATGGACATTTATGTTCCATCCATGTCCTAGCTCTTGTAAACAGTGCTACAGTGAACATTGGGGTGCACGTGTCTCTTTCAGTTGTGATTTCTTCAGGGTGTATGCCCAGCAGTGGGATTGCTGGGTCATATGGGAGTTCTATTTCCAGTTTTTTAAGGAATCTCCACACTGTTCTCCATAGTGGCTGTACTAGTTTGCATTCCCACCAACAGTATAAGAGGGTTCCCTTTTCTCCACACCCTCTCCAGCATTTATTGCTTGTAGACTTTTGGATAGCAGCTATCCTGACTGGCATGTAATGGTACCTCATTGCGGTTTTGATTTGCATTTCTCTGATAATGAGTGATGTTGAGCATCTTTTCATGTGTTCGTGAGCTATCTGTATGTCTTCTTTGGAGAAATGTCTGTTTAGTTCTTTGGCCCATTTTTTGATTGGGTCGTTTATTTTTCTGGTATTGAGCTCCAGGAGCTGCTTGTATATTTTTGAGATTAATTCTTTGTCAGTTGCTTCCTTTGCTATTATTTTCTCCCATACTGAAGGCTGCCTTTTCACCTTGCTTAGAATTTCCTTCTTTGTGCAACAGCTTTTAAGTTTAATTAGGTCCCATTTGTTTATTTTTGTTTTTATATCCATTTCTCTGGGAGGGTCATAGAGGATCCTGCTCTGATTTATGTCGAGAGTGTTCTACCTATGTTTACCTGTAAGAGTTTTATAGTTTCTGATCTTATGTTTAGATCTTTAATCCATTTTGAGTTTATTTTTGTATATGGTGTTAAAAAGTGTTGTAGTTTCTTTCTTTTACAAGTGGTTGACCAGTTTTCCCAGCACCACTTGTTAAAGAGATTGTCTTTTCTCCATTGTATAATCTTGTCTCCTTTGTCAAAGATAAGGTTTCCATAGGTGCATGGATTTATCGCTGGGCTTTCTATTTTGTTCCATTGATCTATATTTCTGTCTTTGTGCCAGTACCATACTGTCTTGATGACTGTAGCATTGTAGTATAGTCTGAAGTCAGACAGGTTGATTCCTCCAGCTGCATTCTTTCCCAAGATTGCTTTGGCTGTTGAAGGTTTTTTGTGTTTCCATCAGTTCAGTTCAGTCACTCAGTTGTGTCTGACTCTTTGCAACCCCATGGACTGCAGCATGCCAGGCCTCCCTGTTCATCACCAACTCCCAGAGTTTGCTCAGACTCATGTCCATCAAGTCAGTGATGCCATCCAACCATCTCATCCTCTGTCATCCCCTTCTCCTCCTGCCTTCAGTCTTTCCCAGCATCAGGGTCTTTTCAAATGAGTCAGTTCTTTGCATCAGATGGCCAAAGTATTGGAGATTCAGCTTCAGCATCAGCATCAGTTCTTCCAATGAATATTCAGGACTTATTTCCTTGAGAATTCTTTATACCTAGATAGCCATTAAATCATAATGTTTTCCTACCTAGCACTACTGATTTCATTCTGTTTCTTCTGTTCCAATCTATTTTATAGACTGATGCCAGACTGTTCTTCCTGTTAAACATGTTAATTATGCCTTTTCTAATTGATTTTGGAAAGATTTTTAAATTAGGAAGAATAAAACAACAGTTATCTGTGATCCAAGACTTGGAGCTAATCCATTTTGTGATATATATTTGGAGAAGGAAATGGCAACCCACTCCAGCATTCTTGCCTGGAAAATCCCATGGCTTGAGGAGCAGGGTGGGCTACGGTTCATGGGGTCGCAAAGAGTCAGACACAACTGAGCGACTAAACAGCAGCAACAACATGTATTTACTTGCACTCCTGTTTCTACATAATGAGTGCCGGGGTCCAGCCTCAGCAGGATCCAGCCAGGGGTACCCTCAGGATGAACTGTGTTGGTGAGAAAAGGGGCGAGAGAGAGAGAGAGAGAGAGAGAGAGAGACCAGACTGGGGGTGTGCAGCAGAGCCTGGCAAATCTTTATTTTTTACCGTAGCTTTTATATTCTAAGTTAGTACATTTTTAAGGGGAAGATAGTTTAATATTACATCAGTTTATCCTTCACGAAACCAGGGTGTTTTCTGCATACTTCATAGTGAGAGTCTTGTACATTATCTTCTGGCCTTGGGGCCTATTAACATTTTATGACCTAGGTGCAAAGCTGTTTTCTGTAATCTATTCTTTAATGAACACAAAGGTCAGTCCTTTTGCAGAAGTTATCAGTTAAATTTATCTAAAAGATTTACCACACAAAGACTCTGCAGCTCTGGTGAGGCAGCCCCTGTTTAGCATTCCTGGTTTAAATGAACAATTCTAAACTCTTATTTTCCTAAATCTTTAACTATAACCGCTTTTAGAATAATATTTTTGTGTTCTCTAATAGGGCTTCCTCACCCCCTGAAGGGCTCTGTGCCTATTAGGGCCTTTTGTGTGATCAGGTTCTTTATGCTGTTTATGATTAAGGTGTCGTGAGCAGTCATGTGCATTAGTACGCATTTGCCAAGCAGGCTAGAATGCCAGCAAAGGGGTCTAAATTGAAACACTCCTTTCATCCTGAATAATCTTACAGGATACCGCTGTCCAGGGGACATATTGATTAAAGTTCTAAGTTGATTCTGTTTGGAGAGAGAGTGGGGAAGGCCTTCTGCCTGTGTCACAGAAATTAGGGAGTAGTCTAATATAGCAAGCATCAGAAAGACAGATATCATCTTTAAGGTGAGTGCTGGGGCAGCTTTTCAAAATCCCTGAAGTCCTGATTTGCCCTGGTTGTCAGGTCTTCTCCTCACGACCTTGTCATGGGTGGGATCTTGTGCGCTGGGTCCCGGCACATGAGCTTAAATGAGCTTTCTAAAACTGCAAAATTGGAATTGTGCTGTTTTTTATATTTTTAATTCTGAGAATTGCTTTTTTAACACTGTGACATTAAATAGCTGTTTGGTATTCTGTCATGGTCATAACCTCATTTATTTACAAGTAACCTAATATTGAACATGGAGGTCAGTAGAATTTATTGGTCAGAGACAGTGTATGAATAATGTGAACTTTTCCTAGGCGTTTGCTACTTGCTGTGCATTGCCCTGCATGCCAAGCTTCCTTCTGCTCGGTGCTTTTTCTGGATCTCACCTCCCGCCCCCACCCTTGGCCCCCCAGGTCTGGAGCCCCTCTGTCTGGGAGGCGTTGCCCCTCTGCTCCAGGCCCTCCTCAGGGAACAGCCTGATGCCCCTCCTTTCCTGCGTGCTTCCGGGCAGTGCCCACTCAACAGATGGCTCTCCTTTTAGATAGCCTACCTTCATGTGTTGATTTATATTTTGTTTTTAAAAATTCGCTTAATTTAAGAGAAGACCGTTTAAATTTTTTCCATAGGTGTATGGATTTATGAAACAGCCACATTGCATATGTTTGAAAGTTTTATCGTTTTAAACGGTATGAGGATCTAGTCAGGTTTTCTGAAAATTAGGTGGAATTGGTAAGTATAAGTTTCTTTTCTTAGGTAACATTACGGAGATGATGGATAACCACCTTATAGTGTCCCGTGTTCATCTCCCTTACGTCAAGCACCTTTTACTAAGACAGGTGGTAAAAGCAGTCATTTTAAGAGGTGCCTGTAACACAGATGCAGTTGTTAGATTTTGAGCCCGTGACTTCCTTTTCAGAGCCTACTAACTGTGGTGAATTGGTTATGCTGTACTCATTAACGGTTGTCGGATTTTCTGCCAGGATGGGGAGCACAGACATCGTGGTACGAGTCTGAGGAGAGACGGCACGGGCAGCCAGTGAGTGAAAAGTGCCCTTCGGCTGATTGCTGTGTCTGTAGCTCAGTTCTCCCAGAATGCGTTGAAACGGACTTTTCCTCTTGGGCCTGATTATGGCCAGGAGAGGAGAGTACACTGCAGATAGACTTCAGGTTCTCCCGATAGGAACCCTCCAAGCTGTGTCTTCGGGGTCCTGCAGGAGCTGGGAGCTTGTTATGGGTTATGAGTCCTGCTTGGCCTTTTGCACACTTGCTGGTGCGGCCTCAGGACATCAGCCCTCCCCGAGCACCAGTCTCCGGGAGTCTCCACTCTGTGGGGGAGGGCACCTGTGGGTGGCTCTGGGCGTCCGGTTCCCGACCCCGGGATGCTGAGCACAGACGTGCCCAGCAGACCCGCTGCCCCGTGTTTGCAGGTCAGGCAAGGCGTGGGCACTGCCCACCACTGCGTCCACCCTTCCTGGGGGTGGCTGGCCCTTCAGAGCCTGTCTTTACTGTGAAGCTCGGACGAGGCCAATTTTGTGGGTTTTATGCAGATTAAGGTTAGAGTGTGCATGTAAATCCTCATTTTGTATGTGAGCTCCAGATTATAATTTGTTCTTTGCAGCAACAATATTTGGTGATTCTTTTCCACAGATTAGGGAGATTCAGGTTAAATGCCTTGCCCTAAATCTTACAAGTTTGCACAAAGTTATGCTTAAGCCTGGGGTGCAGATTCCTAGATTTTGTATTGCATGTCTGCTAGAAATGCAGTGAAGCTTTTGCTTGATTCTGTATGATTTTAAACATAGTGTGTGTTGAATTGGTATGAATGTTAAGTTCCAAATATTGAGAATCAGGTTGTAATTTTGAAAACCTTAATTTTATATCCAAAGTAAACATACAAATTATGTTCTATAAAAATAGAACATAATTCAAGATAAGTCTTTTGGAAATATTATATTAAACCTAAAACATTTGGGATTGATTCTTTCTAGAACTCTTAAAGGACATAGATTTATACATAAACACAAGTTTGTTAAAACGCATAATTTCTTCTCTCTACTGAAGATATTTCCTATCTTGTACTACGGCTAACATGGTAAAAATAGTTTAAAAAAGTTTAAGCTATAGTTTAAAAAATAGTTTTAAAAAGGCCTTAATTCTAATAAAGTTCTAATAATAGTTCTAATAAACTGTGCTTTGCAAATATGCCAACCTACAGGCATTCTTAATCATATCAAATACTGACAATAGCCTTCACTGAGATGAAAATGCTTTAATTTTCAAGTCTTTGTTTAAAATTAATTTGACTTTGATCACACTTGCTTTCTAGGCATGTGGAGAACTCAGTGAGGAGTGACGGGAAGGACAGAGACTCAAGAAGGAAGGTGAGACCCTTCCCGGGGGTTCTGTGGTAGGTCCAGTGACTCTGAGGGCAGAGCCTGGCAGGCTTTTTTTTCACGTGGTTTCCTTGAGTGGTGATTCCAGGAGGCACGTAAGAGATACATTTTAGATTAAAGGACTCAAATGGATTAAAGTGAAAAGATGGACAAGGTGGCCACCAAACAACAGTTGTACCAGAGCTTGGGTGGCTGGACCAGATGCCCGAGAACACATCATAGGAATAAGACAGGTCACTTGCAAGGAAGACATGACAAGTGTAAAGGAACACGCTGCTCAGAAGAGAGCCCCGGAATGCCAGAAGTAGAGGCAGACTGAATCAGAGGGAGAAGCAGAAAATTCAGTAGAGAATGGGACTTTAGCTCCCACTTTCACGAATAGAATGCCAGCATTTCCTGCTAATAGATTAGACGATTTAGATGAAAGGGAAATTACTGGAAGATCGACGTTAGTGACATTGCCTCGAGAAGAAATAGAAACTCTGAGTGTGTATATATATATATATATATACTGTCACTCAGTCATGTCCTACTCCTTGCAACCCCATGGACTATAGCCCATGAGGCTCCCCTGTTCATAGAATTCTCCAGGCAAGAATCCTGGAGTGGGTAGTCATTTCCTCCTCCAGGAGATCTTCCCAACCCAGGTATCGAACTCAGATCTCCTGCATTGCAGGCAGATTCTTTACCAACTGAGTGACCAAGTTAGAAAAAAGTTGTGTTAGTGTTAAAAATCTTTCCACAAAGCAGCGGAGGCTCGGGTGACCTGACTGGCAACTTCTATCAGGCATTTGTTGTTAACACTGACACCCTCATGGCCCCACTCCTTTCACAGTTACTTCATATCCAGGATTAAGTGTGTGCACATGTGTATATGTGTACATGCGAAGCATATGCAAGTTATAAGGTGTAGTAGTTCTTTCACGTTCTGGATTATCCATGCATGTGTACACGTGAGACGCACATGTCAGTGATATGCTATCATTCAGACAGCACAATCTTGGTCTTCATTTTTTATGCCATCTTCATAATTATCATCAGAAGGATCTTCATAATGATTATTTAATATCTCTAGAATCGTATACAGTGGAGTTAAAATTATTACCGTACCATTTCCTAGGTTTTTGTTCTGTTGTAGGTAATGCGGCAAGCAGATTTTAGCTTTTGTTGTTGTTGTTCAGTCGCTAAGTCATGTCTGACTCTTTGTGACCCCATGAACTGCAGCACGCCAGGCTTCCCTGTCCTTCATTATCTCCCAGAGTTTGCTTAAACTCATGTCAGTTGAGTCAGTGATGCCATCCAACCATCTCATCCTCTGTCATCCCCTTCTCCTCCTCCCTTCAATTTTTCCCAGCATCATGGTCTTTTCCAGTGAGTTGGGTCTTTGCATCAGGTGGCCAAAGTATTGGAGCTTCAGTTTCAGCACCAGTCCTTCCAGTGAATAATCAGGGTTGATTTCCTTTGGGATGGACTGGTTTGATCTCCTTGCAGTCCAAGGGACTCTCAAGAGTCTTCTCCAACACCACAGTTCAAAAGCATCAATTCTTCGGTGCTCAGCTTTCTTTACAGTCCAACTCTCACATCCATACATGACTACTGGAAAAACCACAGCTTTGACTAGATGGACCTTTGTCAGCAAAGTGATTTCTCTGCTTTTTAATACACTGTCTAGGTTTGTCACAGCTGTTCTTCTAAGGAGCAAGCATCTTTTAATTTCGTGGCTGCTGTCATTGCCTGCAGTGATTTTGGAGCCCAAGAAAATGAAATCTCACACTGTTTCCTCTTTTCCCCCTTCCATTTGCCATGAAGTGATGGAACTGGATGCCATGATCTTCATTTTTTGAATGTTGAGTTTTAAGCCAGCTTTTTCACTCTCCTCTTTCACACTTACCAAGAGGCTCTTTAGTTCCTCTTCACTTTCTGCCATTAAAGTGGTATCATCTATATATCTGAGGTTACTGATATTTCTCCTAGCAATCTTGATTCCAGCTTGTGCTTCATGCAGCCTGGCATTTCACCTGATGTACTCTGCATGTAAGTTAAATGAGTTGGGTGACAACATACAACCTTGACGTACTCCTTTCTCAATTTGGAACCAGTTCCATGTCCAGTTCTAACTGTTGCTTTTTGTCCTGCATACAGGTTTCTCAGGAGGCAGGTAATGTGATCTGGTATTGCCATCTCATTAAGAATTTTCCAGTTTGTTGTGATCCACAGAAAGGTTTTAGTGTAGTCAATGAAGCAAAAGTAGATATTTTTTGGAATTCCCTTACTTTTTCTGTGATCCAGCATATGTTGGCAATTTGATCTCTAGTTCTGCTTTTTCTAAATTTGGCTTGTACATCTGGAAGTTCTTGGTTCACATATTGCTGAAGCCTGGCTTGGAAAATTTTGAGCATTACTTTACTAGCGTGTGAGATGAGTGCAATTGTACAGTAATTTGAACATTCTTTGGCATTGCCTTTCTTTGGGATTGGAATGAAAACTGACTTTTTCCAGTCCTATGGTCACTGCTGAGTTTTCCAAATTTGCTGGCATATTGAGTGCAGCACTTTCACAGCATCATCTTTTAGGATTTGATATAGCTCAGCTGGAATTCCACCACCTCCACTAGCTTTGTTCGTAGTGATGCTTCCTAAGGCCCACTTGACTTCGCATTCCAGGATGTCTGGCTCTAGGTGAGTGATCACACCATCACGGTTATCTGGGTCATGAAGAGCTTTTTTGTATAGATCTTCTGTGTATTCTTGCCACATCTTCTTAATATCTTTTGCTTCTGTTAGGTCCATACCATTTTTGTCCATTGTTGTGCCCATCTTTGCATGAAATGTTCCCTTGGTATCTCCCATTTTCTTAAAGAAATCTCTAGTCTTTCCCGTTCTTTTGTTTTCCTCTGTTTCTTTGCATTGCTCACTTAAGAAGGCTTTCTTATCTCTCCTAGCTGTTCTCTGGAGCTATGCATTCAGTTCGGAATATCTTCCCCTTTCTCCTTTGCCTTTTGCTTCTCTTCTTTTCTCAGCTATTTGTAAGGCCTCCTCAGACAACCACTTTGCTTTCTTGCATTTCTTTTTCTTTGGGATGGTTTTGGTTATCCTATCCTGTACAGTTTTATGAGCCTTTGTCCATAGTTCTTCAGGCTCTCTGTTTACCAGATCTAGTCCCTTGAATCTATTTGTCACCTCCTCTGTATAATTATAAAGGATTTGATTTAGGTCATAGCTCAATGGCCTAATGGTTTAACCTACTTCCTTCTGTTTCCTGGGAAGAATAATCTTTTTCTTTCTCTGATAGTTATCTGAAACACTGGACTGTGAGAGAGCTGTCTTGAGCATCTGGTGCCGTGTTTTTATGGGTCTTTATTCCATGAACACACACAGAAGCACAGTCTTTTCTGATAAGTCAGGTCGTGCAGCTATGTTGGTTGATGTGAGGATGTTTTGTTCAGTCTGGGCAGTGGTTGGATTCCTCCCTGTCCAGGTATAGCCACACCTTAGTAAAAAGTGAGCCTTATAGGTAATTCTTCCCACGTAGTCTTTTTTCTGTATAATCTTTGACTGTGCTGTTTTGATGTCTGCGTTGGGGGGGGGGGGGGTCGATGCCTTTTTTCTGTCTTGCTCACACCTGCAGCATGTGCAGTTTGTCCTGATTCTGTGGAAACCCCTCTAGCTATAATGATTCAGATCTCCCTCCTACTTCTCATGAGTAAGTTTCTTGAACTGGAATTATTGAATGAAAATATCCAGTTTTTAATATTTTCTTTCTCTCAAATTTTTTAGCAAGGGTTAGCATTGTTCACTAGAATTATAATGTGAGCCACGTTTGTAATTTTAATTTTTTTGGTAGTCACCTTAAAAAAGAAACATAAAATTAATTTTAATAACATATAATCCAACGTTTCTGAAATAGTCTTTCAGCATGTAGCCAATGTACAAAATTAGACATTGTACATTCTTTTTTTCACCAAAGTAGCAAAATATGAGAGGTGTTTTTCCCCTGGGAGAGCCCAGAAGTGATCATGAAGATAGCTGGCAGCCAGTTTGGCTTATGACTGGCCATGTGTTTTATAGCATCAGCCCTGAGTTACCTTGGTGTAGTTGCTCAGCATTTACATGGAGACCCCACACTATGCCAGATTAAGCTTCTGGGTGGAAAGCTGTTCCCCTTCCTGCTGGGGGTGTCATGCTATCCCCACACCTTTGCATCGAATGGTTGCTGGCGGTGACGTCTGAGAGCCGTGCCTTCCTGGGGCCATGGCCCCGGTGGGACAGCCACGGGCCCCCGCCTCACCAGCACCTAGAGGAAGGTTCAGTCTCCCCGTTTCTCAGAGGAGGACGCTGAGGCCCGCAGAGGTCAAGCTCCCTGTGAGGCGCTGCTCAGCGGTGCCCCTTGCGCAGTCCCTGGCCCCTGCGGGAGGAGGCTGGGTCCCGGGCCTCCCCTCCGCCCTCCGGCTGACCCGTTGTGCTCTGTCCCCCAGCACGGCCGCGAGGAGGGCCCCTCGGTGTGGAAGCTGGAGCAGAGGCAGGGGAGCGAAGAGGCCACGGTGAGGGGAGGAGGCGTCCGTCTGCGCCGTCTGTCAGCACGCTGGGCCGGAGGGGCTGCTGTGCCTTGGCCCTGCGCCCCCCGTGTGCACTCCCAGGAGCTCGGGCTGGACGCGCCCCCAGCCTTCGCGCTGTTTCTCTGCCTTGAAAGTCAGTAGGTTTGGGGAGAATGCAAGGAAGTGAACAGAGACCTCACAAAGACACGATCCGGGTGTTGTCAGTGAGGAACGGTCCAGGGAGCAGGAAGTTTGCAGACATAAACGCCGAGCCAGCGGTGGAGGAGCAGCCCGCTCCTGCAGGAGCCGCTGGTGGCCTGGGGCGTTCATTCCGAACCGGGGCGGAGCGGGGCCCCGGCAGGCAGGCCAGGGACGCTCTCCTGTCCCTGTCCTCCCGTGTGTCCCTGGCAGGCACCCCGGGTGGCTGGGGGGCCCGTGGCCCATTTGCCGAGCAATGAGTTGTTGGGACGTGGAGAGCCTGTGATGCTGGGTCTCTGGTTTATTTGTTCAGTAACCAGAGACCCACTTTTTTCTTTGGCCATCAGAATTTAGAGTTTTCTCAAAAAGAATATGATTGATAACTGTTTTCTCTTTCTGGTCATACTTATAAGTCAGGGTATTTAAGAGTTGCGATTAGGTTATGTTAATTTTATAAATATTTGAATTTCTAAATTAACAACCTGAAGTGAATCTCAGAAAACATGTATTTTACAGCCTATTTGCAAGAATCAAACCTGAGATTGAATATTTTAATTATATGTTTGATTTCTGCCTGTAGGAAATCGAAAAGGAAGACGTTGATTTAGAAAATGTTGGAACGGATGAGTATACAGCCATTTTTGAAGATGATTTTGAGGTAGGTATTTAAAATTTTCTCATCTTAAGGATAGTTTGTTCTAAAATCAGAAACTTAATTGTTTTTTCATCTCCTCTTATTACTCTCAGTACTCCGGATCTATTTGATTTAGATCTGGTACCCATAAAAAGTTTGCTGTACATCTACCATTGCTGACCAGTATGGTGTAATTAAATGATTTTTCAATTTAGCCTGGCGATAGTGCACTACCGTCAAACGTGTGTGTGTGCACACGTGTGTGCATTATGTGTGCGCATGTGTGTGTGTCTACATGAAGTACACATGGATATACATGTCTCCGTGTGCTCACGCTCCCACTGTCGGCACAGGTGCGTTTGCACTGTATTGTTCACCCAGAGCTCTCAGAGTGCACAGTTCTGTCGGGGGTATGCGGACGCGGAGGAGCAGGCGCAGCAGTTTGCACACAAACCTGTGAGCTGCAGGGCGCCCAGGCACACGGGGGCCTGTCTGTGTGTCCTGCCGGCTGCCTGCTCCACCCGCAAGCCTGTCTGCTCTGCGTGCAGGACTATGAGGACGACTTCGAGGTCTGTGACGGGGCTGACGACTGCGGGGCGGACGAGCCCAGAGAGGGCGAGGCAGCGGAGGAGCTGCCTCCTGCCCGGAGGAGGGAGATCCAAGAGATCCAGAAGGCCATCCTCGCAGAGAACCAGCGGGTCGGCGAGCTGTCCTCGAAGCTGCCCGAGAAGCATGGCTGCCCGGAGCGAGCTGGGGGGCCGGGCCTGGGTAAGTGAGTGGACAGCGCCCCGCCCCCGGGGCACATGTTGAGTCCCTGCTTGGGGAGGGCGCTGCGGCGGGGCCATGCCGTGTGCTCAGTTGGCGTCCGAGGCCCCTGCTGCGTTTGCTTTGAGGAAGGAAGTGACAGCGTCGGCAGGAGGCTGGCCGTGGTGGGGCAGCCGTGGCAACTTTCTCTATGAAACTGGGAATGTGTTTTGCTCCGAAGCTCTTGGCACCTGGGTATGTGAAGATTACTTGTCAGGGCAGGGGAGCGCTCTCCATGAACGCTCCTGACAGCCCGGAGTGACGGTGCTTTGAGGCAGGAGAAACAGGAGGTGCTCGGTCAGCACCTTCTCGCGGCCTCTCAGGCTGCAAGACGGCAGGACAGGGCACGCTCTTTGCCTGAGTCCAAACACACATCCAAAGGGAATGAGAAGATAGGGTGAGAATAAGTGCATAGAGAAATATGCGGGTCTGTCTGCACGCTAAGTGCAGGGGTCCCTGGGGGCTGAGGCCTGGTAGGTGGACCCCGTGGAGGGAGGGGGTGGAGTGGTCTGTCCCGTGGGGGCTTCTGGTGGTCCGTGGCCTGTCACCAGGCCAACCAGCCTGCCCGCTGTGACCTGACGGACCGCCGCCCGTGTCTGCCCATCTCCTGCTCCCTGCCGCAGTGAGCGGCTTGTCCAGCCTGCACCAGCCTCTGTGTGTTTCCCGGCTGCTCTGCGTGTTCACACCTCAGCTCCCTCACCCAGGAAGAGGGGTTTGGAGCGGGCAGGGGAAAGTGGGGTGGGAGTGGAGGACTGACTACTCTTGTATGTGTTCTTAAATATTTCTGGAAGTAGTGGGATTGGCACAGATGTAGGAAATTTTGCTTTGTTGCAGGTTTTAGATGAAATGAGCAGAAGTGGTTCCTAAGTGCACATAGAAGACATTTGTCATTAGTTGAGTGAACATAATTGGTTTACGTGTCTAATTGGTTTACTCTTGATTTCTTTTGCTTGAAAGAAATATTTCAGTTTCACAAAAATACCTTTTTTTTAATGTGCAGATGCAAACAGCTCCCCTTCCAAAACCCCCCTGTGTGGAATTTTCATGGATTTTGCCACAGCCTCACACCGTCAAAAGAATCGGACTCAGGCCCTTAAGCAAAAGTAGGTGTACTGGGAAAATTGCAGATGGAATTAGGAGTTTCTGTACTTCCCTGCAACAGACGTTTAAATATTAGCGTTTGTTTTGTTGTCACTGCTGGTGTTCACGCCCGTGGTTTCATTTGTGCTGTGTTCCCGTGTCCTGGGTTGTGTTCCTGGGCAGTGCTGTAGGCGAGCTCGGCCCGGCATCTGTGACAGTTCTGGGGGGGCCCCGGGAGCCCCGCGTCAGGGCCAGGCCGCGGCACAGGTGCTCTGGAGGCGGGCGGCAGGACCGAGAGCAGAGGGCGGGGCGGTCCGCCCGTGCCCCGTGCCTCCCGCCGCCGTGTGGGTTGCGCCCTCGCAGCCGGCGCCCCTTGTCTCAGGCTGGGGAGCCGGAGAGTCACAGCGGAGAGCCTCACGTCGGCCAGCCATCCCGTGTCCCGGGCACTGAGCCCCCGTGGGCTGCAGGCTGCCTGTGCAGGCCCGGGTCAGCCCAGCGAGGGTGGAGATGAGGGTGAAGAGCCAGGGCCAGTGGGGTCAGAATCCAGACTGCTGTGAACCCAGAAGCTCAGGAAAGTGAAGGACAGACTCTCAGCCCACGTCTGCGGTACCGAGCCCAGTGCAGTCTGGGGTAGATGTCGGAGTCCACCGGGTTGGGCTGGACACAGTGGACTTAGGGAGAGTATCCAGTCAGCCAGGGAGCCATGCTGGCAGGAAGCAGCCTTCACCCCACCTCCCCCGAGAGCGCCCGCCCCCTGCAGCAGAGGGAGCCAGGGTGAGGTTGGCAGGGGCTCGCCCGGCTGGACGCACCCCCAAAGTGGGGGGGCATCGACAGCAGTGGGAGCCGGGGGTTCGGCCCTGCAGCCTCGCTGTCCACGGGGGCCCAGCGTGGTGACTGGGAGCATGGACGACCCGCTGCTCCCGGGCCCGGCCTCCGTCCTGCTCTTCCCTCCAGGACGCGCAGCGCAAAGCTGCTGCGGCTCATCGACATGGACTTCTCCTTCACATTCTCCCTCCTCGACCTCCCGCCCGTGAACGAGTACGACATGTACATCCGGAACTTCGGGAGGAAGAACACCAAGCAGGTTAGCTTGTGCGGTGGCAGGGCCTGAGGTGTGACGCGTGCCGTCCCGACATCAGCGGGGGTGGCAGGACACTCACCACCTGGAGCCTGGGTCTGGGGGCGCCGGGGCGCGGGCGTGGCTCACTCGCAGGCTCTGAGGACAGCCCGGGACGGGAGGCTTTATTGAGTCACCTGGTGTCAGCTGGGGTCACCTGCTCCCATCCCTGTGGGCCTGCAGCGTCTTGCGTGTGTGACCCTAGGTGCAGAGGCTCCAAGATTTGGGCTGGAGTGCCCCCCTACCCAACTCCCCCCGAGCTCCCAAGGTTCTGGACTTGCCTCGGGGTCCCTCCTGCCTGTTCCATTCCACTCACCCTTACTTGGGAAATGCGGCCCTGGCCAGGCCCTCTGGTATATGCCCTTGGGTCCCCCCCACCTGCCCCTGGGCCCCCCTCACCTGCCCCTGCAACCCCCTTGCAGGCCCCTTGGTCATCTGCCTGTCCTTCTCTGTTACCTGGCCTATGCTGTCCCTACCTCGTCCCTTATTTGTCTTCCTGTCTCTCTGTGTCCACGGCCTGTCCTCCAGGTGAACTAGGTGATCCATCCCTGCGTGCCCTCTGACCCCCGTGTTGCTGCAGTCCATCCCCTTCTCCTCCCACCTTCAATCTTTCCCAGCATCAGGGTCTTTTCCAGTGAGTTGGCTCTTCACATCAGGTGGCCAAAGTATTGGAGATTCAGCTTCAGCATCAGTCCTTCCAATTAATATTCAGGATTGATTTCCTTTAGGATGGACTGGTTTGATCTCCTTGCAGTCCAAGGGGCTCTCAAGAGTCGTCTTTAACACCACAGTTTGAAAGCAATAATTTTTCAAAGCTTTTAGTTAATGTCAAAACTGAAGCATGTACCTTTTTGAAATAAATTTGTGTCTGGTTTAGCAAAGCTGGTATGTTGTAAGAGACTAGGGTATTGGCGGACTAGATCATGAGATTTTTTTAAAGATTTTGTTTACTTATTTATCTGACTGCACCGGGTCCTAGCTATGGTGTGTGACTCCTCTCTAGTTGGGGTGCGCGGGCTCCAGAGTGCCTGGGCTCAGTAGTTGGGCCTAGCAGATGCAGTGTGCAGACTTGGTTGTCCTGAGGCAGGTGGGATCATAGTTCCTTGACCAGGGATAGAACCCACGTCCCTTGCACTGAAAGGTAAATTCCCAACCTCTGGACCATGAGGGAAGTCTCTAGGTCATAGTATTCTCAAACTGGAGCCAGACTGTTTGATATGACTTTTGAGAACACTTTTGAAATTTAGGCCCATGTTTTTCAAATGTTTAAGACAAAAGCAGTCTTTGCATGATTGTTATTCATGCCATGATGCTTAATTTTGTCAGAAGCAAGAACAGTGTCATCCTTAACTTAAAAAACTTAGTTGTTTTCTTTTCAGCAATGAGAAATGGATCAGAGGTGGAGACCCAGAGCTAACCCGGCCTGCCTTCCTTCTCAGGCCTACATTCAGTGTAATGAAGACAGTGTGGACCGGGACATCCAGACCGAGGAAGTGGAGACTCGGGAAGTGTGGACCCAGCACCCGGGGGAAGGCGCCGCTGTGTCTGGGGGTAACGGCCTCTGCCCTAGGCCTTGGCGGTTGTGTTCATCCCCTTTCTTGTTCTTTCCTCAGCCTCGTATGTGCTTGCATGTGTGCTGACTGTGGAAATAGCAGTGAGTTTGCAGACACCACCGCAGCCTGGAGGCCTGGCCTGGGCCCTGGCTGAGGCTTGTGACACTCGTTCTTGAACAGAGGAGAGAGCCCGACTCCAAACCAGCACCCACAGAGGTGCTGCTCAGAGACCCCATGCTCTCCAGTGGCTCACATGCTTAGAGCATTTTCTTCCCTAAGTACATTCCCCAGCTGTGTCACATCGAGACAGGTGGAAGGCCCTGGACGGTGCGGAGTTCTGCGCCCGCTGGTTCTTCTCAGTTACTTGCGTGCTAACTATTACTTCACTGGATGATTGTTTACTCTGAGGAATTACCTGTGTCACTCCCGTTCCTCAGGGAAGCTTTATCCTAAAAAGTAACAAACCTAAACATTGTTGTTCAGTTGCTTAATCATGTCTGGCTCTTTGTGACCCCATGGACTGCAGCACGCGAGGCCTCCCTGTCCTTCATTATCTCCTGGAGTATGCCCAAACTCAAGTCCACTGAGTTGGTGATGCCATCCAACCATCTCATCCTCTGTCATCCCCTTCTCCTCCCGCCTTCAATCTTTCTCAGCATCAGGGTCTTTTCAAATGAGTCAGTTCTTCACATCAGGTGGCCAAAATATTGGAGTTTCAGCTTCAGCATCAGTCCTTCCAATTAATATTCAGGGTTGATTTCCTTTAGGTTGACTGGTTTGATCTCCTTGCAGTTCAAGGGACTCTCAAGAGTCTTCTCCAACACCACAGTTCAAAAGCATCAATTCTTCGGTGCTTAGCCTTCTTTATGGTCCAACTCTCACATCCATATATGACTGCTGGAAAAACCATGGCTTTGACTATACAAATCTTTGTCAGCAAAGTAATGCCTCTGCTTTTTTATACACTGTCTAGGTTTGTCATAGCTTTCCTCCCAAAGAGCAAGTGTCTTTTATTTTCATGACTGGAGCCACCATCCACAGTGATTTTGGAGCCCCTTTAAAAAAGTCTGTCACTGTTTCCCCTTCTATTTGTCATGAAGTGATTTGCCTGGATGTCATGATCTTAGTTTTTTGAATATTGAGTTTTAAGCCAGCTTTTTCACTGTCCTCTTTCACACATATCAAGAGGCTCTTTTGTTCATCTTCACTTTCTACCATTAGACTGGTATCATCTTCATATCTGAGATTGTTGATATTTCTTACAGCAATCTTGATTCCAGCTTGTGCTTCATCCAGCCTGGCATTTCACGTGATGTACTCTGCGTGTAAGTTAAATAAGCAGTGTGACAATATACAGCCTTGACGTACTCCTTTTCAAATTTGGAACCAGTCTGTTGTTCCATGTCCAGTTCTAACTGTTGCTTTTTGTCCTGCATACAGGTTTCTCAGGAGACGGGTAAAGTGGTCTGGTATTCTCATCTCTTTAAGAATTTTCCACAGCTTGCTGTGATCCGCACAGTCAAAGGCTTTCGTGTAGTCAGTGAAACATGTTTTTCTGGAATTTCCTTGCTTTCTCTCTGATCCAGTGAGTGTTTGTAATATGATTACTGGTTCTTCTGCCTTTTCTAAATCCAGTTTATACATCTGGAAGTTCTTGGTTCACGTACTGCTGAAGCCTAGCTTGAAGGATTCTGAGCATAATCTTGCTAGCAGTTTGAACATTCCTTGGCATTGCCTTTCTTAGGGATTGGAGTCAAAACTGACCTTTTCCAGTCCTGTGGCCACTGCTTAGTTTTCCAAATTTGCTGGCATATTGAATGTAGCACTTCAGCAGCAGCATCTTTTACGATTTTAGGTAGTTCAACTGCAATTCCATCACCTCCGCTAGCTTTGTTCATAGTGATACTTCCCAAGACCCACTTGACTTTGCATTCCCAGATGTCTGGCTCTAGGGGAGTGATAACACCATCATGATTATTCTGGTCATTAAGAGCTTTTTTGTATAGATCTTCTGTGTATTCTTTCCACCTCTTAATCTCTTCTGCTTCTGTTAGGTCCTTACCATTTCTGTTTTTTATCATGCCTATCCTGGCATGAAATATTCCCTTGAGTATCTCCAATTTTCTTGAAGCAATCTCTAGTCTTTCCCATTCTATTGTTTTCCTGTATTTCTTTTTTTTTTTTTTTGGTTTAAAACTGTTATTGGTCAAAAAAGTGGAAATGATAAAATTATTGCATAGGGAAAATATGCTAGTAGTTTAAAAACAGGCTAAATAATAAGGAAAGTTTACATATGTTAACAGGTGGAAGGCTGAGAAGAATCTTTTTTTTTAATATTCTTACACCATAAGATTTATTGTTTTTATTTGAGATGTTGCCAAGACTTTTTTTAGAGTATTTTAAAAGTTTTATCATTATTTTATTTTTTATTTAAAAAAATTTATTTTAATTGGAAGCTAATTACTTTACAATATTGTAGTGATTTTTGCCATACATTGACATGAATCAGCCATGGGTGCCCATGTGTCCCCCATCCTGAACCCCCCCTCCCACCTCCCTCCCCTTCCCATCCCTCAGGGTCATCCCAGTGCACCAGCCCTGAGCACCCTGTCTCATTCATCGAACCTGGACTGGCAATCTGTTTCACATATGGTAATACACATGTTTCAGTGCTATTCTCTCAAGTCATCCCACCCTTGCCTTTTCCCACAGAATCCAAAAGTCTGTTCTTTATCTCTGTGTCTCTTTTGCTGTCTCGCATATAGGATCATCATTACCATCTTTCTAAATTCCATATATATGCGTTAGTATACTATATTGGTGTTTTTCTTTCTGACTTACTTCATTCTGTATAATAGGCTCCAGTTTTATCCACCTCATTAGAACTGATTCAAATGCATTCTTTTTAATGGCTGAGTAATATTCTGTTGTGTATATGTACCACAGCTTCCTTATCCATTTGTCTGCTGATGGACATCTAGGTTGCTTCCACGTCCAAGCTATTGTAAACAGTGCTGTGATGAACATTGGGGTACACATGTCTCTTTCAGTTCTGGTTTCCTCGGTGTGTATGCCCAGGAGTGGGATTGCTGGGTCATATGGCAGTTCTATTTCCAGTTTTTTAAGGAATCTCCACACTGTTCTCCATAGTGGCTGTACTAGTTTGCATTCCCACCAACAGTGTAAGAGGGTTCCCTTTTCTCCACACCCTCTCCAGCATTTATTGTTTGTAGACTTTTTGATAGCAGCCATTCTGACTGGCATGAGATGGTACCTCATTGTGGTTTTGATTTGCATTTCTCTGATAATGAGTGATGTTGAGCATCTTTTCATGTGTTCGTGAGCTATCTGTATGTCTTCTTTGGAGAAATGTCTGTTTAGTTCTTTGGCTCATTTTTTGATTGGGTCGTTTATTTTTCTGGAATTGAGCTCCAGGAGCTGCTTGTATATTTTTGAGATTAATTCTTTGTCAGTTGCTTCGTTTGCTATTATTTTCTCCCATTCTGAAGGCTGTTGTTTCACCTTGCTTATAGTTTTCTTCCTTGTGCAAAAGCTTTTAAGTTTAGTTAGGTCCCATTTGTTTATTTTTGTATTTCTTTCCATTACTCTGGGAAGTGGATCATAGAGGATCCTGCTGTGATATATGTTAAAGAGTGTTTTGCCTGTGTTTTCCTCTAGGAGTTTTATAGTTTCTGGTTTTACCTTTAGATCTTTAATCCATTTTGAGTTTATTTTTGTGTATGGTGTTAGAAAGTGTTCTAGTTTCATTCTTTTACAAGTGGTTGACCAGTTTTCCCAGCACCACTTGTTAAAGAGATTGTCTTTACTCCATTGTATATTCTTGCCTCTTTTGTCAAAGATAATGTGTCCATAGGTACATCGATTTATCTCTGGGCTTTCTATTCTGTTCCATTGGTCTATATTTCTGTCTTTGTGCCAGTACCATACTGTCTTGATGACTGTAGCTTTGTAGTAGAGTCTGAAGTCAGGCAGGCTGATTTCTCCAGTTCCATTCTTCTTTCTCAAGATTGCTTTGGCTACTCGAGGTTTTTTTGTATTTCCATACAAATTGTAAAATTATTTGTTGTAGTTCTCTGAAAAATACCATTGGTAGCCTGATAGGGATTACATTGAATCTATAGATTCCTTTGGGTAATATACTCATTTTTGCTATATTGATTCTTCCAATCCATGAACATGGTATATTTCTCCATCTATTTGTGTCATCTTTGATTTCTTTCATCAGTGTTTTATAGTTTTCTATATACAGGTCTTTTGTTTCTTTAGGTAGATTTATTCCTATGTATTTTATTCTTTTTGTTGCAATGGTGAATGGAATTGTTTCCTTAATTTCTCTTTCTGTTTTCTCATTGTTAGTTATGGGAATGCAAGGGATTTCTGTGTGTTAATTTTATATCCTGCCACTTTACTATATTCATTGATTAGCTCTAGTGATTTTCTGGTGGTGTCTTTAGGGTTTTCTATGTAGAGAATCATGTCATCTGGAAACAGTGAGAGTTTTACTTCTTCTTTTCCAGTCTGGATTCCTTTTATTTCTTTTTCTTCTCTGATTGCTGTGGCTAAAACTTCCAAAACTATGTTGAATAGTAGTGGTGAGAGTGGGCACCCTTGTCCTGTTCCTGACTTTAGGGGAAATGCTTTCAAATTTTCACCATTTGAGGTTAATGTTTGCTGTGGCTTTATCATATATGGCTTTTCTTATGTTGAGGTATGTTCCTTCTATGCCTGCGTTCTGGAGACTTTTTATCATAAATGGATATTGAATTTTGTCAAAGGCTTTCTCTGCATCTATTGAGATAATCATATGGTTTTTATCTTTCAATTTGTTAATGTGGTGTATTACGTTGATTGATTTGCGGATATTGAAGAATCCTTGCATTCCTGGGATAAAGCCCACTTGGTCGTGGTGTATGATCTTTTTAATATGTTGTTGGATTCTGTTTGCTAGAATTTTGTTAAGGTTTTTTGAATCTATGTTCATCAGTGATATTGGCCTGTAGTTTTCTTTTTTTGTGGCATCTTTGTCTGGTTTTGGAATTAGGGTGATGGTGGCCTCATAGAATGAGTGTGGAAGTTACCTTACTCTGCAATTTTCTGAAACAGTTTGAGTAGGATAGGTGTTAGCTCTTCTCTAAATTTTTGGTAGAATTCACCTGTGAAGCCATCTGGTCCTGGGCTTTTGTTTTTTGGAAGATTTTTGATTATGGTTTTGATTTCCTTGCTTGTGATGGTCTGTTAAGATTTTCTATTTCTTACTGGTTCAGTTTTGGAAGGTTATACTTTTCTAAGAATTTGTCCATTTCTTCCAAGTTGTCCATTTTATTGGCATATAGTTGCTGACAGTCTCTTAAGATCCTTTGTATTTCTGTGTTGTCTGTTGTGATTTCTCCATTTTCATTTCTAATTTTGTTGATTTGATTCTTCTCCCTTTTTTTCTTGATGAGTCTGGCTAATGGTTTGTCTCTTTTATGTATCTTCTGAAAGAACCAGCTTTTAGTTTTGTTGATTTTTGCTATAGTCTCCGTTGTTTCTTTTTCATTTATTTCTGCCCTAATTTTTATGATTTCTTTCCTTCTACTAACCTTGGGATTCTTCATTTTTTCTTTTTCTAGTTGCTTTCGCTATAAAGTTAGATTATTTGCTTGATTTTTCTCTTGTTTCTTGAGGTAAGCTTGTATTGATATGAACCTTCTGCTTAGCACTGCTTTTACTGAATCCCATAGGTTTTGGGTTGTTTTGTTTTCATTTTCAATCATTTCTATGCATATTTTGATTTCTTCTGCGATTTGTTGGTTATTCAGAAGCGTATTGTTTAACCTCTATATGTTTGTATTTTTAATAGTTTTTTTTCCCGTAGTTGACATCCAATCTTACCACATTGTGGTCAGAAAAGATGCTTGAAATGATTTCATTTTTTTTTTTTTAATTTACCAAGGCTAGATTTATGGCCCAGAATGTGATGTGTCCTGGAGAAGGTTCCGTGTGCACTTGAGAAGAAGGTGAAATTCATTGTTTTGGGGTGAAATGTCCTATAGATGTCATTTAGGTCTAACTGGTGCATTCTGTCATTTAGAGCTGTGCTTCCTTGCTAATTTTCTGTTTAGCTGATCTGTCCATAGTTGTGAGTGGGGTATTAAAGTCTCCCACTATTATTGTGTTATTGTTGATTTCCCCTTTCATACTCGTTAGCTTTTGCCTTACATATTGCGGTGCTCCTATGTTGGGTGCATATATATTTATAATTGTTATATCTTCTTCTTGGATTGATCCTTTGATCATTATGTAGTGCCCTTCTTTATCTCTTTTCATGGCCTTTATTTCAAAGTCTATTTTATCTGATATGACTATTGGTACTCCTGCTTTCTTTTGGTCTCTATTTGCATGAAATATCTTTTTCCAGCCCTTCACTTTCAGTCTGTATGTGTCCCTTGTTTTGAGGTGGGTCTCTTGTAGACAGCATATATAGGGGTCTTGTTTTTGTATCCATCCAGCCACTCTTTGTCTTTTGGTTGGGGCATTCAACCTATTTACATTTAAGGTAATTATTGATAGGTATGATCCTGTTGCCATTTACTTTGTTGTTTTGGGTTCAAGTTTATAAACCTTTTCTGTGTTTCCTGTCTAGAGAAGATCCTTTAGCATTTGTTGAAGAGCTGGTTTGGTGGTGCTGAACTGTTTTCCTCTGTTTCTTTGCATTGTTCGCTTAAGAAGGCCTTCTTACCTATTTTTGCTATTCTCTGGAACTCTGCATTCAAACGGGTGTATCTTTCCTTTTCTCCTTTGCCTTTTGCTTCTCTTCTTTTCTCAGCTATTTGTAAGGCCTCCTCAGGCAGCCATTTTGCCTTCTCGCATTTCTCTTTCTTTGGGATGGTTTTGGTTACCGCCTCCTGCGCAGTGTTAAAAACCTCTGTCCATAGTTCTTTAGGCACTCTGTCTACCAGATCTAGTCCCTTGTATCTGTTGGTCACCTCCACTGTATAATCGTAAGGGATTTGATTTAGGTCATACCTGAATGGCCTAGTGGTTTTCCCTACTTTTCTTCAATGTAAGTCTGAATTTTGTAATAAGGAGTTCATGATCTGAGCCACAGTTAGTTCCAGTCTTGTTTTTGCTGACTGTATAGGTCTTCTCCATCTTTGGCTGCAAAGAGTATAATTGGTCTGATTTCGGTATTGACCATCTGGTGATGTCCATGTGTAGAATCTTCTCTTGTGTTGTTGGAAGAGGGTGTTTGCTATGACCAGTGCATTCTCTTGGCAAAACTCTATTAGCCTTTGCTCTGCTTCATTCTGTACTCCAAGGCCAAATTTGCCTGTTACTCCAGGTATCTCTTGACTTCCTCATTTTTCATTTCAGTCCCCTATCATGAAAAGGACATCTTTTTTTTGGTGTTAGTTCTAGAAGGTGTTGCAGGTGTCATAGAACTGGTCAACGTGGCATTGGTGGTTGGGGCATTGACTTGGATTACTGTGATGTTGAATGGTTTGCCTTGGGAATGAACCAAGATCCTAAGTGTAACCCATGCACAGTAAAATGATGCTCTGCATAGGACTCTGCTTACAGACTTTCTGTGAACAGTTTCCTGTGAGGAATGAGGAGGAGCTGAGCTCTGGAGGATGGGTCATGACCTCCTGGCTTCTCCTTCTGGGGTCTTGGTTCGCTGACATGCCCTTCCAGGTGTGCGGTCTTGACTGGGAGCCCACCTGGTGGGTCTCCCCTCAGCAGGGGTTTATGTGAGCTGTTTTTCAGGGAGTGAGCAGAGTGGCCCTGGAGATACTGCCATCGTCCCGAAGGTCGACACGCCCCGTCTGTCCAGCTTCCTGCGGGCAGCCTGCCAGGTATGCTCTGCTGAGGGCAGGGACCCAGTGCTGCCCATGCTGCCTGGATTCTGAGCAGCAGTACTGATAGCCTGCATTTTAGAGTAAATACAGACAGGAGAACAGACAACTGAATTGGCAAGGCGAGCACACGTCTAGGGTTTTTAAAACTCGTAAACTCATGACTTTGAAGAGTGGTTATGGGAATTTTCAAAGCCCATACAAAGGTCAGAGTGTCCCGTGTCCTTCAGGGTCCCAGTGTCCACTACCTTCCCCTCCCCGTGGTCGTCCTGAGTGTGACTCTGCACCCACAAGGGCAGTGGCAGGGCTTGGTGTCACGCTGACCTGCACTGCAGCCCAGGCGGGCAGGCCGTGTTGCTGTGGGTAATGTGTTTGTGCCCTGTTTCCTCTTGAGGAGCTGGAGGGCCCCACCCCCCTCCTGGGTCTCTGCCGTGGAAATCGGCATTGGTGTTGCATCATGGCTCTGGAGTTTGCAGAGGGAAGCTTTACTTGGTAGTCTGTACTGCTCTGCGGAAGGGGCAGTCTAACTTCTGGTCGTTTCTATGAGTCTGGGGCTCAGTTAACTTAAGGGATGGGTAGGTTCAGGTAGTACTCTGCGGTTTTTGCTTTTCTTCGCAAACGAGTCCATCTGAGAGTGCTAATGAAGGCCTGCTCACGCATCTGTTGCAGGTGATGGCAGTTCTGCTTGAAGAGGACCGGGCAGCGGCCGAGCCGGGCTGGATGTCCCAGGCGCAGGACTGCACCCTGCCTTTCAGCGACAGCTGTGCGCGGCTAGACACCAGCTTGCCCTTCCTGCAGGGTAAGCAGCCCTCAGGGTGGACTTGGACCCCAAGGCGGTGATCCTCACTGGGCCTCCTGGAAGGGCTTTGTTGACCAGAGCAGAGGTTCGGCTTCTGCAGCCTCGAGTGTGTGTGTCACAGTCCTCACCAGAGGGATACGCAGTGATGTAAGGGAAAGTTTGTTTTCAGTCCTGCGTCTCTTAATTTCTTCTGGTTTCTTGGGTGGAGGAGTGGGGGGAGCCGTGGGCAGTCCAGGTGGGAGTCGTGTGGTGAGATTTGAGCTGATCCATGGCCACAGCACAAACGCTGCCCCAGTGAAGCCTGTGTCTTCACATGTGGCATGTAGCTGCCTGTGATCAGAAGCTGAACAAACTTCGTGTGTTCAGTTCTTCAGTGAGTCTCTGCCTTGCCAGCTGGTGAGGGCTTGGGTGGGGCCGGGGTCGTGGTCTGAGGACAGGAGGGTGGGCAGTGCTTGGCCCTGCGGTCGGCTTTCCAGGGTGCCTCTGGGCCGGCAGGACCTGGTGCGTGGCTGCCACTTGTTCTAGAAGTTTCTGTGGAGATTCAGAGTCACATCCAGCCCTCTGCACTGACCGTTAGTTAGCACCAGTGGCGTGAAGTTAACAAGCACATGTTATTTAAGCACGTTTTTGTTTTTAAAAGTTGAGTTATCCTATTAGAAAAACAATAAATTGTAGCATTGAAAACACAGAAGCCCACAAATCCACCTCCCTCTCCACCCCAGGAAACAGGAGTTTAAGAAGTGCTTTCCTCTGATCCCTGGACTGGGGCAGGGATTGGGGGGTTGCTGCACAGTGTGGGGGGTGGGAGGTGGGGGAAGGGGAGTGGTGGGGGGGTGGGGAGGCCACACTCCCACAGAACCCTTCCTCAGAGAAGGACGATGCAGGTGTGTTGTCCGGGACTTGCCCCTTAGTTCCACCGGTGGGCAGAGCGGAGGTTTTTCTTGTGTCTGTTTTAGTAAAGTGAGCTTTAAGGTGACAGAGGGAAGTTGGGACGCAGATGCCCGTGACCTGAGCCACCTGAGCTTGGAGGGAGTGGTGGGCTCTTCTCAGCGTCAGCGGCCGTCCAGTGTTGGCCGCCCAGCCTTCCTTCTGAGGGCCCCGCAGATACCCAGGCATGCGGGCGTGCGGGCAGGTCCTGGGCCTTGGAGCCCCAGTGGACAGACAGAAACCCCACATCCCCGGAGGAACAAGGGTGCTGGACAGTGTCTCAGGGCAAGTGTCAGGAGGAGGCCGTCCAGGGCCCCGCTGCAGGCGGACAAGCACTGACTGGGCAGACACGATGCCCCCCCACCCCCTGCTCCCCAGGTCCCCTCCACACCCCTGGCCCGTGGGAGTAGATGGTGGATGGTGGGGTCCTGGGCCGTGCTGAGCTGCATGTGGAGGAGGCTGGCTTCTTTCAAATGAGGCCACCCGGACGTTTTCGAGTTGAGCTTGGCCACTCATCAAAACCCTGGTTTCGGGCGAGGGCATCTTTGAAAGACCATGTCTTCTTCACTAAGCTGAAACGTACTGGAGTAACCTTGTGTGTTCATGCAATGTGGGTTCTGGAGCCTTTTCCTTGTCTTGTCCTCAGACCGGAGCGTGTCCTGCCTGCACGCGTGTCAGGCTCAGCGGCGCACGCTGGTGTCTGTGCACGGGCTGCCGGGGAAGGCCTTGGCGCCCCTGCTGGACCACAGACACGTGCTCTGTGTGTGGGACGTCCGGCAGCCGTCAGGGCCCCAGAAGGTCCTGGTGTGCGAGTCGAAGGTACAGCTTGGGGGGGCCGAGGGTGTGACTTGAGGACGTGGGCCCCAGGGAGGGGCATCCAGGGTCACGACTTTCCGTCCCGCCACCGTGTGCGGGGTGAGGGCGCAGGAGCTCTTAATACGAAGCACCGGGTCGATTAAGGGGCCACGTGGCCACAGTCCCCAGGGCCCTGAGGGTGGGCGTCCGCCCGGCTCTGGGTTAGAGGAAGCACCAGCCTGGCGTCCTTGGGGTCGTGGAAGCGGGCTTCCCGGCTTGCTCTGTCTGGGTCACAGGTGCTTTAGAGGTTTCTTCCCATGCCTAGAATTCTCTTGAGTCCTTAGTGCGTGTGTTTCCCAGCCCGTGGTGATGGGGCTCTGGAGTGGCGACTGCACGGGTGCAGGGCGGAGTTCTGTTTCTAGTCCTGTGGCTCTGACCTTCAGAAACACCTGGTTTCCATTCCACTGCTCGTCGGTGCTGGGGGCTTGAACATAGCTTACTATGATGCAGGGTATGGATAAAATGATGGGCGGCTCAGCTGTGCCGGACACCCTGCGGCTGCCACCCCATGTCCTGCAGAGGGCACCCTCAGAGGGGCCAGCTGCTTGCCGCAGTTCCCTGTGTCCAGATGGAGAGTCCCTGAGGGCCAGCGATCCCTGTCCCCGGCCCCGCCTCCCCATCCCTGCACCCCGACCTGGCCCTGGCTCCCTGGCCCCGCCCCCACCCGCCCCAGCCTCCGGTCCCCCCTCCTCAGCCCTGCTCTCTGTGGCTCTCTAGGTCACATGCTGCTGCTTCAGCCCTGTGAAAGCCTTCCTGCTGTTTGCGGGGACCGTGCACGGCTCGGTGGTCGTGTGGGACCTGAGGGAGGACCCCAGGATCCATCTCCGCGTGACGCTGAGCGGGTGCTCCTGGACGTTCAGGACCCCCACCTTCTCCACTGGTCAGTGACACTGCCCACCGGCTCGGGTCCCTGGGAGCAGCTGCGAGGCCCCTTTGCGTCCTCCACACAGGTTGCCCCAGAGGATGCCCTGACCTCGAGGTGCAGGAGGCCTGCACCAACTGGGGGAGCAGCATCTTTCTGGGGTGGTTGGGGGGGTGACAGCAGTGATGGGCTGCTTGTCCTGTCAGCTCTGGGGCTCCAGGTCCTCAGCGAAGGGGCGCCAGGATTGCCTCAGCCTGAGATCATTGGTTTGTGTGCACCCATGGCCCAGGCTGGAGGAGAGGAGAGGTAGTGACTCCTCGCGGTGGGAAGGACCCAGAGCCACTGGACCTGTCAGGACCCCGAGTTAGACTCGTGTGCATACTTCATGCCAGGCAGCTGCTGCCACAACCAACCACAACGACAACCACGACCGCGACCACAGTTACAACAATAGCTGGTCACAACCACACCCACACTTACAGCCACAGCCGATTGCAACCTAAGCCCAACCACGGTTGCAATCACAACCGAAACCTCAAACAACCTCAACAACCTCAACAAACAATCACAACCACAACCTCAAACAAGGACTGTGTTCTGGGGTTTTTCCCCATGCTGTGTGGGCGTGTCCCACGCAGGCCGTCCGGGCCCCTCCCGGTGCTCAGGGAGATGGGAGGCTTATCTGTGGTCACATTGGCCACGTAGGGGCCAGCACCCAGGTGGTCTCCAGTCCTCTCACGTTCCTGCCCAGGAATGTCACTCTTCCCTCCCCCCGCCCCCAGCTGACTTTGGGTCCCCCTGCCCTCACCATCCCCACGAGGTTTTACCTCTGTTTTGTCTCACGGTGAGGGCTGAGATCCTGTAGCATCCCGACCTTGGAGTCAGCTTTCCTCCTCTTAGCGAGAAGTGCCCACAGGTCATGGTGTGCGGGGTCACGACGTCACTCCTCTGCCGGGCAGGCCCCCTTGGGCGCCACGTGGCTTTACCTGCCCAGCGGTCAGCTGCTTCTGGTCAGTTCCCTCTGTCGATGGTCAGGACGGGCATCTGCACCGCAGGCGTGGCGGCCGCAGGTCCTCGCTGCGGGCTGGCAGCCTTTCTGCTCCAGCTGGCGTCCCTGAGAACGCAGGGTGCTGGGTGTCTGTCTTCAGCAGGGCGTCTGTGCAGGCCTTCTGCATGCGAGTATATCAACGTGCTGCTTCTGACTGTTGTGCTTTAAGGGTCGTGTGTTCTCAGTACCGTCCTGGGTAGACTTGTCTGGGTTGTCTCCAGCCCTTAACCAGGCCAGCCCTCAACGTTCTGTTCCTGGCCCCCTCTGGGGAACTCCACGCATATCCCGCATGCCTGTTTACGTACTGTGAGTTTGTCTGTGTTTTATACATAAAAGGACAACGTTTCTTTTGCCTCCCAACAACCAGTTTTTCCCCCTTTGGGGCTGAAATTGCCACTGTTGAGAATGTGACAGTTTAAGGTACCTTGTGGATCTGTTGCTACTGGAAAAGGTATCTTTTAAGAACGTGTATTTTCTAACTGCTGCTATTACTAATTAGTGCTTGAATTCACCAAACACTGAAATGCTCAGGATTTGAAACTTAATATTCTATTAAAATGCTTCCTTCATTTTTTTTTTGCTATGTAAACATTGTCACTAAAACCTTCAAAGTTCCAGTAACTTTGAGTCGGAGAACACCCCTCCTCAGTGGGCCTCCGGTTCATTGAGTCTGAAGTCTGTCATTCTCCATTCCAGAGAGCATTTTGTCCTTTTCTTCAATTTCAACCCTAACTCTTATTTTCTTTCTGATGTTTTTAAATCCATTTTTGTTCTAGGTTTCTGATTCCAAGTATTTTTCTTTATTTGTTAGATGTATTTCCAGGTGCTTTTTGAAAACCTGTGATGTCGTTTGGGAGCTGGGTTTTGGTCTGCTGTTTCATGCTCGTTTCTGGAAGGAGAATTTTCATGGGTTGAAATGCTTTCATTTGCGTTTTCTATCTAGTTTCTGTGGTAGTGTTGTGTGGCGTTTGTCTTCCTCTGCTAGGGGGCATGTTGCAGGTGGGTTTGCCAGGTCAGAGGAGCTCTGTTCTGTTGGGCTGTGAAGGTGCTTCTGCTCTGGCCGCGAGCCTCTGTCTCCTCCCGAAGCCAGAAGCAGTTTCCTCTGTCTCTGGGACCTCCTCTTGCTGTGGAGAGTGCCCGCGCCCCCCAGCCTGTCCTCGCACCTGCAGCTGTGCAGACACGGCGCTTGGGGGACTCCGCTCGCCTTCTCCTCCCAGGCGGACGTGGTCTGTGGCCTCTGCTCCTCGGCCGTGCCGAGAGCCATGGCGCGTGCACTTCCACAGTGATGCGCGTGGCTGGGCGCCTGGGGACACGTGTGTGCCCCCCACAGGCGGCTGTGCTCCGTGACCCACCACATGCGCACACTGCCTGTGCTCTGCCCCCAGACGGCGTCCTGATGTCCGTGAACCACCGCAGCCCCCTCCAGGCAATAGAGCCCATCACGGGGTCTGTCTGCAAGAGGCAGACCTGTGTGCTTTCACCCTTCTCTACTCAAGACGGTATGTGACCTTCACTTCTGTAAATCTGAGCTCCAGTGTGGGACGTGGTTTCTGGTTACGAGCCAGTCCTTCCCCACTTGTGCCCTCACCAGAGACGGCAGGCCTGTCCTTCCACGTTGCTTCCTTGGACGAAAGCGGGCTTCTCAATGTGTGGGTGAGTCGGGCACATGGTCAGTGGTGGGGGACAGGCGGTGATGTGTGTGGGCGTGGGGGAAGGGCAGGGGGCGACATGTATGTGAGAGGCGGCAGAGCTCTCAGCCAGGAACCAGGACGAGGCAGCTTGCAGGGAACTCCCGGGGGAACAAGGGACGGAAGGGGGCAGCTTCAGGGCCTGTCACGGGAGGGAAGAAGAAGGTCAAAGTCGGGGATTTATAGCATTTAAACATTAGTCTTCCTTCTGGAGCAGCTGTGTCCTTAGCATGTTGCGTGACGTGCTGTCTTGATCAGAGCTGTGCTTTGCTTAGACTGCTTCCCGCTTATTCTGTGTGCTGACCCTCGTCTCTGATGGTCTGTTTCAGGTGGTGGTTGAATTACAGAAGGCAGATGCTGCAGGTTCAATAAGTGACTTAGGTAACTAAAAATAAAAAACTAATTTTAGGCAACGTTTGCTAGAATCATTAAAGATTAGAGATACCCAGAATCACTTTGAAGAATCAGCTACTAGTTGCATGGAAAATGGAGACTAAAGTCGTGTATTTTATAACCCGCCCGCCGACTGTTGCACAGGCCTGACGCCCTTGTCGCAGGAGGACATGTGTCCTCTTTGTGCCTGTGTGGCGTCTGCTTCTCATCCCCTGGGGCGTCCCTGTGACTCATGTCTGAGGAGCCCTTGGTGTGACCCCTGAGGTCTCTGACCATAGCCCTACCCCTGGGTGGGGGAGAGGGGCTTGGCTGGCAGTTTGCTGTCCTGATGCCCAGGGCTCGGGCACCAAGGAGCCCCAGCCTGCACTTCTCAGAGCCCCAGTTGGTTGTTTAGTGACCAGGCTGGAGGCGCTGCCATAGATCTGGCCAAAAAATAGGACCAGAGCCACTCTGACTGTCCCTGACTTCTTGAAATGAAGGAGGGGCATCTCCTGTAAGCAGGGCCCGTGCTGGGAGCCTGGTGCTGCTGCGGGGCCTTGCGGGGGTCCCTCCTGAGAGGGTAACAAGCCAGGGAGGCCAGGGGTCTCCAAACGGAGGAAATAGGCTGCAAGTGGCAGACGTTTTTTTCTCTCTCTCTTGAGCGGCAGGAGGAAGCTAGTGTTATATTTTTTTCCCCTTCTCTATACAGATTTAAAAAGAGGCTTCTGTTAAAATTCTGTGTTGCCATAATGACACCTGTTTCCACCTGAACTTAACTTGTCTCAAACTTTGAGCTAACCAGTGCATTTTTCTTATGGAAATGTTTGTCTTAAGCTATGTTAATGTACTGTGTATTTACCCTAGACCCTTTGTCTTTCTTCAAGTCGGTTCCTCCTAAGACTCAGAATCGACTTGACAAACCAGTATGTTTTACTCAGCAAATGTTCTCCTAAGCTGTGTTTTAAGGAGACTATGTCTTTGCTTGGAAACCTGCCTTTCTTCAAGATTCATGTCACTGGTTTTATGGCGGGGACGACTCACCTGGTGCCAGCATTATCTCAAAACGCCTGTCGTGGGTGAGAGGCCTGGTGCCCTCTGAGTTTTGAGACATCTCCTTTACTTAGCAGCCTGCTGATAGGAATATAACCTACTGCTGAAGGCCAGCAGGGGGCACTCTCCTGCCCCCTTCTGATGTCTACGTCAGAAGCTGTCTGTCTCTTTTATACTTTAATAAATGTTTATCACACAAAAGCTCTGAGCAATCAAGCCTCCTCTCTGACCCTGGATTGAATTCCTCTCCTCCAGAGGCCAAGAATCCCGGCATCTTTCATGGCTCAGCAACAGCCTTTCACTCCCAAGGGGCCGTTTTTTCCGCCTCTCTTGCAGTCGGCTCTGTTCCCTGGGCTGCGAGCAGGGCTGCGTGGGGGGTGTCGGGGCGGGATGGGGCTGGAGGGACGTCCCCGCCAGCACAGGTAACCCAGACCAGTGGGAGGAGATTTCCAGAGGAGGGTTTCTGTGGGGAACTGGAGGACTGTTGAATATTCACTTTTTGCTTTTAGAAGTATATTTCCATTTTAAAATGAAATCTAAAAATGGAAAGGCTTTTGATTCTAGCAGCCCTCTTCCCTCCAGGCCCTCAGCTGCCAGCTCCTAATTCATCCGAGGCACCTGCAGGGCCCTCCCCTGCACAAGGGCGGGGCAGCCCTCACCGCCCTACTTTTGATGTTCCTCCCAGCCCAGGCCTTAAACAGTGAAAAGGAATTCCAGATGCTTGGGTTTTGGTATAACTTGTACCAAGAGGTGCCTTTATTCCTGGTTACTCTGTAGGTTTAATACCTGGAGGACGGATAAAACTGGTACACAGCGCTGCGATCCAGCTGAGTGACAGGTGAGTCTATGCCCATTAAGCCCTGTTTCCCACAGGAGGAAACAGCCTTAGGTAATAAGTTATGGTCAGACTGGTGCTGGAGAATCCTGGCTTCTGACATTGTTTTTTTGCTAAGTAGTTTATTTGCTAACTGGTTTGCTGTTAATGAGTCAGTGTAGCAATGCAATTGCCAGGTGTTACAGCTAACATTTTTTCTTGGATTAAAATATTTTCTATCATATGAATTGGTACTATTTGACTGTTTTTCATCCAGTTTTAATACAACCCTGAAATTAAATAGATGAGGTTCAGAAACTGAAAACATTGACATGAAAGTTTTATTCAGAAATTAGTTTTCTGTTTTTGCTTAAATAACTTACTGTGATGTAAAAACCTTACTAGCTATATGAATATTGTGTATATTTATGTGTCTCATGTTAACTTATTTCCCAAAGCTGTCTCTTGCTGTCACTCACTGCAGCTGGGCTGGCTCCCAGCCTGCGACTGACCTGGAGAGTCCTGATATTAGCCTCCCTGGTGTTCGTCAGTTGGAGCACCCCAGGGTTGTGTTAATGAGTCCATGCATGCTTTGCGGTTAGACATTACCTGCCGTTCCTTTCAGTATAAGCACAACAAGGAATCTGTTAATGTTTGCAAAAACCCACCTAATAAACTGCAGACTCCACCCTGGGCAATCCCAGCCCCTCGTGGAATTTCTGTGAGACTCTTCTCATCTCCATTACGGCCTTGTCACTTCATGCCTCGCATTGCGTTGGTCTTCACCTGCTTTAAAGGAAGTGTCACCTGGAGCTGATGTTGGATCTCCCCCACAGAACGCCTAGCAGTGCCCAGCCCCTGTCGGGGTGCAGCAGACATCCACTCAGACCTCACCCACACGCTGGCCACACGGAGTGTGCTCTGTCAGCTGCTTTGTGGGGCCTTTCCCTTAGGGGCCCCCAAGTGCGGACCAGCAGCCCGTGGCTACTGCGGCCCACAGGGTTGGCCTCTGGCAGGAGGGTGACGGAGCTGCCCGGCCCCGGAGCTCAGAGCCACCTCGCCAGCCTCAGCCCCCTCCCTCGGTCCCCGAACGTGGGTGTCCCTGGGGTGGGGGGAACCCTGGGGCCGCGAGGCCTCCGCTGAGGGGGTCCTGGTGGCCTGTCCCCTTGTCGCTGTGGCACGGGACACATGGAGGGGGCACGTGGAGTGTGGGCGAGTGAGTGAGTGAGTGAGTGACGGGATGGGTGAAGGGACTGTCCGGAGCCCAGAAAATGGAACTGGAGACGTGTCCAGTGGCCGATGACAAGTGCTGGTGTCACCTTTGCCCTGACAGTTTCAAGACTGCCCATCTATTCATCTTTGTTGTTTGTTTCCAGCCTTTCTCATAAGGGTTATGAATCCTGGGGGTCCGTGCAGACACTGAACGTTAAATTTCTGCCTTCAGACCCTAATCACTTTGTTGTCGGCACAGACGTGGTGAGTAACCGTCTAGACCTCTTTCTATAACTACAGTGGCTTAATAAGTATCTTCATTGGAGCTTAGCTTCGTGTTTGCTCTAATCAGAATGTTGTTTAAATAGCCTCACCCCACCTGGTTCCCACCCCCTCACTCCCCCCACAGGGCCTCGTCAGCCACGGCAGCAGACGGGACGTCAGAGTGTCTCCCAGGCTGTTCCGGCCCCAGCAGCAGGGCCCGAGGCCTGTGAAAGTGACCGTGATTGACTTCTCACCATTTGAGGAGCCCGTATTCCTGGTGAGGACGCCTGTTTGTAAGCACTGACGCCTTGGCAGCGTCTGCTGTAATCTCCAGCACTTGGTTCTGTATGCGTCGGCTCCTGGCTTCCTGAGGTCCCATCTGCGTGGTCAGCACAGTTGGTTCCACTGTGCTGTCGTGTGGATCTTCTTTACACTTTTTTTTTTTTCTTTTTTTTTTTTTCTTTTTTTCTTTACACTTTTTATTCTGACCTAATGTAAGTTTGTAGAGAGGTTTTAAGGATGGCGCAGAGCACTCCCCGCCCGCCCTGAGTGTGCAGTGGCCCGCGTGTGGCCAGGGTGCTCCACCCCAGGGGCTGATGTGCATTCACCTCCTGTGGCCGCGGGTCGGTCCGTCAGTCCTGCTGTCTGCAGGCCTGACTGTGGCCCCGTGGCTGTCCCACCAGTGTCCGTTGTGAGCGGGATCGTGGCCCAGGTCAGGAGTCCTGTCCACTTACTGTGTCCCATCCTTGCTGCCCTCACCTGGAAACAGACTTAGCACCTCACAGAGGGCCTGGGCACCTGATGCCCCAAGTTGAGTCAGGGAGTGTCTCCTCATGGTTAGAGACAGGCCTTGTCCTGACTGTGGGCTCCTCTTTCCCAGTCTGGTCAGTCAGGGCCGGGCAGGGAATGTGTGGGCTGAGCTCCTGCTCCCAGGGGGATCTGTCCCCAGGGAGGTTCTGCAGGGAGGTTCTGTCCTAAGGGAGGTACTGTCCTAAGAGAGGTTCTGTCCCCAGGGAGGTTCTGTCCCAGGGTGGATCTGTCCCAGGGAGGTTCTGTCCTAAGGGAGGTTCTGTCCTAAGGGAGGTTCTGTCCTAAGGGAGGTTCTGTCCCAGGGCGGTTCTGTCCCAGGGAGGTTCTGTCCCAGGGAGGTTCTGTCCTAAGGGAGGTTCTGTCCCAGGGCGGTTCTGTCCTAAGGGAGGTTCTGTCCCAGGGCGGATCTGTCCCAGGGAGGTTCTGTCCTAAGGGAGGTTCTGTCCCAGGGCGATTCTGTCCCAGGGCGGATCTGTCCCAGGGAGGTTCTGTCCTAAGGGAGGTTCTGTCCTAAGGGAGGTTCTGTCCCAGGGCGGATCTGTCCCAGGGAGTTCTGTCCCAGGGCGGTTCTGTCCCAGGGCGGTTCTGTCCTAAGGGAGGTTCTGTCCCAGGGAGGTTCTGTCCTAAGGGAAGTTCTGTCCTAAGGGAAGTTCTGTCCCAGGGCGGTTCTGTCCCAGGGCGGGTCTGTCCCAGGGAGGTTCTGTCCCAGGGAGGTTCTGTCCTAAGGGAGGTTCTGTCCCAGGGCGGATCTGTCCCAGGGAGGTTCTGTCCTAAGGGAGGTTCTGTCCTAAGGGAGGTTCTGTCCCAGGGAGGTTCTGTCCCAGGGAGGTTCTGTCCTAAGGGAGGTTCTGTCCCAGGGCGGGTCTGTCCCAGGGCGGGTCTGTCCCAGGGCCCCTGTTCTGCAGGGCGGATCTGTCCCAGGGTGGTTCTGTCACCCTGTTGCTTACTCCTGGAGGCACCCTGATGGGAAGACCCCTCCTCTCCCCCTGTGTGTCTTTCCTTCCTAATGTGGACACGGCTCTTCGGTGCCCTCAGTGGGTTCAGAGTCACTGCCTCTGTATACTCTGCTCTCAGATGGTCCCCCCAGGGCAGGGGCACTGGATCCGTGAGCGCCTCTCACTTTCTGGTACAGGAACCCTTGGGATCAGCCATCCCTCCAAGGAGTCTTGGCTCCTGTTAGGAGAAAGACACCTAGATACCAGGCCTGGGCAGTCAGAGTGCGCGTTGTCCAGGACATTGTCAAGGTGTCCTCTTATGCCACGCCCCAGTCCCAGGATGGGCTCCTCCCCTGCCCCCCCAGCAGTTTGAACCCAGTTCCTGTTACCTGTAATAAGTCTGTTTCCTCTATTTTGGGATTCACAGACCCTTTTGTGATTGCTGTCTCTTGCCTCTGGTTTTTTGGAAAGATTAAGTATGTGAAGAATTAAATATGTTGAGTAAAAAGGAATTAATTTTAGTAGGCTAAAAATTTATTCTTTTACTAGACCAGCTAAGTTTTGTTTTATGGGAAATTCAATTGAAAAGAAATATAAAACCGTATTATTGGTACAAATGTATGTGGGTTTTTCTTTTTAAGTCAGTCTTTCCAGTCTTGATGTCCTATGTTTGAATCAATGATACTCAGCTTTGTTAAAAAATAAACACCTATTTATATAGTCACTGATTATCAGCCCTCTTTGGAGGGGAGGAGGTATGGAGTGTGTCAGGATCTCCAAATGCCCACCTTTGTAATTTGTGAGAACAAGATGGAATGTTATGATTTGATGTTTGGGAAGCAAAAGAATAAACCAAATGTTTTTGCTGTGTAAATGTGAAAGCTAATGTTGTGAGAACTTCCCTTGGCTGCTGAGTTTGAGTGAAAGAGAGGGAAGAACTGTGATGCCCTTTCCCCGCCTCCCCCAGGCCGGCTGTTCTGATGGCAGCATCCGGCTGCACCGCCTGACCGCAGAGCGCCCGCTCCTGCAGTGGGACCACAGCACCTGCGGCCGCGCCGTCACCGGCCTGCAGTGGTCCCTGACGAGGCCGGCCGTGTTTCTGGTGCAGGACGACACGTCCTGTGTGTACCTGTGGGACCTCCTGGAGAGCGATCTGGGGCCTGTGTCCCGGCAGCCCATCTGTCCAGACAGGTGAGTCTGGGAAAGCCCAGGGTGAGACGCCACAGGTGACTTTCTGCAGACCCATCACTGATGGTCTTCTGTCTTGGTTTATGTATAAGGCCACCATACTTTATTGTTGTGTTAATCTCTCAGTCCTGTCTGACTCTGCAGCCCCATGGACTGTAGCCCGCCAGGCTCCTCTGTCCATGGGATTCTCCAGGCAAGAATCCTGGAGTAGGTTGCTGTTTCCTTCTCCAAGTTTATATTCACTTATATTTATATATTTAAATTTAAATGTTATTTTTATATTTAAGTTCTGAAAAAGCCACTTTAAAATGGGTTTATTTCATAATAGCCCCAAATAGTCTCAGGATTAAAGAAGTATTATCTATTGTTTTTTGTTTATATTGAGGTATAATTGATGTAAAATATGCTAGTTTCAAGTGTACAATATAATAATTTGATATTTGCATATATTATCAGAGGATTACATCTGTTACCTCACATAGTTTCAGAATTTTTTTCTTGTGATGAGAACTTTTAATGTTTACTCTTTTAGCAACTTTCAGATTTTCAATAGTGTTATTAAGTACATTTGTCATGTACAGTACTTCCCATGACTTGCTGTTTTATGACTAGAAGCTTGTGTGCCTTCACCCATTTGACCCACCCCCACCCCTTCATTTGGCCACCAGTCAGTTCTCTGTGTGTGAGCTGAGCTTGTTTTAGATGGGGGAGGCTCACGTGTGAGTGAGATCACACAGTATCTGTCCTCTGACTGACTTCACTTTGAGTGATGCCCTCAGGGTCCATCCATGTTGTCACCAGTGGCTGACAGAGAAGCTGTAGGAGCCAGACCCCCTCCTGTGGCCGCACACTGACTCACAACTGAGACTTGGTTTTGGGCCCAGAGTTGGTACTGAGGATGCTGTGGCCTGTGTGAGGGAGACTTTTCCCAGTATGAATCGTCCTGTGCCCGTGGGGTTGCCCCAACACTCAGGTTGTTTCTGTGTTCTGCTGTTGTGAGCAGTGCTGCAGTGGACATGGGGATGTCCCACACCAGACACTAAGGTAGTTTCCACATCCTGGCTGTTGTGAGCAGTGCTGCAGTGGACATGGGGATGTCCCACACCCGACACTTAGGTAGTTTCCACATCCTGGCTGTTGTGAGCAGTGCTGTAGTGGACATGGGGATGTCCCACACCTGACACTTAGGTAGTTTCCATGTCCTGCTGTTGTGAGCAGTGCTGCAGTGGACATGGGGATGTCCCACACCCAACACTTAGGTGGTTTCCATGTCCTGCTGTTGTGAGCAGTGCTGCAGTGGACGTGGGGATGCAGCTATCTCTTTGAGATACTAACTTCATTTTCTTTGGATAAATACCCAGGAGTGGAATTGCTGGATCTGTGTTAGTTCTATTTTTAAATCTTGAGAAGCCTCCATACTGTTTTTCATGGTGTCTTCACCAGTTGACATTCCCATCTACAGTGCCCGAGGGCTCCCCTCTCTCTGTGTCCTCACCAATGTTTGTTATTTCATGTCTTTTTGATGATGGCCATTCTGATGTTGATATCTCAGTGTTGTGAGTTGATATCTCAGTGTAGTTTTTATTTGCATTTCCCTGTTGATTAGTGATGTTCAGCATCTTTTCACATGTCTGTTTGCCATCTGTGTATCTTTTTCAGAAAAATGTCTGTTCAGGTCTTCTGCCCATTTTGTAATTGGATTACTTGTGTTTTTTTGCTATTTAGTTGTATGAGTCTTTATATATTTTAGATATTAACTCTTTAACAGACATAGGATTAGCAAATGTCTTCTCCACCTCTAGGTGGCCCTTCTTGTTTGTTTCTGGCTTCTTCTACCTTCTTAGTCATCCCACCTGTTTGCTTTTGGAGTCAGATCCAGAAAACCATCCCCAGACTGCTGTCAGAGAGCTGCCCACTGTGTTTTCAGCATTCCTCTCCCTCCTGCTGCCCCCGGGGGAGGCAGATAATCAGGTGGCTCAGGGTCACACCGCATGTGCTTCTTGATTTCAGGCTGGTGGCCATGACCGTTGTGGGGGAAGCAGAGAAAACCCGCGGTGGCTTCCTGGCCCTGGTGCTGGCCAGAGCTTCTGGGAGTGTGGACATCCAGTACCTGCGGCGGGAGTGGGCAACCCCGGCCAGTGATGAACTGCAGAGGCTGCGGCTGCTGCTGCGGGAAGCCCCGTAGGTGGCGGGACCCTGAGATGAAGTCGTGCGGTGGCTCCAAGCTTACATCGGATGCATGTACATTTGTATAGATAGAAGGCGTGTGTCTGTACAGAATTCATTTTTCAAAACTATCACTTCAGTACGCCATAAATAAATCACTATTTTTGAATGGAAACAGCAAACCTCTTAGTGTATACTAAACTCCAAAGGCAACAGAGAGCCATATGGGACACTTTTCCAAGGATATTTCTACTCGTTTTCAAAACAGCTTTGTAAAATTTATTATGAGATTTTTAAACACTCCAAATGAAAATATATTTTAATGAAGTTTTCTTAGTCTTATATAAAATGACATATTCACTGGTTTAAATTAAAGACCTGACTCCAGTGAAATGACCTCCCACTGTGTTTTCTTAGGACTTTCTTGCGCTTCTTCTACTGTAAATGGAATGTCTACTGAGGCACGTTTGCTTTATGCTTTAGTGTTAACAGTTAGCTTTGTGTAAGGATGATGTGAGTACATAAGTTCTCTTAACTGTACAGTTATCATAGCAGTTTAGGGGCAGGAGAACCCTGGGCTGATGCCTCTGCCCACACCCAGTATCACTGACACGGTGACAGGTGAGTGGTCAGCGGGGGGAGGGGTTTGTTCTTTCTGGGCCACAAGCAGCTGCTGCTTCGTGCCAGCGACAGGGGGGTTAAACCCAGAACTGGGAGCCGGCAGAGAACACAGGCTCCCAGGGCCCCGCGTTTCTCGTAAGTCCCTCAGCTGCCCATGGTCCTCTTAGAGCCCTGTGCCCTGCTGCACCTGCTGGCACGGCCTTTGCTGTGGCTGGCTCAGAGCCACTCCCTCTCCGAGGCCTCCCCGGTCCAGTCTCTGGAAGTCTCCTGCTGCTGTTCTGTCCCTCAGTCGTCTCTGATCCTCTGTGACCCTGTGGACCGCAGCATGCCAGGCCTCCCTGTCCTTCACCACCTCCTGGAGCGTGCTCAAACTCAGGTCCATCGAGTCGGTGATGCCATCCAGCCATGTCATCCTCTGTTGTCCCCTTCTCCTCCCGCCTTCAGTCTTTCCCAGCATCAGGGTCTTTTCCCGTGAGTTGGCTCTTCACATCAGGTGGCCACAGTGTTGGAAGTTCGGCCTCAGTTGCCCTCTGGCTGCTCCGTAAGTGCCAGCCTCGGGGACTCTGCCCACTTGTGGATGAGCTCCAGGGAGTGCGAGTGCGCTTGTCCCATTGGTGGTCAGAGCCTCAGAGTCTGCCTCAGCCCGGCTCCGGCTCCACGAGGGTTTCCCGGAGGAGGGGCTGAGGAATCTCTTACAGGGAGAACTATCAGCATCACTGTCTCAGTGTGAAGACTTCACTTTGAAAGTGTTCAGCTCTCCATTCATCTTTTTTTCATGAATGGACTAAAGTACCTGAAGGTAATTTGGCTTCTGTATCTAGCTATTTGTAATCTTGTGTTGCTTTTTTACATTTAACAGAGATTTGAGGATAAGCAATCAAGACAGGAAACCGTAAACAAGACTGGTCCAGGGTCTGGTCTGTGGGTTTGAGCTCCGTCCTCTGGACACTCGCCTGCCTCTGCTGAGGGTTTTGCTCCTTCCGTGTGATGGGTCCAGGGAAACAGCGTGTTGTGTGGTGTGGTGTGGTGTCGATACCTGGGAACCGACTGGTCTGAAACAACAGACAGAGCAAAGCAGAGGGCAGAGCTGCTCAGAGCCCCGCGTCTGCCCCGCGTCTGCCCCGCACCCTCCTCCGACCCGGTCCCGCCCCTCCCTGCGGGGAGCCCCGCGCCTGCCCCTCACCCTACGCCCAGCGTTTGCAGACGTTCGCGGAACCGCCCCTTGCGCCGCCCTGAACCCTGGAGTGGCTCCGCCTGCTGGGTCAGCAGCCGCCTCCCAGCACAGCCAGGTCCTCAGGGCTTTGTGAGCAGAGCCGAGCTGAAGCTCTAAATCTGTCAGGATGCTTTAATTTGTGTACGGTTAGAAGAGAAGACTTCTCTTAAATACGGTGGTATCATCTTCTAGTTGTTGCAGGGAGGAAGCCAGTTCCGACTCCACATTAGAACCTGTTTCTTTGGCTTGTTTTTATTATTACAATCATACTCAGTGGCTTGCCTGCAGGACCCTGCCCCTCTGCTCACTGTAAACTAAAGGGCGTTGTTCAGCTCAAGGAGAGACAGTTCGTCCCCGCCCACCTGTGAATAGAAGAGGTTAACAGATCCCTTCCGAAGGCTGGACAGTCCCTTGGAGATGTTTTGCAAGACTAAAGACCCTTTGGCCACCTGATGCGAAGAACTGACTCATTTGAAAAAACCCTGATGCTGGGAAAGATTGAAGGTGGGAAGAGAAGGGGGTGACAGAAGATGAGATGTTTGGATGGTATCATTGAGTCAATGGACATGAGTTTGAGTAAATTCCGGGAGTTGCTGATCGACAGGGAAGCCTGCTGTCCTGCAGTCCGTGGTCACAACGAGTCGGACATGACTGAGCGACTGAACTGAACTGAAAGACCCTTTTACTTTACTTCCCCACTGCACCTCCCTCTCTGTTCTGCCTTTTGACTTTAGTTCTTCGTTGCTCCTTTCTCTCTGATCTATAAAAGAACCTGGCGTCCAGACCCCAGTAAGATGGTTATTTTCAGACACTAGCCTGCCATCCTCTTGGTCTGCCAGCTCCCCGACTAAAGTCTCTCCCTTGTCTCAACACCTCGTCTCTCAGGTTCATGGCCTGGCATGCAGTGAGCAGAGAGGGCTTGGACTCAACACAATGGTACAGTGTTACTGGTTCTTGCTCACAGTTTTACTTGGATAAAGATATAACCTATCACACACCAAAGACTCACCAAGAGCTGGAGATACATATCCAGTTTTTCAACAGATAATCTCACACTGTATTCTGTGGTTAAAAAAATAATAAAGATTTACAAATAAACTAAATAAGTAAATAAGAAAAAGATAATTGTATTTGGACCATCCAGAGGCAAATATCTTTAGTTTTACTGGATTTCTTTCCTGTGTCTTTTTTTCTCACTGTTTAAGCAACTTTATTGAGATACAATTCACATATAATACAGTTTACCCATTTACAGTGAGCAGTTCAACGGCTTTGGTGTTAAAACCACAGGGTTGGGACTTGCCTGGTGGTCCAGTGTTAAAACTCCACCTTCCAGTGCAGGGGAGGAGGGTGCCATCCCCCATCTGAGAACTGAGGCCCCACATGCCACAGAGCTACTGAGGCCACCCTCCACAAGTAGAGAGTCCGTGCACCGCAAGAAGATCCCGTGTGCCGCAGACCCAACACAGCCGAGTAAACCCAGCTTTAGAACATTTCTGTATCTGCAGAAAGAAATCTCGTGTCAATAGCAGTCTCGCCCCGTGGTCCCCAGTCCCACCAACCCAGGATGGACACTGATCTACTTCATGTCTGTAGATTTGTCCATTCTGGATATTTCATACAAATGGAATCACATATAATATGTGGCCTTTTATGACTGGATTCTTTCACTTACATAATGATGTTCACAAGATTCTTCTATGTATCAGTACTCCATTTCTTTTTATTCAATTGTATGGCTGTACCACATTTTGTTTATTCATCATCTGGACACTTGAATTGTTTCCAGTTTGGGGCTACTGTGCTACTGGGAGCATTTGTGTACTAGTTTTTGTGTGTCTTCATTTTACTTGGGTACCCACCTCAGAGTGGAATCCTTGCCAACACGCACCATCTGACATTCTGATTATAACCTGTGTGTGCATTGGTGTCTCACTGTGGTTTTGATTTGCGTTTCCCTAAAGATCAGTGATGTTGAGCATTTTCTCATGTGCTTATCGGCCATTCATACATATCGGCCCTTTACAGACAAGTGTATTCAGATTGTTTTACCATTTTTAAATTGGGCAATATATCTTTGAAATTGTTGACTAGTGTTTTTCATTTGTTTTTAGATATGTCCCTTATCAAATATATGATTTACAAATATTTCCTCTAATTTTGTTGGTTGTCTTTTCACTTTCTTGATGGTTTACTTTGTAACACAATTTTCCGATCTTGATGATATCCAGTTGTTTTTCCTTTTGTTGCTTGTGCTTTTGGTGTTATGTGTAAGAGGCTTTGCCTAACAAGAAATTGCAGACTTACTGTATGCTTTTTAGGTATATTCTAGTTTTAGCTCTTAAATTTAGTTCTTTGATCCTTTCTGGGTTAATTTTTGTACATAGTGTGAAGTAGATAGGGGCCCAATATCATTCTTTGCATGTGACTATACCATTGTCTTTTTAATGAGATATTTATATGCAGTCAGGATGAAAATCCCGCCCCTTGCTCCTCTTCCTTGTTGTCGTTTAAGACATGTTTGGTCCATCCATGGAGAAGGTCAGCCTCCTCAGTAGCGCCGAGCCTGGCCACCCTTTCCTGCAAGGCCCAGAGAGAGCGCCTGCCTTCCTCCCATATTTTTGGGCCTCACCCTGCTCTCTGCAAGAACTAAGAACTAGGTTACTAGCTCTGTGCTGCACCAAGGGCTGCATTCTAGTGGACACTGAGTTCTTCTTGGTGGGTGCTTTGGGGTGATTTTAGAAGGTAGCTGTGAGGATGCAAAGTAAGATTTGAAGAGGTTTCCAAAGGTCTGGGTTTTTTAACGAGTCACAAAGGGGTATATTGAAATCGCACTTCTCTTATTTTCATAAGAAATAGAGCATCAGATAATCTAGGGGCAGCGTTAAGGCTTAGTGAAGCATAATTATTCTTAAATAAAATCAAGAATATGACCCGTCCCATAATGCTCAACCCTATCATTTATAAAAGAAAGTCCTGGCCCATTCTATGCACTATCTGCCCTTTGAGCTGTTTTCCAGAAGCTCTGGTGGGTTGCACAAATCTGTTTGCCCTGATCCAGCCTGTGCTTTGCAGGCCAGCTGGCCCTTTGCTAAGATTTCAGTCTGCAGCCAAGAAACAGAGCCACTAACAACTGGCTAATCCGTCCAGATGCAGGGCAGCGTTCCCATAGTTCCCACAGGAGCGCCCCCGCCGTCCGTACTGATAGGGCATGCTCAGGAGTGTGCTGTGCCCTTGGGGAAGCCAGAAGCATGCCTGCTGCGGGTCAGGGACGGCCTGTCCCTGTGCAGGGAGGCACGGCCCTGCTGGGACCTTCAGCCCCGCCAGCGGACGACTCTCGGCATCAGGAGACGCGCACGTCCCATCTGCTGCCTCAGCCTCTGTGCACAGTGCAGACGAGGGGCTGGGAAGGGGAATGGTGGGGCTGGGAAGAGCTGGGTGCCGGCTTTCCCTGCCGTTCGGCCATCAGCGCACAGTCAGTGGTATGCCCACTAACTTTTTATTTTAATGCTTCAGACTGAAGAAGTTTTGAAACTATTTGAAGTCATAATTAGGGACTGAAACTGAAATTATGGTCTCGCTGTGTGTGGTATGACAGAAGCAGGGAACTGTAGCCCGCTAGGCCACAGGGCCGGGCTGGGAGTGTGAGCGCGTGCCTGCTTGATTTCCTCTGGTGTTGGTTCCGAGATGCACCTTGATTGCAGAAACATCACCACACAGCAAGTGCTGTGGCTCAGGGGCACATCTGTGCCTGTCCTCTGAGAACCCAGTGGCATCACCTCACCTCTTGCCAACGAGAGGCCCAGACATAGGCATTCTTCCCTGCTCACTGGGGCTCCAGGACCCCTGGTCAGAGTCCTGCTCCTGCCTCCAGTGGCTGTTGGCATCCAGGGCACCGTGTTGCTCAGACGCAGCCGCATGGCTTGTCTGCTCCCATCAGCTCCTTGGCCTAACCCGCTCAGAAAGTGTGGGATAATCGGGTGGGTGACACGTACGTATCCAAATCCCAGCCCCCAAAACCTGTTCAGTAACCACTTCCAGCCCCATAGCTCCCCTCACCTCTTGTGAAAACATTTACCCATAAAATGTGTAAACATACAAACATTTACCCATAAAATGTGTAAACATACAAACATTTACCCATAAAATGTGTAAGCATACAAACGTTTACACATGAAGTGTGTAAAGTGTGGCATCTCTTTCCACACTGAGGACCGCTTACACTTCCTCTGAGCTGGTCCTGGTCACCGGAGACTTTCCCGCTGACTCCTGTGGGCCTGGCCTTCAGCGACTGTCCCCGTATGAAATCTGAGACACTGAACGCAGTGCAGAGGAGTGGAGCTTCCTTCTGACTCTGAAAGCCTGTGTTACGACTCACGAGACCAGCGTCCTATGGGTCCAGGACAAGCTGAGTGCTGTGTGACACTCGGAGATTTGAGGGAGGCTTGCTATAAGGTGAGCTCAACCCTTTCCCTGAGGGAAGTCCAACCAGGCTCCTCCACGCAGGACCACAGGCCGCCCTGGGCAGAGGCTGGGGGCCCCCCAGGGAGGGACCAGTCCCGCCAGGAGGGGAGCCAGGCCTCTCCTGGTATGATCACGGCGCCCTGGGCCTCACAAGGGGCCTCTCACTGGACCTGCACGCGCATGGTGCCTCTTTCCTTCCCGTAACCTAAAGGAGGGGCTCCGGCAAGCTCACCACAGCTTTGCCCCACGGAGGCAAACGGGAGAATTCACGCACAGGTGACTCAGGCTCCGACTGGGAACTGTCTGTCCCCTGGGGTGGCCGCGGTTCCCCCAGACCCAGCTGGTCCAGAGACCGGCCAAGGTGGCCAGTGCACGTCCCCCCCGTCACCCCAGGTCAGGCAGCTGCCCCAGCTCCATATCAATAGCCCAGAGATGAAGCATGACTCACCAAGAGGCCTTAGATTCAGAGCACTTTTCACAAACACCCTGAAGAGGGCATCAGAGGAAAAGCAAAAGTTAGAGGAGGTTGCCTCCAGGAAAGGGTGGAACCTGACCAGCAGGCTCTTTCCCCAAACTCTGTTCACCAGCCCCGCAGGGGGAAACCTCTGTGCTTAGATTGCCTCACTTTGTGTGCAAAGCAGCACTGAGCTGACTACAGGGTCCCAAGCGTGGAATCTGTGACGACCTCACCCTCCCACCCAGCGCTCTTGAGAGTGGGAAGGGGGAGCAGGGAGGGAAAACGCCCGCCCTTCCCGCCGAAGGTGGGAGTAGGGGTCAAGGGCGTCTCTGCTGCTGTCTTTCCGGTTAGGCGGCACGCCTCTCCCGCTGTTTTGCAGCAACGTGTGTGGGAGTGCATACTCTCTCCCCAGCAGGGTTTATAGAGGCGCTGGTCTCTGATCCGTGGGCTCAGAGGGGGCCGCCCTGGGAATTCCCAAAAGTCTGGGTGACAGTTTCTCGGGAAGAGTGATCTCTGAGGTCACTCGGCTCTATTAACGACTGTTTCTCAGAAGCTGGTCTTCCTCACTTTCCTTCTTGGTGTTACAGGACAACCTCTTCTCATCACAGGCTCACCACAGACTCGGCTTCCGCGTCTTCTGAAAGCGTCTTCTACATTGTCTGCCCTATTCTAGGTAATTGGGTGATTGAAGTTTTCTTAATCTATCAATATTAGAACCTCTTTTCTTCTGAATTAAATGTGCATTTATTTATATGCAAATAATCTGGGATTTATGAACGGATATTATTCTAAACCTCCTTTATACTTGTTGTTTGGGAGGTCAAATCCATTTCTTCGGCACTGTAAGGGGCGATTATTTTACTTTCAATCCAGCCCCTCCTATTATGTAAAGGATGGAGAAGCAACCATCTCACAGAGAGGTTCCCGTGGGGCTCCAGCTGGGTGTGGGTGGAGCAGTCACCTGCAGAAACCAGGATGTGGGAGGAAGGCCTTGGCGGTGGGGGGGGGGGGAAGTGGAAGGTTTCTTGGAGCCGACTTGCCCCGAGCTCGTCCCTCCATGGCCTCTCAGGCCTGTTGATCCCCGAAGCCACCTTTCCTCCTGATTTCAGCCACTGACCCTTTCCATGGGGCCCTCTTTGTCCCCCAGGGAAGGCATCTCCCAGGTCCACTCACCACAGGCGGGGTGGGCACAGCCTTTCCTCACACTCTCAAACCCTAGAAGTTTTGCTTATTTGTTCGAGTTTTAGAAACAGCCTGAAACACAGAAGGAATGGAAAAGAGACAGGAAGCCGAGGGAGTAGGTTCCCAGAAGGCCCCGGGGGCTCCTTAGATGTCTTCTCCGAGGTCAGATGTTGGTCGGGGCCCGGAGTTGTGTGTCTGTGATGGGGCAACTCACGTGACTCCCCACAGAACACATCGCACAGCGGCCCCTGACCCCAACCCGTGTTTCTTTCTCTCTGACACCACTGGACACACAAACTGCCCCTGTCGCCTTCCTAAAGGGAAGCAGGCCTGGGGAGTCAGGTGCATGGCTGCTTCGGCCTGTTTTCTGTCTTGCTCCAGCATTCGGATTTTGCAGGAAGGACGGATTTAGACGGTGTTTAGACCAGGGGCCCCTCCTGGCCTGGTTGGGCTCCTCCCACTTGGCACAGAGGCTGTGATGATGTCCCTGCATAGAGGGCCGGCAGGTTTAATGCATTTATTTACCTTCCACGTGGGGCGTTTAGCACAGTTCCTGGCACAGGGTAAGAGTGTAATACATGTGAGCCTTGTTCTGAGTTAGTTCTGAAGGACAGCTGGGTGCATGGGTGAGTGACAGGTAAGTAACTCAGGTAAGTGATGGCTGAGTACAGTGACTTACTGTGGGAAAATAGAAGAGGGGATCCTCTGGTGTGTCCTGACTTGGGGTCGTGCATGAGAGATCTGCTTATTAGACAAAAGGAATCCAGAGTTTGGGTGTTGTCACAGCAGCAGAATAGCAAACAGTGACCCAGAAATGGGGGAAACTCTAAGACAAAGATGCCCTTTAAAGGGACCTCTGCTGGCCTCCTGGGCAGGGGGAGCCATCCATTGGAGAGGGTCCTTGTTCGCTCCTCTGGGCAGATCCTTACCATCTTTAGCAAGTTTCATTAAATATCCTTTTTTCACCACTTGTTTTAAGTAATTTTTATGGGCCACCCTTCTGTTGCTCTGGGACTCCAACTGCATGTCTGTAAACCATGTGATATTGTCCATAGGTCATTTGGGTTTTCTTCACTTTTTAATAAACTTTTTTTTTTTAATTGACCTGTTTTCAAATTCACAAATATTTTATTTTGATGTGTTTAATCTAATGTTGATCCCAATCAATGACTTTTTTTACTTTAAATACTATATTTTTCATGTCTAGAATATCTTTCTAGAAAAGTTTCTAAAGCTCTTCTGAAAGTTCCTGCTCCTTGTGTATATCCTTTACCTACAGACTCTTTAGCACGTGTTTTATAGCTATTTTAATGCCCCTTTACTGGTTAGGCGCTGACTCATTGGTGGGTCTCCTCCTATTGACTGGCCTTTAGCTGAGAGTCAGTGTTCCTGTTTCTGCTGCGTCTCTGGCCTTGTGAGGAACACCTCCTGGAGCTGGCTTCCCCCAACGCCCTCGGAAGTTCTGGGCTGTATGCTGGAGGGCCTTGAGCTTATGGAGGCTGGCTTCACTGCCGGTTAGGACGGATCTATTTCAGTTTCCCCTTGGCTCTTGGCTGTGAATCATGTTTCTGCCAGGATCTCAGTGGAGAGTCAGCCCCCAGCCTTGAGCCTGGAGAGATTCAGACACCACACTCCGGGGTCCAGGGCGGAGGCCGTCCGCTCAGCTCTTCAGTCTCCAGGATCCCTCCTCCCCTGCCCCTGGACTCCCCCAGGGGAGTTCAGGGCAGTTCAGGGATCACCAAGGGGCTGAGGAGCTAGACTCAGGTCTGGGGTCTCCTCAAGCTGTTCTGCCTCCAGGCCCCTTGACCTCCAGCGGCCCTGGACGTCCTTCAGATGTGGTGCCTTTCATTCTGGCTCTCACGGCATGCCCAGGCCTCCATCGTCTGACGGCTCGGAGCCCTGAGACCACAGCGAAGGGCCCTGAGCGTACCTCCTCCAGGCGGCCCGGCAGACGCACGAGAGAGCATGGTCTGTGACCAGCCATCTCTGTGGGCTGCCCCTGTTGGTGGCTGAGAGAAGGGCCCTGGAGCGGGCAAGGGAATCCCCCACTGAGCCCACAGTGTAGATTGTGGAGTCTGAGGAAATAATCTGAATTGTTCACACCACTGACTTTTGGGGGGTGTGCCTGGTGGCTGCAGGTAGCCGATGTGCCTGGAGAGGGATCAGAGGTCAACAGGCCCTAATATGCTCATTAGAGCATCATAACATTTTTAGAGTCGCAATGTTTCCTGGACATGTGACAGTGAAAGTCACTCAGTCGTGTCTGACTCTTTGTGATCGTGGACTATACAGTCCATAGGATTCTCCAGGCCAGAATACTGGAGTGGGTAGCCTTTCCCTTCTCCAGGGGATCTTCCCAACCCAGGGATCGAACCCAGGTCTCCTGCATTGCAGGTGGATTCTTTACCAACTGAGCCACAAGGGCTCTGAGCAAACTCTGGGAGATGGTGAAGGACAGGGAGGCCTGAGCTGCTGAAGTCTGTCGGGTCGTAAAGAACCGGACACAACTTGGCGACTGAACATCACAACAACAACGTCTTGTAACGCACAGCCATGATGGCGTACTTTACTTAACGGTGCTTATTTCTTCTCTTTTACTTCCTTAGTACACAAACTGGTCTTACGTTTTCAGTCAATGGCTACTTAGAGTCAATGGAATACAGTGCATTTGGAAAAACTGGGCTAAAAACAAAGAGCTTGTTGACTTTGGACTTCCCGAGAGTGACTGTGGAAGGTGAGTCTCTAGCAGGCAGTCAAGGAATAAACAAGGAAGCAACACGTAGCTGTATGTACACCTGCATATAGGACACAAGTGTGAAGGGTCCATTAATAAGAAACAAGGGAAAATTCCTTGAACCAAAGGACCCCGCCCCCGCCCTCCCGCACCCCTCCCCGTCACTGCCGCCTCATGTCACCTCTGACATCTCAGAGATGCAGCATTTGGGGACTCAGTTCAGGAAGCTGGGGTCTACACATTTCTCAAGGATGACCAGTCAATTACACTGGTTTTTTCACTTGCATGGCCAGAAACGTCAGAGAGTTTACTCTGAAAACATAATAGTGTGGAGGGGAAAAGGGGGGAAATGAAATGGGATTTGAAAGAGGAAGTCAGGGCCTTCTTTAGGGGCCAAGACAACTGCCACAAATCTCGAAGAGAAAATGTTCATGTTGGTGATTTTGTTGTTGCTATTTGAAGTATGCTCTTTTCTGTTAAGAATAATAGAAACCTCCGTATTAAAAATGGCTCCAAATGTTTACACCAGCTCTGGTCCCTCCTGGCTCTGAGGTGAAGCTTCCTGTCAGCTGGTATAAACATGAACTGTCTCCATGGGGAAGTGTTCACTCTAACAGCTAATCTAAAATTAGCTGCTGGAAGAGAAACCCCAAATCAAAGGCATTTCTATCCTAGATTAACAACAAATGTTAAAAACTGATGTCCCCAGTTAATTTTTCCATCGCCCAGAAATGATAATCCTAATTTGCACAGTAGTGTTTTATAAGGATCGTGGAGTCTTCTGATTATGGGAAATCAAGTATTTTTGGATTTCAGAATATTAAGATTGGAAGGGGACTCTCTTGCACAAAAGCCCCAACTGACTTTTTTGGCGAGAAACCTACCATTTGATTATATAACCAGACTTCTTTATGAAGCTGATTTTTTCTTGATGATTGTAACTTATTTTAAAAATGGTTTACCGTTTTCTGTTATAAAAGTAATTCATGCTCATAAAAACGGCAGGTTTAGGGTGGCAGAGCGAAGAGAAGAGGCCTCGGGAGACGGGGCCTGCAGGCGCGTTGGGTTTGCAGCCGGGCGGGGTGTCTGGCCGTGTCCAGCACAGCCACCCTCGCCGTTGTCTCAGGTCAGCTGCCCTGTGCAGCCGAGAAGGTTAACAGGCTCGGAAGGGAGGCCAGAGGTCCCCAAGAGGCAGGAGGAAATAAATTCCAAGTGGCAGACTTTTTTTTCTTCCCTGCACAAAATTAAAGGAGTCAGTTTTAATCCTGTGTTGTCATGACGACACCTGGTTCCAACTGAACTAACTTTATCTCAAACCTTGAGCTAACCAATGCACTTTTCTTATGGAAATATTTTCTTAAGCTATGTCAATGAAACTATGTATTTGCTTGGAAAACTGCCTTTCTTCAATACTCATGTCAATTGTTTTCTGGCTGCAGGTGACTCCCCTTCTGCCCTTCCATCTCTAAACGCCTGCTGTGGGAGAGGGGCCTGGCGCCACTCCCTCAGTCTTGAGGTGTTTCTTTTATCCGACTGGCAGCTTGCTAACAGGTATGAAACGCCTTGCTAAAAACTAGCAAGGGGGCACTCTTTCTGTCCCCTTCTGATGCCTCTGTCAGAAGCTTTCTCTATCTCTTTTGCAGTTTAATAAAACTCTGCTATGCAAACCTCCTAGTCATCAAGCCTCCTCTCTGGCCCTGGATTGAATTTCTCTCCCCTGGAGGCCTTGAATCCCAGCGTAGTTCACGGCTGGCAGCTGCAACCTTTTATGCTCCCGCGTACGACAGCAGAGCTCCGTCTCCCGCTCCCTACAGGGCAGCTCTGGACATCAGCGGCTCTGCACACAGCTCTGCACGCCGCGGGCTGAAGGCCTGTGTCCCCCCAGATTCACCTGCTGAAACCAAACCTCAAGGGATGGCGTCTGGAGGCGGGCCTCTGGGAGGTGACGGGGTCGGGAGGGTGGAGCCCCCACACTGAGGCCAGTGCTCCTCTGTAAAGGTTCAGACAGCCTGCCCCTGGCCCCCCAACTCCTCCACGAGGTCACGTCTGTGAACCAGAAGGAACTCCCCCCGGACACGGAGCCTGCCGGGCCTTCCAGCCTCCAGCCTCGCGGGGATCTCTCACCGGCGTCCCGAGCAGACGCAGGTGGGTCCCGTGGTGGCTTGGAAGTCCCCCTGCAGGTGGTCACTTCCTCAGCCACAAGACATCATCCTGTTCACATTTAAGGGTGATGGTGGCTGTTCTGCCATGAGTTCTGAACTGCGGTCTCATCACTGAAGCAGCTTGTATCGCGTGCGGCACGCTGTGTCCCCAGGTCCCCTTCAGAGTCACAGGGCTGAGTCAGTTGAGGTGAAGGTGGATGGTGGCAGGACAGGCTTATTGGAAACGGCTTTTTCTTAAGGCTCTCGCCTGAAACAGCAGCTCCCACGTGCAGCGTGGCACTGGCACTTTGCTTAAATGCGAACAGGTCACTTTACTCAGTGGCTCGGCTCCCGGCGGGACGGCTGGAGGTGGGGGCAGAGGGTCCCCCAAACACACACTCCCCTGACCTGGCCAAGCCCTGGGCTGCCCCTGGGGAGCTGGAGGGGGGTGTGGTTGGCACCCGTGTGCTTTCCAGGCCGTCTGCAAGTCCCTGAAAGTTTAAAGAAGTTCCTTGTAAAGTATTGTAGAGGTGGTAGGGTAAGGGAATTAGAGAAAGCGAGGTTTGGAGAAAGAACAAGACCAGAGTTTACAGGAACAGATCCCTTTTAATGAGGCGAGAAGGGGCAGCAGTCAGATTAGTGAGGATATAGAGGCATATATGCGGAAAGCTACTGTCTTAAGAGGGACTGTTCTTCTCCAAGGTTGTTTGGAGTAGTTATCTTTTAAATGACTGGGGCAAGGAATTCCGGAGATCGCCGGAGGCTGGGACCGGCTGGGAGCTGGGAGTAGTCAACTTTAATGTCCATTCTTTTCTTTGGGTGAGAGAGTTCTTTGTTTTCTATAGAATGATATATTTGCAAATATCGTGGATGCTGTGGGCTCTTGACAGGTGCTGGTGGAAGGAACGTGGAAGGGCCTGGCATGGAAGTGGGGTCAGAGCCTGGGGGCTTGAGGTGCAGGCCTGGGGGGCTGGAGCCTGCGGCTCTGGGGCTGACCTGGTCTGAGAGGGGCTGCTGGGGCTCTGCCTTCAGGGGAGGTTGACTGAGGTCTGGTGCGTGGTGTCCCCACCAAGCCACTTTCAGGCTACAGCACCCTGGCCTGACTTCGGGGCTGGAGGGGAACGTGGGGACTCAGCGTCAACACCGGACTCTCTCAGCAAGAAAAGCACCATTTATTATGTAACCAGGCTTCTCTACGGAGCTGACTTGTTTTCTTTCATTGGAGCAGTACCGCTGTGAACTTAAGTGCCTCTCTTTGATTTTCCACCTCCTTTGTCTTCAAACTGGAGCAGCATCTGTTTCTTTCATACCATTGTTCCGGCAGGTGAGGCTCAGATTTGTTTCGTCCAGCCCCAGGAAGGGTGGCACCCGTTCGGCCTTTTGTTTGGAATCACGCTCTTGGATTTGTTAGGTTCCAGTTGACATCTTTAAATTGTAGAGTCTACTCAGCTGGGAGTGTTCTCCGTCTTTTCTTATGTTGCTCAGTTAAATTACGTCTTTTTTATTAACTGCTTCAAGGCCAGAGGGCCCAAGGCAGATGGGGGCTCCTGTAGGCGAACTGAGAAGATGCCCCAGAACCGCATGGACACGGAAGCGCCAGGCCAACCCCTCACTCCTCCCGGGCCAGGGCCTCCTGACGCCCCCATCCTGGCTCCTTCAAGCCCCGTGACTTTGGAGTGAGAGATGGAGACCGAGAAAGAGCAGGAGGGACCGGGGTCTCAGGGCGTGGCTCGCTCCCTGACACGTGGACTGCAGGCCACACCTGCTGCTGCCGTCCGGTCCCCGGGCTGGACCCACCTCCCTGACCCGCTTCCCTCCTGCCTGCCCCAAACCGGGTGACATCGTGGTCCTGAGCCCGTCGTACACACAACATAGAATCACCACCTTAACCAGTGTCAAAGGCACAGCCCAGTGGCATTCAGCACATTGGTGGGCAACCCTTACACCATCCTCCCCAGAACTCTCTCATCGGCCCAAACAGAAACCTTGTCCCCACCAAACTAGCTCCCCTCTCCCCTCCCCCAGCCTCCTCCTGTCTCTGTGAGTCTGACTCCTCTAGGGGCCCTCCCATGGACAGAAGCACACAGTGTTTGTCTTTTTGTGTCTGGCTTATCTCACTGAGCGTAACGTCTGCAAGCTTCATTTGTGCTGTAGCGGGTGTCAGGATCTGCTCCCCCTCACAGGCCAGATGAGATTCCATCGTGTGTCGGGATCGTGTTTTGATGACCCACCATCTGTGCTGTACGCTTGCGTTGCTCCTTATGTTTTAGTTACGATGAGTGATGCGTGATGCTGCTGTAAGCATGAGTGTATAAATGTTTCTACGAGACCCTGCTTTTAATTATCCTGGGTAGTTTTGCATTTACTTTTAGAGAAGCCAGCACAGCGTGTCCCGTAGGAGGGCTGCACCGTTTTACTCTCCCAACAGCAGTGCACCAGGGTTGTAGTCTTTCCGCATCCTTCCCAACACTTGTTGTTTTCTGTTTTTTCCTGGACAAGGGTCACCCTGATGGGTGTGAGGTGGTGTCTCGTTGTGGTTTAGATTTGTGTTTCTCTAGTGACTGACGTTGAGACTCTTTCCATGTGCCCATTGGCTGTCTATTTACCTTATTTGGAGAAATGTCTACTTAAGGCCTTTGCTGTTTTTGAATTGTACCATTTTTGAATTTAGGGCTTCCCTGGTAGCTCAGCTGGTAAAGAATCCACCTGCAGTACAGGAGACCCTGGTTCAATTCCTGGGTTGGGAAGATCCCCTGGAGAAGGGCATGGCAACCCACTCCAGTGTTCTTGCCTGGAGAATCCCATGGACCAAGGAGCCTGGCAGGCCCCAGTCCGTGGGGTCACAAAGAGTCAGACACAACTGAGTGACTGAGTGCACAGTGCACATTTTTTATTTTGGTTGTTGAGTTGCAGGAGTGCCTTACATGTGCCTGAAGGCTTATGCTTATGGCCCAGTGTGTCTCTCTGGTGCTGGGCACTAAATAACCAGGCGCTGCTGTTTCTGCTGTGGTCGCAGCAAGGGTAACGCGTGTCCCCACCTGATGGCTTAACCAACACCTTGAGGTTCACTAACTTGAATTCATCTTTTATAATGACAGAACATTTATAACAGAAGATTGTAAAACTGGCTTCAGTGTTTCTGGGGCCAAGTACCACATGGAGAAACATGTTCTCGCACGGTGGGGACCCTTGGACATACTAAAGCGCCTTGTGAAGGGCGGCCCCAGGCGATGGCAGGATAGTGCCGTGGATGGCAACACGGTGTGGTCTAGTTGATAATCCGGTGGATATTTGTAGAAGCCAGGAGAACCCCACAGTGATAAAGACAAATGATTTTCATCGGAGTGGCGGCTGTTCACTGAAGGATTAGGCCCCAAAGGGTCAGCATGTGGCTGCTCTCAGGACAAAGGGCTGATGAGGCAGGAGGGCAAGAAGGGCAGGCCACCCCAGGTGCACGGGAAGACCCAGTTCCAGCACACTGAGGCCTGGCCCCCTCCGCGGGGGTTCCCACAGCGCGGGGAATGAAGGACGTGTCCTTCCCAGGGCCCTGCGGGGGCCTTCTCTGCGCCGCCCCCCCGCCCCCCACCTCAGCCCCCAGGGCCAACTCAGGGGTCTCAGATCACACTGCAGAACTCTTCTGAAAGGGCTGCTGGGTGCCAAACACCAGAAAGAACAATTGTGTTTACTTCCAATTACCTCTTACATGCTCATTTGGACATCGTCCAGGGATGACGCCACAGAAGTGTTTGCAAGTGCAGATGGAAACCGTGAGGGGGAGTATTTTGCCAGGACCTTCCTTCCAGAATCCTTATCGAGCTTCTAAGAGAAAGGGCACCAAGTGGGAAGCTGATGAGCCCAAGGGGAGAGCCAACAGCTATGCAGCTGCCCCAGATTAGGCTAATTCCTGCTCCCAAAGTTCCACGCCAGGATACTGATGGCTTTCTTGTTTACACTAATGGAAAGCTGTGAAGAATCTGAGAGTCTGCATACTAAGGGCTGAGTAAAATAAATTCTCCTGGGATCCTCCCGGGGCACGAGGCAGGCACTGCGACCGACCCTGTAGACTCTTCAAGGATGAAGGTCCTTTTGTTTGTCTGTTTAGTGAAACATCCTGAGAGATGCTCAGTATGTACCGCAGATGATGGTGATGTCTCTGCACGGAGAATCTTGTTGAGTACCCAAACCTGAAGTTGCAAAAATAAAAGGGACCGACATGGGAGGGTGGGTACTGCCCCTCCTGTTGCAGGTCCTCGGCCTCAGTCCCTAAATTGTCACATCACTCTCCTGGAATTGGGGGCCGGGGAGGGGCACTAGGAGGCTGGCACCCCCGGAGGGAGCTGGCTTCCTCTCTCAAGCTTGTCCCACCAGCTTCTGTGCCCTGGGACACGTGACTGACCCAAGCCGGTTCAGCTGTAGGCCTCAGATGGCCAGGTCTTCCCACGGATCCAGGAGGAGGAAAAATGAACAGTGTCCGGATTTGCCAACATGGTCTCCGCACCCCAGAGCCCCCCGACCCCAGGAAGAGGCTCACTGCCCAGCATCTGCTTTGATGTATTTTCCTCTGTGGGGCAGCTCTTGCAGCACTGTTAACTCTGTCTCATCAAGATGCTGACCCTGGAGCTAAAAACTGTGAGCACAGTGTTCGGCCCCAAACAGAAGACAGGCTTGTGCAGGAAACTGGGGAGGGCTGGCCTCACCCGGAGTGGCTCCGGGTCCCAGGCAGGAGGCGGTTCTCCTCGCTTCCCTGTTGGCAGCCCCTCTCCCGGGATGTCCTGCCCCCCCTGTCCATCATGGCAGCACTCGGACTGTGCATCCTCTGAAGTGGACTCTGGGCTTGAACGACTCAGGGCGTAAGTCCACACGGACACCCAGGCGGCTGCAACCTCCACGTGCTCCCTAGTTAAATGTGAGTGCTGTGACTTTAACTGTGTTCATAATGAACGCGCAATTAGAAAAGTTCTTAAAGCATTTGGGGACCCACTGCTCAAAATTTCACGCTCTGGTACAACCAGCTTTCCCTCCGAGAGATTGTAAAACAGGTTATTCAGAGTTTAGGGCCACATTTAACATTTTTTTATTTGCCAGTCAATGGCTCCAGCTGTTTCAGAAAGTACAACTTGATATTTGTTCAACAAATATTTATTGAGTTTAGTGACATCATTTCTCAAGAAGAAATATAATTGTACTTGAGCGATGATCTTTGTTAAGTGGTTTAACTAAGTATAAACATAGAAGAAGGCAGGTCAAAATTGTTTGACTGCTAGTATATTTTGAAAAATTATTTGGATCATGATTGGGGAAAGCTGCCTTCGGTGTAAAAGGCAGCTTAGAAATATGATTAGTTGACTTCCATAGAGGAAAGGAACAGGAGGATTATTTTATCCACCATCCATCCATCATCCACTCATCCACAATCCACCTATCTTTCCTTCCATCCATCCATCCACCATCCAGTCCCTTTTTATTATGACTGATTCAAGGGACTCGTCCAATACCTCCTGCCCTATCCACCTATTAGGGAGAGATTTCCTGGAAAGATTTCCTAGAAGCTTATAAAGTTCACCTTTCCATCTCTCCAAAGGTGGAAATATTTTTACATATCCAAGGAGACCCTAAACCTCCAGATTCTCCAGGAGACTCATCTATTGCCATTCCACTTTTTTGATCCTAACCCTCCATGGTTGAGCCTAGCCCTCTTTTAGATGCCATCCCTGATAAACCTTGGTCTATGAGTTGCATCTACTCTGCACCAGGCATGAAGATTCAGCTGGGTAAAAGAAAACCTTCGCCAAGTGTTCACTAGTATCCACTGAAATCAGAGGCTGTTCAAGGAATCTAGTCTGTAATTGGAGAATTGTTAAACAAGGTTGATTGTTCCGTGTAAAATCCCCTGCAGTACTCCACGCACCCTCTTTGGAAACCACTTGGAAGAGGTTGGAGCTTTGTCCAAGACTTGAGAGCCATCAGCAACATCACTGCACCCTGACACCCAGCTGGGCCGAATGCCCATCCATGCCCCTACATGACATCCATGCCCCTACGCCTGTCTGAGCCACACCCCTGAGGGCCCACCCTTCACTGTGGTCGACTCTGCGGTGTCTTCTTCGGCACCCCTCCTGACCTGAGAGTCAAAGTGCCTTTGCCTCCATCTGGGAAATCAGCAGTTCACTGGGACTGGTATGCCTCGGGGCTACACTGAAAGCCCAGCGTGGCTTTTTTTTTTTTTTTCTTTGCAGAATTTAAAGATTGGAGTCCCCTGCTCTCCAGATTCTTCCCTTCCACAGCCTGTGGATGATATTCACCGCCCTCCTTTGGCAGAAGCGGTCTTGGAGGGTACCCTCCATTTTCTCTGAGAACTTGCAGAACGGGGACATGAGGTGTCAAAGAGAAAAACTCCAGTTTTGTAAACCTAAAGTCAGATGTTCAGGCCACTTAGTTACTGAACATGGACGCTGTTGGATCCATATAAAACTGAGGGTCTCTTAACATTTCCTCACCCCAAACCAAACAGCCAACTGAGAGTTTCTCAGGATGGCCAGGGTTCTGCGGAATCTGGACCCAGATTTTTCTGCCATGGCCCAGCTCTGTACTCCCTCCTGAAGGCTGATCAGACCAAACCTAGTATTTGGACAAAAGAAACTCAAGAAGCTTCAGCCCTAATTGAAGGCTGTCTTCCTCATCCCCCTGCCTTCAGTCACCCTGGTTCTAAACTACCGTTTTCCTTCTGAAAAAGAAGGCCCTGCCTGTGGTACTGACTCAGTGCCGTGGGGACAAACCAGCCAGAACACACAGGACCTTACAGCCGATGACTAGATCGGGAACAGACCCCTCCTCCTCGGCGAGGCACTGTGGCCGCTGCCCGGTGATTAGGACACAGGAGGGCTGTCTTCCGACCTCTGACCACCTGCGCGCCCTGTTCCGGGGCTTCATCCTCAGCACACCGAGCACCTCTCCAGCACCCTGACCTCCCACTGGGCCTTCTAACAGGGCTCCTTCCTGCTCTAACAGAGCGCTGCTACCCTCCTGCCCTCACCGGCTGATGATGTCCTCTGGACTCTGGACCGTCTGACGCTGACTGACCAACTCTTAACCCTTGGAATGATCTGCGGGATTCCCCTCCCGAAACCCTGGCCTGGGCTGGTTTGCTGATGGATCCTATTTGAGAGCACGAGTCGGGAGCCCTAGACCACCAGGGAGTGTCGGATGGATCCCAGCTGAGGATGAGTCTGGGCTTTAACTGAAGGCAGGGGGCCACTGTCATCCCAGAAGCCGCTTTTGCTCAGCAGGTAGAACTTCTCACGTTATCTGGAGCCTGCTTAATGGCAAAGGAGAAAGCCATTAATATAAACACCTGCAGAAGATAAAATTGTTGGTGTTGCTCATGATTTTGTCATGCTTTGGAAGGGTTTTTAGCATTTTCAGGACAGAAAATCAAACAGTTGTTAAGTGCTGGGACCCTTAGATACCACGCAACTGCATAGATCCTTGGCAACAATGAAAAGTTCTGGACATTCAGCAGCAGACAAGGAGGAAAGTGGAAGGAACCATTTGGCTGATGCGGCAGCTCAGGCAGCAGCCCTCCAGAAGCCCAAAGTGATACTAGAAGGGCCCTGCCTGCCCGTGAAGTCAGATTCTGAGCTAATTACTTTAGAGGCACAGCAGCTCTCTGTTCGGGGAGATCTAAAAAGCTGTGTCAAACAAGGTTGTGTAAACCTGTGGTCAGGACCAAAGGGTAGGCTTGACCTCCCTGAACTGAACATGAGTTCATATCCAACTTATCCTTGAGTATGAATCTGCCTGCAATGCAGGAGACCTGGGTTCGATCTCTGGGTCGGGAAGATCGCCTGGAGAAGGGAATGGAACCCACTCCAGTATTCTTGCCTGGGGAATCCCATGGACAGAGGAACCTGGTGGGCCACAGTCCACGGGGTTGCAGAGTGGGACACGACTGAGTGACTAGCACTTTCACTCCCACTTTCATCCTTGGGGGTACACTTGACCTGACTCATGGGACAAGTTATTTCAATGGGGAAAACCATATTGTAAAAAACCATCTCCTAAAATGGCTCAACGTATCCCTAAGTTGTCCAGTTTGTCCTAAACATAGCCCAGGAAAGACAACCTGTCCACACTCCCGTGAGTCACTCTCCCTCGCCCTGGGGTGGTTGCTGCCTTCTCAGGGATATAAATATGTGGTGACTCTCATTAGGGAAGACTTGCTTGTCACAGAACCTTGACCATGGCAGTAGGTAAACTTGAAAAAATTATTCCCACTTGGGGAAAACCCTTTGACTCCTAGTGAGGGTGACAGAAGTTGGGAATGGGCACAGTGACAGACGTTCCCATTTTACTGGCGAGTAACCCAATCCGTTTGTAAAATTTGGCCAGTTTTACAGCACTTCCGTTGTGCCTTCATCCCCAGGCGTCAGGATTGGTGGAATGTGCTAATGGAGCTATAAAGATATAGTAACTAAATTTGCCGCATCTTTTAGGTGGCCTTGGCCTAGAGCACTGCCTTTAACTTGAGATCTACTCCCTTTGGGAAAACAGGCTGTCACCATTCAAAATCCTGACTGGCAGACCCGTCAGATCAGATGAACGCGTCTGTGAACCCGCTCTATTAAAGAAGCATCTAGACCTGCTATAAGGAGCTTACCAGGACCTTGAAGGCAAACTCAGGAGCAGCCTTCCCACAGTGCAGTCCTGGGAGATGAAAGCACGCAGCATGGTGATGCTCTCCAACCCGGAGACTGTGTCCACTGGAAACGACACCGTCACAAAGGCGCCCTCCAGCCTTGCTGGGGCCATTGTTGTTCAGTTGCTAAGTCGTGTCCGACTCTCTGAGACCTCATAGACTGCAGCACGCCAGGCTGCCGTGTCCTTCACCATCTCCTGGAGTTTGCTCAAATTCATGTCCGTTGAGTCGTCCGTTGAGTCATCACATCCTCTGTCGTCCCCTTCTCCTCCGGCCCTCAATCTTTCCGGGCATCAGGGTCTTTTCCAGTGAGTCAGCTCTTTGCATCAGGTGGCCAGAGTATTGTAACTTCAGCTTCAGCATCAGTCCTTCCAATGAATATTCAGGGTTGATTTCCTCTACGTATTTCTAACTAACCTCTGTGCTGCTAAACTTAAAGACATCATCACGTGGTTTCATTTTTCTCATTTAAAGAAGATACCACCTCCTACTTGGACTTCACAACCATCTGGAGACTTGAAACTAAAATTAACCAGACAAAAGGTAGGAAAATGAAACAGACAACATCCGTTGTGGACAACTGTCCCAAGATTCAGGGCCAGGCCTATATAATCTTACTTTTTATTTGCTTTTTTCCACCTTTCAATGCTTTTTCTTCTATGACGACAATCACATGCTCCTTTTAAAAAGTAAATCAAATTGCTGAATTTGTAGACAACTGCCCTGCTCCAGTGCTTCTGGGTCACCTTGATGTATACCCCCATTATAGCTTAGGAGCTTTTATTTTTGAGGGGAATCACAGTAGTACTCTATATTTCCTTTGTCCGTGGAGTTCTCCAGGCAAAAATATGGAGTGGGTAACCACTCCCTCCCCAGGGGATCTTCCCATCCCAGGGATCAAACCCGTGTCTCCTGCATTGCAGGCAGATTCTTTGCCACATGAGCTACCAGGGAAGCTCCTCTAGCGACAGCAGATTTCACTAATTGGAACCCACATGAATAGCCCATCAACCAAACCTTAAATGACACCACAAACTTTTTTTTTTCTCTCTTCTTCTTAGTGCTACCAAGGTCCAATCTCAGGAAAGAGCTAGACCAGAACTTAAAAATTTCACCTCCCATCTTTTAGGGGATACCATACCCCGATTATCAGCTTCTGGTTGAAGCTGAAACTCCAATCCACCAGAGTATGGATATCTAAACACCAAGACCCCTGTCTGCTGGGGGCAGCGTAACCATATGGAAAAGAAGTCACCAACAGATGTCAGCCCGACATCTTGGATAGGCACCATGTGATTCCTGAGCTGCAACTGTCTCTTTAAAGGCTGGTTTGGAACTGATTGGGACAGATGACCTGGTGTTTATTGGGCAACCCCAAATGGAACCCAACGGCTTTGTAGAACTAACTTCTGGCTTGACTCCCCCCTCCTGAGTAGACAGGATGTTATTCCTTAGGATTCCTCCAAATTCAAGGGCATATTCACACAACTCTCAACATGGCCACTGCGAATTACCGAATGTTGAAAGCAAAATGGATTAGGGCAGTCTTCCATGGTGTGATCATTGTGATCATAGCTGCAAAAGTGTCAGCTATTTTTGCTCCCTCACTAAGACTATGTCAAACCTAGACAGCATGTTAAAAAGCAGTGACATCACTTTGCCAACAAAGGTTAATATAGTCAAAGCTTTGGTTTTCCCAGTAGTTGTGTTTCGATGTGCGAGTTGGACCATAAAGAAAGCTGAGTGCCAAAAAATTGATGCTTTTAAACTGTGGGGCTGGAGAACACTTTTGAGAGTCCCTTGGACTGCAAGGAAATCAAACCAGTCAATCCTACAGGAAATCATCCCTGAATATTCATTGGGAGGACTGATGCTGAAGCTGAAACTCCAATACTTTGGCCATGTGAAGAACTGACTCATTGGGAAAAACCTTGATGCTGGGAAAGATTGAAGGCAGGAGGAGAATGGGGTGACAGATGATGTGATGGTTGGATGGTATCACTGACTCGATGGACATGAGTTTGAGCAAACTCTGGGAGATAGTGAAGGAAAGGGAAGCCTGGCATGCCATAGTCCATGGGGTCACAAAGATTTCAACATGACTGAGTGGCCGAACAATAACAACAAACTTAGAATAACTCACGCCTCCTTAAGGACAAGTGTTTCCTGACTCACATCAATCACAATTATTGGCAGGCAAATTTTAATAACTTTCTGGCTTTTTGCTTTTATAAGCTCCTGACTTTCTCTTCCCCAGAACTCTCACTTGGGTTCACCTGCATCTGTGTCTCTTGAAGTGCAATTCATAAGACTCCAAATAAACTCTGTTCTTATTTGCAGGTTCATACATTATTTTTTGGTTGATGGACTACACTTAGTGCAGAGGAAATCTAACAGCTGTGAACTTGCTGTGTTTCTATGAAAAGGGAAGTTAGAATGTGGAAGTTGCCACTTCTGAGCATCATGGCCCTCCTATCCTTTGGATCCACACTTCACTGTGATTCTTCTTGTTAGTGGCTCTCTTGGCATTACAAGGGAGTGCTGGGGTGAAGATCAGTTGCCTTGAACTTTGATCCAGGGCTTCCCTGGAGGCTCAGACAGTGAAGAATCTGCCTCCAATGTGGGAGACCTAAGTTCGATCACTGGGTTGGGAAGATCCCCTGGAGAAGGGAATGGCAACCCACTCCAGTATTCTTTCCTGGAGAATCCCATGGACAGAGGAGCCTGGCTACAGTCCATGGAGTCGCAAAGAGTCAGACATGACTGAGCAACTAATACGTTCTGCCCAAACACGGGATGTCACTTTTGGCAGTTGGTTAACCTTCCTGGTCAGTTTCTATGCTGTAAAAAGAGAAGCAGAACAGATGTGCTGGTTTCAAACCGCTTTCTGAGCTTCTCTATTGGCAGGGGCTGGGAACAGGCCAAGCCTGTGGTTTGTTGGCCGATGGACTCGCTACCCCTCCATCAACCAGAATCAACAAATCCATTAATAAATTGGATCCTTCATTCCATCTTATTTGAACAAAATGTTCTGCCAGCTTGAAAACCATTAAGGAGGTCATTAAGGACCATGCAGCTCTGCCTCTGATTTAAAACTCACTCTCCTTCCTGTTACTGGTGTTTCTTCTTCCCAGTTTTGGCTGCTCAGCTTCTGGACCTTTTTTTTTTTTTTTTTTTTAGCCTTTTATGGGTTTCCTAAGAGGACAGGCAGGTAGGGCCAGTGTCAGGAAGGATAGCTCAAGCAGTGCTCCGATGACCACAGTCAGACCACGGAAAGAAGGAAGAGGATGAAACCGTAGGCCACAGTGACGGCTTTGGGACGTGGACAGACACCTGCAGTGTGACGTCCCTGCGGCCCCTCCCTCAGGGGCCCCACCCGGCTCCCGTGCAGAGGGCAGTTTGTCTGAAGGGCTCCTGCCCCGCACTGTCTCCTTCCCCAGGGGCTGCTCTGCACTTGCACGGCTGACCTCTGTGGCTCATGGCGCACATGTGTGCGATAGAAGTGGGCGGCCCAGGTTTCTGCGGAGCAGCAACCCCAGTGCACGGGCCAGAGCGGCTGGGCGCTCACGGGGGGCACTCATGGGTGGGTACTTGCGGGGGGACACTCACGGGGGGACACTAGCGGGGGGGCACTTGTGGGTGGGCACTCACGGGTGGACAGTCGTGGGTGGGCGCTCACGGGTGGGTGCTCACAGCTGGGCGCTCACAGGGGGCATTCATGGGTGGGTACTTGCGGGGGACACTTACGGGGGGACACTCACGGGGGACACTCATGGGTGGGTACTTGCGGGGGGACACTCACGGGTGGACACTCGTGGGTGGGTACTTGTGGGTGGGCGCTCATGGTGGGCACTCACGGGCAGCCCAAAGCTTTGGACATGGGTGGGCAAACTGTGATGCAAACACAGGTGTGGGATGATGGCTGCAGAAAGAGCAGCTCGGGCCCACATGGAGTTTTCTAGGGAATGGGGGTGGGGGTGGTTATCAGCCAGGCTGGTGGATGGGAGGTGGGTGGGCTGGCATTTCAGAGTCAGGGAGCCAAGGAGACGCATGTGGCTGTAAAAATAAAGGTGGCTGTTGGAGAATTTCTTGATTTATTTTTTTAACTAGGCAAGTCTTCAAGTGTGGAAAACTAGACATTTGTTTCATATATCGTAAGAGTAGGAATCCAGTTTAGGCAAGATCTGTGTCATCTAGGAAAAACGAAAATATCCAGGTCTTCAGCATGAAGTTCCCACACAATGTTACAATCTACTGGGCACAGTTTCTTCCCCATAAATTGTCCCTCACAAGTAGGTTTAATTGGCAAACCACTTTTTATTTAGTGTCTTCAAAAGTGAAAAATATTTGTATTTTCATGTGGTGGAAGACCCTGCAGATTCGGAAGAGGAATCCTGAAATCAGATGGTTTTAGGGCCCCGGTCCGCACCAGGCCCCAAGGAGGAGGTGAGTGCATGAGGGTCAAGGACAGCAGCGCCCTGACCCGGGCCCAAGGGCTGCCTGAGCCTCGCGCTCCCCAACAGCAGCCCCACAGCCGGTGGGGGAGGGGGGTCTCTGCTTCTGCTCCCGACGCCCCTTCCCAGATGCCGTTAGTCCGCCCCCAGCGGCCCTTTGCTGCTGTCTCTGCTGACGCTAAGAGCTGCCGGGCAGCGCTCAAGCTCGAAAGGGTGGAGAGAATCTAGTTTCAGGTCCCATCTGAAACCGCTGTAATGACACTCCAGGGCTTTCTGCTTTGCTCGTATGTGACGAGACTCTTTGATGGGTAGAGCCTGTTATCTGCTTGGTCTTTGCAAACCAGGAAAACTCAGAAAATGTCAAGTCTCTAAATGTCGGTGGGTAAAGTGTCATAAGTGTGATATGTCAGGATATTTGCTACTTTATTTGAAAGGTTAGGCTTCATAGGAAAACAATAAAGAAGTCCCCCAAAGCCAAAAATGCTTTTCAGAAAGTGCCAGTTACTACTTAAAAATATCAAGCCAATACTGCAGAAATAACTCGTGACAGAGCCAGGACCAAATATTTCCTAGCCAAGAAGGTGACCCCTGGAAGCCTTCCTGGGGAGAGATGAAGGGCAGCTTTTATTCCACTGACTGTATGGTTTGGCTTTGGTCTCATGTGGACATCATCCCACTTAATTACAGAGAAAGCCAACATCCTCACTCTTAGAGAATGGCTGCAAGAAAGTTCTGTATGATCATCAGTCTTCTGATTGTTATATTCATTAATAACTCACTAACTGGGGCAGACAATCACAGTTTTCCTTAAAGAACTTTTCTTTAAAAATCCATTTTCCAGAAGAGAAATTACTTTTCTCTTTGATTCAGGTCAAAGTTTTCACAAAACGAATTCAAGGTTAGCCCTTTAACACTGTTGGTTCTTAAAAACTGTGCCCAACATGCAGGATCTCAGTACATATCAAATGAATAAGAGCCTTAGTCTCCGTGATTTGCATGGACGCTTGCTTACAGTTTCCTCATCTTCTTTGCCTTCCCTCTAAGATGGTGATCTTGCCGCAGGTGGTGAGGTCTCTCCAAACGCTCAGCACTCCCGCTTCTGATGGACGTCTGACCACTTGATAAGGAGTTGGACTCTGGTGGGGCTGGACTGGTCGGAGAGGAGCCCAGGTGTCTTCGGACGCAGAGTGACGTGCACAGAGAGAAATCGACAGAGCAGAACCTGGCGCCCGAAGGAAGGAGTGTTTGGAGTCGGTGCCGGACCAGGAGCAGCTGCCCCGGGCCGTGAGCTTTTGGACTGGAAAGCGGAGAGACGAGGGGGCTGTGGGCACTTGTTCTGCCCAGTGAAATAATCCGCACCTTTAAAGGCACTTCAGCCACTACCCAGTCACAGTTTCAACAGCGGACACCTTTACTGCCGGACGGTTCCAGTGAAAACCGAGGCTGTTGCCTGGAAACAGCCCTCATGGGGCGCTGGGTGTCCTTCCACCTGTAGGACGTGGAGTGTTTCTCACATAGCAAAGCGTCACTGTTGCCACCACTTATGAGAGTCTAGATGAAATAGAGAAAAATCTGTTGCTGCAATTTGTGAAGTAGCACACTTCTGTTACTTTTGGTTTCGGGTAGAAAATCAGATGGCGCCATCAGCCTGATTCTAGGGGCACACACGGTAATAGACGTAGAAGGTTTGCAATTAACCCAGTTTGTGCTCTGACTACTGCCACCAGGACCCGTTACTCTGGGACTGACCACGGTCAAGCTTGACCTCTTGACCAGAGTTACTGCTCGTAGACCCCAGACGTCAAAGGAGCTCAACTCCCAACGCTGATGTCACAAAGAGATTTACTCCGGAACGTGTTGGAGTTGCTTTTTTTTTTTTTTAACACACTTTCCTTTATTTCAAAGACAAACTTCTGCCTTGACCTGTTTCTGTGTTCATCATTTCCACGTTAGTACAGAATCCAAAATCACAAGGGTTATGTGCCATAGGAATTTAAAGGAATTAGCAGGAATTTACCTCAACATAATAAAGGCTATGTATGACACGCCAACAGCTAACATCATATTCAGTGATGACAACCGAAAGCGCTGTCTCTAAGAACAAGAGCAAAACAAGACTGTCCACTTGCTGGGCAATCAGGCAAGAAAAAGAAATGAAAAGCATCCAGATTGGAAAGGAAAAAGTAAAATGATCTGTTTGCAGATGACATGGTTTATATGTAGAAGACCCCAAAGTTCCGTTAAAAAAACTGTTAGATTTAATAAATGAATTCAGTAAAGCTGCAGGATACAAAAATCAGTTGTATTTCTATACACTAACGTGAATCATTTGAAAAAGAAATTGATCAAGTTATCTCATTTACACAGCATCAGAAATAATAAAATATTTAGGAGTTAACTAAGGAGATGAAAGTCTTATTTCTGAAAACTACAAAACATTAAAAAAAGAAATTAGAGGAGGCAAAAATGCATGGAAAGACACCACACGTTTGTGGATTGGAAGACAGTGTTACGACATCCAGAGCCGGTGTTTATTCCCATCAAAATCCCAACGGCAGTCTTTACAGAAATAGAGACTAGCTAAAAGTTAAGGTTAATGAGTACCCAGAAAGAAGAGCCAAAGCAATCTTGATAAAGAACAAAGCTGGAGGCATTACACTCCTGATATCAGAATGTATCACAAAGGTGTACTAAGACACAGGAGTTTAATCGAAGGAGCTCATGACCTGTGTGGACGGTGGCCCTTCGTGGAAGGAAATCCACTGTCCTCAAGTGTACATCGCCTGAGTGACAGCCATCCTATGTTCTCTATGCCCCACATCTTCCTAACGCTTGGCTCAGGACCTGCTCATCTTGTGGATTTCTGAGAGTTTACGTGTTTGCTGTGGTTACAGCCTCTGCAAGGCTTGAGGGATGGAGCACAGCCTGGCCTCCTTTGTAGCCCAGCCAGCACTTCAGGGAAAGAGTGGAGGGCACTTGGGTCTCTGGCCCAGCCGCAGTTAGGTGCTGGGCGAGCCCCTAACTCGTCCTTAGGAGAGGCTGACGTGGCTGCGAGTCTGCCCTGCAGTCTGCATGGCGCCTCTCCGGCTCCCGCTCCCAGACGGCGTGGTGCTCCCGCGCTTGGCTCTGGGCTTCTCCAGGCTCGTGTCACCGGGGCGTGGGGTCAGAATCCACCCCATGTCCCTGTGTCATCATCTACTGTAGGCCTGCGTGCTCTGGAAAAGGGAATCCCTGGGACCACTGGGTGGAGAGGGGCATGTGGACTCCTGGATCAGCAGCAGGTGGTCAGGTCCGTGTCCAGGGATGTTCTCACTTAAGGAAGGGAAGTCCGGGAGGCCAGTGACCTTTGCCTGCACGCTGGGGAAGCAACTCTTAGCAATGGAGACTGTGCTGCTTGGAACACTCTGCCCACCTGGCAGCTCAGAAAGCGGTCCATGAGATACAGGGCCAACACAGGGCCTCTCTCTGCTGCTTGATTACGCTAAGTAAAGTCCTCCCAGCTTTGGGCCAGAGCTTCTACTTCTTCAGTCTGTCTTTGATTTCTGGGCTCTCGACCGAGGACTGTGTCCCTGTGTGTGGCCGCAGGAGGTGTGAGTTGGTCTCTTTGGTCCACATTTGATGGCCTTTTTCACTCCAAACATGCTTGGGTGGTTTCCAGCAGCTGAGAAGAGTGTGGCTGGCCACAGTCTCCCCCGAGCTCCTGTCTCATCTCATGTCCATGATGGGGTGACCTGTCCACGTCCCATCTGATGTGGGCATTTTTCCGACGTTTGTGCCCAGGAGTTGTTGCTGCCTCTCTGGGACAGAGACAGTCTTACAGCAGAATTCTCCAGTCCTGATGAGCAGAAGTGTCTTCAACGGAGTGTCCTTTATCTTTAAAATTTTATGTTTTTTGTCATGTTAATGACAAAAGATGGTCATTTCTGTTTTGAGTCCTTACTGGCCAAAACTTAAAGCAGGCAAGCCTCTGATGTCATCTAGCCATTACTACTCTTCGTGGTCCAGACATCTGGAGTGGGGAGCCACGCCCCCCAAGTAGACTTCCTGGAGTAGTCTCCAGGTGGTGTTCCGCAAGCTAACACGTGGCTGGTGGTGTCTGTGCGTGGGGGCCCTCTTGAATGTTTTGTGCTCAGCTAACAGCCCACGTGCAGACGTGTAATATACACGATCTGAGATGTCGCTTTGCTTTGTTTCAAAGCAGAGACGAGTCTTAGACTTTTTGTTGTAGGAGCTGCCAACAGGAGGTGACTGAAACACGTTTAAACAATGCTGTTGGTCTGTTTAAGTCTTTACCCCAAACTTGGACTAAAAACTCAGCAGGTCAGGTTGACAGCAGCATGTCCATGATTTTTTCAGTCGGCAGCCGGTGAAAGCGGAGCAGATGGGGCTGTGCAGTAAGGGATAGCAATGCCAAGTCCCCCAGAGTTTGCAGCTTTTGGGGGGCTGGATGGTGGTGTGTGGGGGTGGGGGTCCCCTGGAGAGGGGGAGGCCCTCTGGAGTTCCACTGGTCCTTAGGCTCTAAGGCCAGATTCCTGCCTGGCCAGCAGACTCTCTTAAGAGTGAGTGTCTGTGCTGGCTGGCCAAGCTATCTCGGGACCTTAGGTTTTATTTTCTAGAGTATTTCTTGAGACAGCTCCACTTCAAATTTCTTCACCCAGAGAAGGTGTTAAGGAAGCTGACATCACACCCTCTCTGCCTGGGGACTGGGCCCTGAGGAAGAGGAGAGCTGGCCCCCGGCTCCTGGTGTCCTGCAGAGCCAGGGGACACATGCCCTGTCTGACGTCCCTCGGGGCTCAGGTGATCCTTAACAGGCCCCTGCCTGTGCATGAGGGACCCTGTCATAGGAGGACGATCTGGGCCCCGTGCAGACCAGGCCCCAGAGCCAGCCTGCTGTCCTCCTCCCTCCCCCGGGTTTGCTCCTGTGTGTCTGGCTCCTGGTCCACGGTGGCTCAGACGTTTGGCTCTTGACACACCGCCGCCTGGTAAAGTTAGGCAACTCCCTTCATTGCGCTCTCTTTGCCCTGTCTGTGCAGTGCAGATAGGACTTGAAGTTTAACAATGACTCTGTATTTCAGATACTCTCATATATTCCAGGTTGACTAAGTAGGTGGGAAGGTAAAACAATCCCATTTCACAGGTTGGTAAACTGAGTCCGATTTGATGATTTGCTCAGGGTCAGGGCCACAGCTCTGACTTTAGGGGCCAAACTTCCCAACCAAGCAACAGGGCCTCAGGTTCTGAAGGAAAAGTATTTTTGTGCTCTTTGTTTATTGAAAAAAGTTCACTGTGTTTGTAGACAATCTCACATGGTCATGGCTTTCACGAGCTGCTTTATGAAGACACCGGAGGTGTTTGGCTTTAGCCCAGGATTTTCTCTGTCCTGCTGAGGCGTCCACGGAGTGAGGTCTTATCGGTGGTCGCTGTTCCTGAAGAGGGAGGCTGTCGAGTGTCCAGGTGGCTGGGACGTCTCCACCAGTGGGTCTGTCCAACCTGCCACCAGCGAAGGCTCTTTGGGAGGCCAGCCCCTCCCTCCTCTGGGGGCGCTCATGGTACCAGCCTCTTCCCCTCCCTGCCCCCTTTCACAGGGGGAGCCAGCCATGTACACGTGAGGTTAGTCCAGCCATTCAGCTACTGAGGGGTGATGTTCACGTCTGCACCTTTTTCTGGGCGTTTTCGAGGTGGGAGCTCCAGTTTGCCGTCCTTGCTTTCCCCCTTCCCTGCAGTTCTGCGTCCCACTTCCCCTCTCCCCGCCGCCCCCCACCCACCCCTCCTCGGCCCCTGTAATCCACACCCAGAGCTTGGCTGGGCAAGCTGCCTGCAAGGATACGGTCCTTTCATTTAGTTGGGCCTTCCCGCATTCCGTTCCCCCGAAGGCCCTCTTCCTGTAGAAAATGCCATAACATCCCGTAAGATTAAAAACAAATTAGCTACGACAGTGAACTGCCAAAGCTGTCTGCATGAAGTCTCACTCTACCGGAAGAGCCTCTTGCAGCAGCTGAAGTATTTTGGGGGCCAATTTTGGTTTCATTTGAAACAACGCTGTAGTCACAGCTTGCTGGCCCAAAATGTGTGGTACTTACTTGTGCTAAGTGAAGAACTGCCTTTTGATTTAATTACAGGAGGTGTGCGTCTTGGAAAATTCAGTTCAGTTCTGTTTAGTTGCCTAGTGTCTGACTCTTTGCGACCCCATGGACTGCAGCACGCCAGGCTTCCCTGTCCATCACCAACTGCTAGAGCTTGCTCAAACTCATGTTCATTGAGTGTGTGATGCCATCCAACCTCTCATCCTCTGTCTAGAAGATTAGGAGGACCATTCATCCCAAATTCCTGCCCTGCAGGAACTGGCAAGCAGGCCAGCAAGGCACCTGCAGTGGGCTGACCCAGCGAATCAGCCATGATGCCTTGGACGCCAGCTCCTGGGGCCCAGGGCTGTGGACAGCCAGCCAGGCCAGGACACCCAGGTCTGCTGACCCCCAGCGTTGCAGCCTTGCTGCTGTGGCTCTCACTGGCAGAGGGGCCAGGCCCCCTGATGGCTCCCAGGGGGGCAGGCTCAGCTTTCAGCTGCCTGTTGCTAGGTTTATTCTTCTACAGAGAAGTAACCTATGAATGATACCAGGTTAGTCACTCAGTGGTGTCCGACTCTTTGTGACCCCACGGACTGTAGCCCACTAGTATCCTCTGTCCATGGGATTCTCCAGGCAACAATACTGGAGTGGGTTACCTCTTCCTTCTCCAGGGCGTCTTCCCAATCCAGGGATCGAACCTGGGTCTCCTGCATCGCTGGCAGGTTGTGTACCGTTTGAGCCACCAGGAAAGCCTGGGGATGATTTAAAATCATATCTAATTTAAATACTGTTTCCTCAGTTTAACAGGCTTGCATGCAGCTTCTTCCTTTTGTTACTGGACCTGTTTTTCTTCAGTTTTCTCTATGTTTTACAAGCAATATGCACTATATTCAGTGCTAACTAGTGATTATTTTTAGTTCTTAATGGCATTCTTCAGCCATATTTCCCTAATTAGTAGAGTCATTGGTGTTGACTTAAAAAAGATGCATAACTTGAGAGCTGTGAGTTAAGTTTTATTTGGGGCAAAATGAGGACTACAGCCTGGGAGGCAGCCCCTCAGGTAGCTCTGAGAGACTGCTCCAGAGCGGCAGTGGGGGAAAGGCAATATATGAGGTTTTGGTGAAGGGGGAGTTCAATGCCATGAAGCACTCAATTTATAAAAGGTTTTTTGTTAGTCATGAGGATCTGATGTCACCATGAAGGGATTTAGTGCTTCTCCAGATGCAAGGAGATGCAAGGATTGAGGTCGTAACATCTGTTCCTGAGAACATCCAACTATCTGTAGACCTGTCACCAGATTCCCTGGAGCACAGGGGGCTCGCTCCAGCCTGAACTCCCTGGGGGGGTGTCGAGGGCCGCCAGCTATAGCAGCAGGGGGGTCAGGCTCCGTAGAGGCAGACGGCAAACGCCTCTGTTGTTGAGTTGCTGGCAATGCTCTTGGTAAGTGCCAACTGGGAGCTGACTAGTGACGTGCCCTGTTTTGAGTCTCCTTCTGCTGAAGATGTGTTTGTAGAGCCTTCACCTCTTCACACACATGCCGTACGTATGTCCACTGCCCAGGATGGGAGGAAATATCTACTGTTTTAAATGACTGTTGCAGTTATTTTATATAATCTTATGTCATGTAATTCAATATTGAGATTTCTTTTTACATTTTCATTGCATTTTAAAAGCAGTTTAATTATTTAGATCATCTCTACTTAGACTGATTCAGGGCTAGCAGGTTTTATAATACCATCATTTTCTCATTCTTGAAAATTTTCATTTTCTCTATTCGTTGAACTGTTGACATGCAACGTCATTAAAAAAAAAAATTGGAGTTCCTGGGTGGCGTCTGAGTTCTATGTTTTCTGAGCATTTACATCTTTTCCTGCCTTTACACATGAAGAGATCTGGCTGGGTATAAATCTGATGTCTAGGTTTGTACAGAAATTTGACAGCTGCTTGATTTTCAGCCTTTATTTGTTTCAATGTTTGTAGAAGATTTTTTAAATTACAAAAAAGTCAAAATATAACTTAGAAGAATAATTTGAAGCTCAATTACTACTGCCACACACACCTCCCACATACTTTCAATCTGAATTATCACAAAATCCACTTAATGGAAATCTTAGTTACATTATGTTACATTTAGTTAATGAGCTTCGCAGGGGCCTCAGTGGTAAAGAATCTGCCTGCAATGCAAGAGATGCGGGAGACACAGGTTCAGTCCCTGGGTTGGGAAGATCCCTTGGAGAAGGAAATAGCAACCTACTCCAGCTTTCTTGCCTGAAGAATCCAATGGACAGAGGAGCCTGGTGGGCCACAGTCCATGGGGTCACAAACAGTTGGACACATGTAAGCACGTACTCACTTAGGTCTTTCAGTTCAGTTCAGTTCAGTCACTCAGTCATGTCCAACTCTTTGCAACCTCATGGACTGCAGCACGCCAGGCCTCCCTGCCCATCATCAACTCCTGGAGTTTACTCAAACTCATGTCCATTGAGTCGGTGATGCCATCCAACCATCTCATCCTCTGTCATCCCCTTCTCCTCCTGCCTTCAATCTTTCCCAACATCAGGGTCTTTTCAAATGAGTCAGCTGTTCGCATCAGGTGGCCAAAGTATTGGAGTTTCAGCTTCAACATCAGTCCTTCCAATGGACACCCAGGACTGATTTCCTTTAGGATGGACTGGTTGGATCTCCTTGCAGTCCAAGGGACTCCCAAGAGTCTTCTCTAACACCCAGTTCAAAAGCATCAATTCTTCTGCGCTCAGCTTTCTGTATGGTCCAACTCTCACATCCATACATGACTACTGGAAAAACCATAGCCTAAAGAGTTAGGTCTTTAGGTAACAGAATAAGATGCTTTCCTCTTTTAAAGACATGTGCCCACATTCTACATGAAATTTAATATAAACAAAGTATTGCAAATAAAAAGCGAAGTAAATACAGACATCATTGTTTCTAAAGTCTGAGAAGAGCTTGTCCCTCTTTCCCCACTGAGCCTCTGCTGTGCGGGGCTCCCTTTATGCCAGGAGAAGGCCTTGCAGCCAGGGCAGAAGGAGGGTGCCCGGGACCCTGAGGCTCAGACAGAGCGGCTGGTCCTGGCGAGGGTGGGGGACGCGGCCTGGGGAGGAATGTGCGGTTGTGTTAAAAAGCCAGCGCCTGGGCTGGAGCGCAGGGTTCTGATGAATAAACTGTCCTAAGCCTCTGTGTGTGTTGTGTCTGACTGCTGGAGCTGCGTCTCAGGATGGCGTGCTGACCTCAAAGGGCAGAGGCCCGCAGCACCTGGCAGGAGCGTGCTTAAGCGAGAAGGAAATGCCTGCAAGCCAGGCTTGTGGGATCTCTGCTTCCACTGTTTCCTTCTCATCATAACAGTGTCTGGGCACCTCCCTCTTCCCCCCCCCCCCCCCCCCGCCCCCCCCGGATGCTCCTGACCCCTGAGACTGTGCAGAGAGTGTGCGGGGCATGATGGACCGTCCATCTTCCTGATTGGAGCATCAGTCCCAGGAAGGCAGGGGTCCGGTCCATCCACTCATGTTCCCAGAGCTCCAAAGCCCAGCCTGGTGGGTGCAGGGCACGTCACACATGCCGGTGATGGGAAGGAAGGATGAGCTGATGAGAATGGGTGACTAGTGCCCCTGGGAGTCACCACTTTAATATTTTGTATTTTTAATGTCTATCATATGAATTAAGGGCAGCAGGAGAAGGGGGCAACAGAGGATGAGATGGTTGGATGACACAGCTGACTCCACAGACGCGAGTTTAAGTCAAGTCCAGGAGCCCGTGAAGGACAGAGGAGCCTGGCGGGCTTCAGTTCATGGGGTCACAAAGAGTCGGACATGACTTAGCGACTGAACAACAATAACAATATGAACTGAGGCTTCTACACACAGCTTAAGGTTTCCATTTCCTCCTAGCCTCCTAAGCATTGTCTTTCATCATTTTATCAGCTGTATCCAGTGGTCAAATTATATCCCAGTGAACGGGCACGCTGCTATCTAGTCACGGCCTCCTGCTCCCAGTTCTTGTCCTGTGTGCATCCTTCTGCATAAACAGTTGCTTAGGGTAGATTCTTGTGAATAAGCATCCGTTTTTATTTGAGTGCCCCGGGTCTCAGTGGTGGCACACAGGACCTTTGTTGCAGGTGCGGGGTTTAGTTCCCTGACCAGGGGTTGAACTTGGGCCTCCTGCGTTGGAGCGGAGAGTCCCAGCCTCAGCACCACTAGGTAAGTCCCCCAGCATAGATTCTTAAGAAGTTAAGCTATCAAAGTTTGCCAACATTTTTAAAGTTACTGCTGTATGTACCAAATTGTTGTCTAGCACTTTTTGGCCAATTTAATCCTATCACTCACATTCCAGGTCCTGCCTCACATGGTCAGAGTTGAACCTTATTTGTTTCACAAGTTATTGTAAGTGTCAGGAAATAAAAATGCATCACTTCACTCGCTTGTGAGACTGAACAAGTTCCGTACATTTATTAGTCATTTTCATTCATACTTGGCTTTTTATGTAACCTGCCTACATATTTCTTGGAGTCTTGGCAGGTTTCTTACTGATTGAACCTTAGGAATGCTAACTCCTTTTCATAGTTCTTATAAATGTTTTCATTTGTTTTTTAATTTAGTTTTTGGCTTTTTTTTTTTGATGTGCAGAACTTTAAAATGTTTATGTGGTAAAATGGAGCACATTTCTTTGAATTTAGGAAGAGTTTTCTCAAAAAGTGATAAAAAAATTCACCCATATATTCTTTTTTTGTGAACCTATATATTCTTGTACTATCTTTTGGTTTTGATTTTTAATATATTATTAACTGTTTTATCTATCCAAGGTTCATATTCATCCATAATGCGAAGTACTAGCATGTGTCTGTCTTTTCTGGTTTTAAAATGAGCTTTGATTTTTTTTTTCTGAAGGGGCCCTTGAGAACCCCTGGTCAGGTGAGGCGTCTCTAGCTCCTGGGGTTTTGGTGGGACGTGTGTGGCTCACGAGGAACCCACGGGCACCTGGGCCTCCTGGGTCACTCAGACTTGCCCTCACAGAACTGCGGATGGGCAGGGCTGTTGGTGGGCCTGGCCCAGACCCCGGCCAGCACAATGCCAGCCCAGGTCTCCAGCCCGGGCCCTGCTTGTGACCCCGGGGAGAGCAAGCATGTTCTCAGCACAGGGCGGCCGGGCTGCTGCAAGGAGACATGGTCCGACCGTGAGGCTGGGAAACCTTTGCTTCATTGACCTTGGCGCCAAACCAGGTCCATCTGCTATTTGAGAACAGAACCGTCTTAATGAAAAGATCCTATCTAAACAAAACCAAAAATTTTCTGAGGAAGAAGTCTGAAATTTCTGGATTGGTTATTTCTCATTCTGCGCTCGTTGCTATGACAACAAGTATCTTTTGCTAAGGCAGATAGCCGGAGCCAAAGCCACTACTTGAGAAAATGAGTTACTTTATTTTAAATTTCTTTTTTTCCTCAGAGAAATAAATGCTGTCAAATGTAGTCCCAGGAGAATAAAGCCAAGGCTTACACAGTCCTGGTCCCATCAGGTGTGGGCTCCCCGCTGCTGACCAGGCCAGGCCGTGGGTGGGTTGGTTGCTGGGACGGCCGTGTTCTCCCAGGCGCCTCAGCCCCACAGGCACACCCTCCAGCCCTCCTGGGGCCACCTGCGACCTATCCTATCACCAGGGTAAATCTTAAGGAAGACTTGAATTGCTCAGAGACCTATTTCTTCTTGGGTTGATACATGTGTAGTCACCACGCCTAAGGCGTGCCCGAGGGCTCCACGCTCTTTCTGCAGCTCCCCAGCTGCCTGCCTGGAGGAAGGACCGTGCTTCACGAGGGTCCCCGGGGCCTGGGGCAGGGGCCTCGGGGCCCGAGTGGAGGGCGTTCTCTGTTTCAGGGGCTGCCGCCCAGCGCCTGATTACAGGTGCTGGGACCATGTCCCGCGGCCCCAGGCGCGCTTCTTCAGCTGCCTCCTCTACTCACCGCCGTGTGCAGACAAGAAGTGCCGGGTGCGCCTCGGCTTGACGGATCCGTAAGGAGCTGGCTTGAGAGTTACCTGGATCTTTCCTCCCTGGAGAGACCTAATGCAGTAGCTCTCCAGGAATTCCGTTTCTCAGTTGAGGTTTTCTGCTTCCAAGCATGGAGGAAAGTCATCAGGGCAACGTCTAAGCAGCCTTTGGACGTTGTTCTCCTTTGGAAGCAGAGGAGACACTCTGCCCATTTGATTCTTTGTGTCTAGAAAATCTGCCTCCTGAGTTCATAAGTCCCAAGGATGTGGGCCAGAGGAACGACTTCTACCCTGGGCCAGATCCCTGCAAGGAACACTTCTGTAGGCAGCATGCCTGCCTCGGCCACCACCATTAATGCGGAGCGAGTGAACAGGACCTGCTTTCTGCAAGACGCCTCAGTCCCGGGGGCAGAGGCGACCAAGACACCCTTTGTCCCAGGAGACTTAGAGTCCAGGTGAGAAGCGGGACGAGAGTGTTCACAGTGAGGCTGGTGCCAAGGGAAGGCAGTGCCTCAGACCCCTGGGGTAGTCCTCACCTCAGTTACAGACGGCCACCTGCCACCCACCTTGGTGAGTCCTCGGTGAGGACTGAACCAGGCGCCACTGTAGCCACCGACCCTCAACACCCCCTGAAAGGTGTTGAGCTCAGGGTGGAGACAGGAACGAGGCACTCTGCACTCCAGGAAAAACTGGCAGAACAGGTCGTCAGGTAGGTATTTTAGGAGCTGATTTTACGAGCCCAGTTCTTCTATCTCCTCCTCCATATCTAGAACACTAAAATCCTTCATGGTGCTGACTGCCCCTCTTGACTAGCAGAAACCTTCTGCAAAAACTCTGTGCCTGATTGTATGTATGCCCCCTTCACTGAAATCATGTGTATACTGACCTTCCCTCATGCTTCTTACGAGCACTTTCTCAGAACTATCAGAAATGCTGTCTCTGGGCTATAGTCCTCATTTTGCCCCAGTAAAACTTAACCCGCAACTGTGCATTTTTGATTAGTCCAGCCTGCCGGCAGGGAGTGTGACCGTTTTGTGGAGTTGGCTGAGAACCTGGGGTCACGGTAGTGAGGGTCCCCCAGAGCAGTGTGACCTGAAGGGCACATCAGAAAGGTCATCCTGTGGATGATTTGGGGAGAACTTGGGGGAGCAGCAGCACAAGAGCCCAGCTAAGAAGCTGTTGGTTGATTGACACCCACAAAACGAGGTCACAGAGCAGGACTGGGGGCGGCCCCCGCCTTCCTCCGGCTCCTCCAGCACAAAGCCCTCAGCCTGTCTGATGAGGAGCGACCCTCCTCAGAGGGACAGGAGAGGAAGATGCTTAGCCAAGGCCCCGGGGAGGCGGCTGGGGGTGCCTGCCGGAAATACCCCCGGTCCAGCATTCAGAACTGTGTTTTGTGCACACACACACAGAACCTGGAACTATGCTTCCAGAGATGTGCTTCCTACAGTGCTAAGAACAGAGTACGGGGTTTCAGAGAGGGCTGACAGTTTTGGGAAAACGCACCGACCCGAGCACGGGGAAGTCTGCAGGGTGACGAGTCACCTTATCACGGGGTCTCGGTATATTGTGTGATTTAAACCTGAAAGGGTTGTGAGTGTATGAAGATCAGAAAATCACAAATTTTGCATATTCTGGGGGCATGATTGTGACGATTAAAGCCACGGGCTTGTATCCTTCAGGTGTCGTGAATTTACCGCTGCTTCTCATACTTTGTCACCTATAACATCCAGCACACAAGGATTTGTAAAACCCTAAATCTCCAAAGGAGAGACTGGAGCTACTCGGCCTCATTTTTTCTGATTGTATTTCAATAGTTTGTGTCCCCTGAGGTGCAGTGTCAGTGGTTGAATACAAGCAGCTTTAACATCGATCCCAGCGACAGCTTTGGGTCAGTGTTGGGGCTGAGGCCTGCTCCCACCAGGATGCCCTGGGAGGTGGGACTGTTGTCAGGAACAAGGGGACCTCCCGCCACCTCTGCCTGCTCCCCTGTCCTCAGTAAAGCTTTAGAGAGGAGAAGAAGTGACAAGCTCTTTTCCTTCCATCTACCAAAGAGCACACTTCTGTATAAAAGATGCCCTAAATCCTTTGTGAGGTCCACAAGCCGAGTGCGCCTCTCCGAGAGCTCGAAGGCCGGTGATGCAAACAAGTGACGGAGACGCACACTGTCCTTGGCCTCTGCCGAGTCTCTCCCCCGTTTCCAAGAATAAACGCGTTAATCTGTAAACTTTCAGCAGGGCCTCCGTCAGGTAGGACGGCCGCCTGGAGCAGTGGCCGCCTCCCTGACGCCTGTGTCAGTGGGTCGGGCTGAGGCTCAGGACCAAAGGAAAAGCTTTCCATAAAGAGGAGACGCTCACCGTCCTCAAGACTGAAGACAGGCAGATTGGGGTGAAGAGAGAAGGGAGCCCCAGTGATGTGTCAACCGCAGCTCGGCCAGAGGGGCACTGGCTGCCTCTTTCCGGGCCAGGCCTGCTCAGAGCCCAGCGCGCACGCCCAGGGCCCCCCACTTCTGGGCCGGGTCTGCGGGACTGCTTGCGCAGACACAGAAGCGCTCAGACGCTCGTCAGTGAATGGGGGTGGTGGAATAAACCCAGCACGTGTGCCACGGAGAATCACGCAGCTGTTAGGGGTAAACCAGGTCTGTGTGCAGACAGGCCAGACCCACATACGTCTATCCCAACGGAAAGGCCAGTTGCAGAAATGTCTGTACAATATGACCTACTCTCCATGAAGGCAGACTGGGAGAGGAGAGAAGCTTGCATGGACCCAGAAGAAAATGTTAGGGAAATACCACGCACTCATGATGGTAATATTGACTTCCCAAGCGGGTGAGAGGCAGGTGGCGGATGGAATTCAGAGCTTTTTCACTTTTTAGCTAATATCTGCCTCTAATGTTTGAGCTTTGGTAACTCCTCTGAATAGCTTCTCTAGCCTGAAAACGGCACCACTGGAAAAAACTGCCGTTCTTGGTAAGAAAGGAATGCTCTGGCTATTTCCGTCTGTAGAGGTGGCGTCTTCTGCAAAGCAGCCCCTGGGCACACACCCATCACCACATCATGTGTTCACTTCTCTTCCCCAAGTCTGGAACAGACCTGATCCAAGTCCTCACGAAGCTCTTTCCACCAGCAGACAGCTGACAGAGTCCTGTCACCCGGAGCCTGGGGCTCTGAGAAACCACCAGAGGCTGGTCTCCGCTCTTTTCTAAGTCATCTCTAGCTCAGCCTCTGGAGAACGCACGGTGCAATGCCTTGGCAGTGTGCGATATGCCCCTTGGAATCGGGCAGTCTGACTGAGCATGGGGTTCACCAGAAATAGATTTTATCTGTCGGTGGCACAAATGCCACGGTTAGGAGTTTGCCCCCAGAAGGCATGCACACACATACACACGAGAGCCCATGTGCGCTTAGCCCTGCCCTGGTGAGCAGGTCCCCAGGCTCCGTGGAGTGGGGTGTGTGTGTTGGGACCTCCAGGAGTGCTGGGAGCCCCTGCATGGACCCCCCACTGACCAGGCCTCTAAGGAGCAGTCCCGACTGGTGCCAGTGCCCGGGAGGCGACGGCGTCCAGAGGCCCCGAGCTGCCGCCCGCCCGCCCCCAATGGCCCACCCTCTGCCCGAGTTCCTCTTCACAGGCGGGCAGCTTCCTGTGAACGTCCTCAGGACGCTGATGCTGTCAGAGTCAGCCAGCAAACAGACACAAAATGGGTTTTATTCAAGTGGTCTCGCGCGGCGGCTGGGGCACATTCCACGCGCACACGTTTACAGCGCTTTGCAGTGACATGTCGGGCGCTTCGGTCACCTCTGTCCTGCTGTCGGGGAGTGACAGGCAGTCTCCCCTCTGCTCCCGTAGGGCCGGACCACCAGGCGCCGGCAGCTGACAGATCCCTAGGTGCGCAGCCAGCACCCGCGCCAGACGGCGGCCCGAAGCACTGGGCCGGCTCTCCAGGCGTGCCGGGCGTGCGCTCGCTCACTGAGCTGGGGCTCCGCTGCCGGGCCCCTGTGGCTGTCCCACGCTCTTGGGCCAGGCTCCCCTCACCGGGGGCCGGGCACACCCCCCAGAGGGACCATGCCGGTGACAAGCCTCCTAGTCATGCCCCGGCTGTCCGGCCCACTCCTCAGCCCAGCCCTGCCCCCTGGCCCCGCTGCCCAGCGCCGGCTGTCCTGACGACAGGCACCCACGCTCAGCTCCGTGATGCCCCGAGACGAAGGCTCCGTGGCCTTGTTGGTAAGGGGGGGCCGGTGTCACGGAGCGGCAGGAGAACTGAGCGCAGCAGCAGAGGCGAGAGTCCGGATGTGGTGTGAGCAGGCGGGGCCCTGGGCGCCCGGGGGTGCGGAGGCGAGGGGCCCTGCTGGGCGTACGGGAGGCTCCGTGGAGGCCCTCGGGGGAGGTCCACGTGTCCTGCGCACCACGGGCCGGACCGCCCCGTGACTGAGGCTGGGAGAGCAGTGGTGCAGGTCATTCAGAAGCGGTGACCACATCCCTGAAGGCCAGCGCCCCAGCCCAGGCCTGCGCCCCCTGAGAACTGGTGCTGAGATCAGAAAACCCCTTCTTTCTTCCACAGTCGCTGACACCAAGTCCTGGGTTCTACCACCTCGGTCTTTCCTAGTCTCTTTGAAAATGGGTTCGTCTGCATGGCCAAACAATATGAACAACAAAGCGCCTGACTGCTGGACTTTGACAATCATGAGCTTTAAGTCCCAGGCGGTCTCGAGGTCACCCAGTCCCCCGGAGGGTCAGCCAGGCCCAGCTCTGGGTGGCCAGGGCCGAGTCCGCTTGGGCCCCCCTTGCGGGGGCCAGGGCCACACTGGGGCCCCTAGATGACTGAGGTCTCCGTCTGCAGGAGGGATGGGGCGCGGGAGCCGCGGGGGCCCTGCAGGGCACCGTCCGAGCCGGTCCTGGAGATGGACAGGCTGTGCAGCCGGCGGTCCCGGGCGGAGGGCCGGCTGGGCCACAGGCCACGCCACGTGCGTCTCAGCTCGCTCTGTACCTGGAGCGGGGCACGGCCGCACGGGCTCAGCGGGCGGGAGCTGGGGGGCCCCCGGCCCCAGAGCAAATCTCCCCCCGTGGCCCCCTTCTGGGTGTGGAAGCTATGATATCCGTGGTCAGGCAGGCTTGGGAACCAGGAGAGGACGGGGACGTAGGAGGCGCCAAGGGAAGAGGGCTCCACCCGGGAGCCAGGAGGCGGCTGAGACACACAGGAGGGCTGAGCTGAGACCTGTGGGAGCTGGCATTGGCGGTGACCCCAGCCGAGTGACCCCCAGAAGGTAGACCTGCTCCAGATCTTTTGAAGTGAAGTTGCTCAGCTGTGTCCAACTCTTTTGTGACCCCATGGACTGTAGCCCACCAGGCTCCTCCGTCCATGGATTTCCCAGGCAAGAATACTGGAGTGGGTTGCCATGTCCTTCTCCAGGGGATCTTCCTAACCCAAGGATTGAACCCAAGTCTCCCGCATTGCAGGTGGATTCTTTACTGTCTGAGTCCCCAGGGAAGCAGGTCCTTCAGGGGTGTTTTAAGGAAGCCCCCACGAGCCGGGAGCCTGCACTCCCCCGGGAGGCCAGAGGACTCACCTCGCTGTTCAGGAAGCAGTAGAGAACCGCCACCACCAGGCCCTGAAAGGGAGACGATGCTGGTCAGAGGCCCCCCTGCACCCCGACCCCCACGCCCGGGACGCGCGGCCCGGCCCACCGCACCTGAAAGGATCCGAGGCACAGTTCAAACAGAATCTGGTATTTGGAGGAGATGCCGATGGGAAACACTGCGAACACCATGTAGTGGACGCCAAACAGCGGGATGAGCAGCAAGGTGGACTTGGCCAGCCTCCTGCAGCGGAGAGAGGGGTCACGCTCTGGCCAGCCGAGGGCCTCCCTACGCAGCCACACCTCCGCCCGTCCCGGGAGAGCGTGTAAACGCAGGGGCGAGCCCCACTCTGCCCTGCAGAGCAGCAAAGCCCTCACGGGAATCGTGGCCAGTCGGAAAGGGCAGCACTGGTCTGAGCAGGTCAGACAGCCCTGTGTGTCCCTGGTTTTAGCAGCGGAGACCATCCCCAGCATCCGGAGGATGGGGTGAGTTTTAGTTTCAGGTGCAAAGAGCAGGTGCTGCAGGGCTGCCCCTGGGCAAAAGCGAGAGGGTGTTCCCCTGACGGTCGTGGACAGGTCCTACAGGCGACCCTGCTGGGGGGCTCAGAAGTCTCAGGAGCGGGAGAGCCTGCACCGGATCTCATTTCCCTGCCGGGAAGCTCTTACCCTCCTAACCAAAGAGCAGACTTTCTTCTCACTGCAGTGGTGTTGAAAGCAAGACAGCTGAACTCAGTCCTACCTGCCCCCAAGCCCGTCCCACGCCCCAAGCAGGTACCTGTCATCTCCGCTAGGTCAGCGCTCCCCAGGCCCCAGCACCGGCCCCGGCACCACCCGAGGCCACGCTGAAGCAGGCCACTCTGACTCAGCGTCTGGGCCTTAGCCCAAGAAGCTGCTTCAGATGCACAGAGGCCTGCAGCTGCTGAGCGGAACCCCCTTGGAGAACCTGCGATGAGCCAGGGCCTCTCACAGCTGCACACGAGTGTCACTGGGGGGCTCTTCAGACTTGGAATCCAAGCTGCACCTCCCCCCCCAGTTACATAAGGTCTCTGCGGGTGGACTGGCCTCTTCTCGGGGGAGTCCCCGTGGCTGTATCTGATGCAGCGACCCCACCATGTCTGATGGTCAGGAGCCCCGGGGTCACCTGGAGGCCGGGCGGGCAGGCAGGGGCTGGGCCCCCCGCAACCCCAGCTACCAGCCACCGCCCCGATGAGCAGCCTCATCCTGGCAACGTGGAGGGAGCCGAGGGAGGGGCGCCTCCGGATCCTCCCCACCTGCTCTGCTAGGTTGGCGCCACCCAGCACTTGGGAAAGACCCTGATGCTGGGAGAGACTGAAGGCGGGAGGAGAAAGCGGAGGATGGAGGATGAGATGGTTGGATGGCATCCCCGACTCAATGGACATGAGTTTGAGCAAGCTTCGGGAGTTGGTGATGGACAGGGAGGCCTGGCGTGCCGCAGTCCATGGGGTCGCAAAGAATCGGACACGACTGAGCGACTGGACTGAACTGAATACTTAGAAGTCACCACTTTGCTTACATATTTTGAGACACCCGCAGAGTTCACAAGAAGGGGCTTCCTCTGTATTGGGTGATCTGCATGAACTCTGCCCCACCTGCGTGCGTGACTGGGGCATTGCTGGGCAGGGGAGGCCTCAGGACCCCCGCCGTCACGTGCAGGCCTGACCGTCTGACCACAGCGCACAGCGGTCTCACGGCCTTCAGCACCGAGGCCGGTGTCTGCCCAGTGAGTGAGGCTGGAGTTCTGCAGGGAGTGGCCCGTTAGGCAGACGTCAGAGAGACCTGCCTGGAGTCCTGTGGTTCAGACTCTGCTGGTCTCTAGAAAGGGGGCTTAGAGGTGGGACCCCTGGGGCCCTGTGCCTGGGGATCTGTCACTTCTGTTATGAGATGGAGACAGAAAACATGCCAAAATACAGGCAGGCGAGCATCACAGATGTGCTCTGCCTTTGTTATTCTGGAAAAAGAGTAGATTCTATTATCCCCACTTAATTTTGTTTCCAAAACAAAAGCATCCCTCTCTATAATCCACTTACGATCGCTCCCCAGAGTCCAAAGGAAAGGTCAAGGTGGCAGTGAGCGAGACCTGCAGAACCTGGGAGTGCTGGTGAGGGGCGGCTGGAGCTGCAGCTGCAGCTTGGGTGGGTCTGGGGGCAGCCAGGCAGGGACAGCGCGGGGGGATGCCTGCTATCTGTGGCCTGACCCCCACCGAGGGCCGAGCAGAGCCTGCCGCAGCCTGGGGCCGGGTCATGTGTGTCCGTACACACCCCATCACAGCACTTACTGGGGCCCGGTCACATGTGTGTGCTTACACACCCCATCATGGCACTTACTGGGGCCCGGTCACGTGTGTGTGCTTACACACCCCATCATGGCACTTACTGGGGCCAGGCTGGTCACGTGTGTGTGCTTACACACCCCATCATGGCACTTACTGGGGCCAGGCTGGTCACGTGTGTGTGCTTACACACCCCATCATGGCACTTACTGGGGCCTGGTCACGTGTATGTGCTTACACACCCCATCACGGCACTTACTGGGGCCAGGCTGGTCACGTGTGTGCTTACACACCCCATCATGGCACTTACTGGGGCCGGGCACTAAGCATCATCTGAAGACCCCCTCTATCAGCGCTTACAGCCTCAGTGGCTGTTCTTACTGCCAGCATCTCCACAGGAGAGGAGGCAGGCGGGCTGCAGGGCAGGCACCTCCCCCGGGCCTCCAACTGGTGCAGAATATGCACTGGGCTGCCCGCCTTGGGGGAGGCCACCTGAATGTCCCCCCAGGCCACCCTGCGTCTCAAGGAGGGACGGGACGGAGGCAGTGAAGGGCCCACTGTCCTGGGGTGGGTGGGTAGCCTCCTGGGGCCACGCAGCTTCGGGGGCTGCAATTCCAGCTCCCGTTTGCCTGAACCCAAGGCTGGACCAGCTGGACCAGTGCCTCCACACTGGGCTAGTTTTAGTTTACACCCGAGTCGCAGGCTCTATTTGTTCTTTATGAATTCTTGATAGAGATTTACAGAATCTTCCAGTTCCTTTACAGAGTTCTCAGTCCTTGTTAATTAGCTGGATGATGGTGGATGATTACTTAAACCCTACTCTCTTTCCCATGAGGGAGACTATGATAACCACCTTCCTGTTATTATTCAGGCAACAAACATCAACTGAGTCATTATTAAGTACAAGGCCCACAAGAGGTGTTGCCTGGACCATGTCGTCCGATAGGGAAGACAGAACCAAATATAAAATGCAAATGACGTATGGCCAAGGAGAAAAGGTCAGGATACAAAACAGGAGAGTGAATAGAACACTTCAATTCCCAGCTCTCTAGAGGAGGTCCACACTGGAGGGAAGGGAAGGACTCAGCCTGAATAATTGCCATGGTGTTGCTAGCCCTTGGACAGTCACTCCATGTCCAGGGATCCCTGTAAATTGGCCAAGGGCACGCTCCTGTGACTAAAGGAGAAGATGTGGTATCATGTGCGGGTCCCCGAGCCCCAGTTTCTCTGCTCTCCACACAGGTACTCCAAGTTATCAGGCTGCGTGAGGCTGGGGAGGGTGATTCCGAGCTGGCTCTAAACACATACTCACTTGTACTGTGATTGGTCGTTGCCGCCGACATCTGGGGATGTCAACTTCTGCCGTAAAATTCGTATAATACTAACGAAAAAGATGAAATTGACCTGCACAAAAGGAGATGACATTTCAGGGTATGAAGTCCCCCTGCAAGGGAGGCGGCAAGGCCCGGATGTCTGCGGCTCAGCCCCGCCTGAAACGGGGCTCCGGGCCCTGCCGGCTCAGGAGCACCGGCGCCCTGCCCAGCTGGGGTCTGCTCTGTGGCGTCACCGATGTGTTGACACCAGGCTGCGGCAGTTAAGTTGAGAACACTCATTTTAAGGCGTGCAGTCCACAGATGGAAATCCAGTTCAGATAGAAGGCTGCACACTTGGGGGAGCTGACTGTGACCCCCGTCGTCTCCCTCTAGCCCTCCCCTTCCTCCTGACGGTGGCCGAGCCCCTCGTGGAAGAGCTTGGCCTGGGATTCTTGTCTCGGAAGACCGAGTAGAACGGGGCCATCTGCATTCACCACAGGGCTCTCTGCCCAAGGGCAACCTGGTGGTAACTCAGGTTTCCAAGCAGAAGTCACTTACTATAATAGAAATTAAAATCGGTGTTCGTATAACCCACCAAGGAACACTGTGGTCACTGGTGTCCCAGCAACTATTGAAGAAAGAGAAGGAAAATCACATTATCACGGATTCCATCTACAAACCAAGCACAGGAGGATAGCACACGCCTGTGGCCTCACCCCTTACGAGGGGCTTTTGCCAAACAAGCCGCCCCCCACCGCCCACGACGAGCCCCCGACTCACAGGTTTGCTAGGTGGTTGCTCCTGACTGCCATGTGCTGTCTCCAGGAGGAAGCTGGGACAGCAGGCTGGTACAATGCCCCCCGATTCCCTGTGACCCACACCCCTCCCAGCAGAGCGGACCCACCCTCGTCCTGGAGCCTGGCTGGTTCCGACAGGAGGGTGTGCAGTCCGTGGAACTCAGTGTGGCCCATCTAGACCCACAGCCCCGGCCTCCCCTGCAGGGAGGTACCCACGGCGAGTGAGTGAGCGAGACCGAGTGGGAAAGCTGCCCAGAGCCAGGCACAGAGGCGCACCGATGGACTGGACCTGTTTCAGCGCCAAGCTTGGGGCGTTTGTTACTGACAGGACCGCTTACAGGGTGGCTGGCGGAGCTGGGTCTGCACGAGGCACAGCAGGGGCTGGGCTCCACGGTGGGAGCTGGGGCTGCCTCAGGCTGGGCGCGGCAGAAGCCTCTGGGCCTGGCCCAGCCGCAGGGCCTCAGAGGGCTGAGCCTGGATGCCTTCCCGCTGGGCTCTGGGCCACAGCGGTCTCCCTAAGATGCAGCTCCATCTCTGCCTGGTGGACCCCAGGCCCCGCTCTGCGGCCAGCCCTGGTTCAGCCCCACCTGCTCCGCGGCCCCTCTCTGAGCTCCCCCACCCTGAGTCCTCCCCCCACCCCCGAGCGTCCAGAGGCTGCCTTCTACCCAGAAACAAAGGTGCCCTCCAGCTCCCCAGGACCTCTGTCAGCGGCGCTCCCCCTCAGCCACAGGCACAGCACTCACCCCGTGTCCTCCAGCAAGAGCCGGGCCACAACCCACGCACCCGTGCTGACGGTGGGGATGCCTGCAGAGAGATGCCCGGTCACACCAGCCCGGCACTGGCCACCTGGACCAGCCCGACGGGGAAGCACACGGAAGCCTTCGTGAGCCCCCGCCAGCGGGGACGAGGGCTTTCTGATGGACAGATTAATGGAAACTCTTCATAAATACACACAGGCTTACCCTCACGCCTTACTAAGCAGTGAATATCATTAAATACGTGTTTGAAGGCTTCATAGGCCTGAAATGCATGTGTTTCTGGCTGTTGGTACCAACGTGCTGGAGACGCTGTGTCCCAACTTGGCAGAGACCCGAAGGGGTGCCCCTCACTGAGAAGGTGGGGGGTCTGCTGCTTCACCCCTTTTCTGATTCCAGCTTAGGCAGAGCCCCACTGATGAGCACGTTAGCGGGACCTCACTGGGGACGGTCTCCCTGCTCCTTCTCCCAGGCCCCTTCTTTCTGATTCTGCCCCACCAAGTCCCGGTTGGGGCTCACCCCAGGAACGAGAGTCACAGTGGTTTTAACCAGGTTTCAGGGCTTCCCTGGTGGCTCAGCTGGTAAAGAATCTGCACATCTGCAATGTGGGAGACCTGGGTTCAATCCCTGGGTCGGGAAGATCCCCTGGAGAAGAGAAAGGCTACCCACTTCAGTAAGAATACTTAGAATTCCAAGGACTGTGTAGTCCATGGGGCTGCAATGAGTCGGACACGACTGAGCGACTTTCACTTGCAATTTCTGGCTCCCAAAACATTAAGGTGTTGACTCTCTTCCTCCAGGGGCAGCCCAGTGTTTTTCTGAGCGGAGAGAGTCTCCATGGGTAGGTTCGAGGGGCCGGGAATCAGGCACCTGGCAGGCAGGGGGAGTCCTTACCCCATCCGATCAGGAGGTAGGCCAGGAAGCGCCGGCCAGGGGCGAAGATGACCACGAGCAGGGTGTGGAGGTAAAGCCCCTCCACCAGCAGCCAGTAGAAGTTGGCCATGATGCAGTACTGGAAGAAGACCAGGCTCAGCTTGCAGCCCACCTGCATGGGAAGGGGCCGCGTGAGCGCACGCGCCGTCACAGGCCGCCGCTCCGGGTCCCCAGGTGGCCCGTGCGCGCAAGGAGCGCAGAGGTCCCGCCTGAGACCAGGCTCAGCTTGCAGCCCACCTGGACCAGGCGAGGGGCGGTGCGAGCGTGCGCGGAGGGCGACACGGGCCAAGCAGACACACACCACGCCCGAGGGGACAGTCGCCCTGAGTGGCCGCGTGGGGCCCAGCCCCCCTCCTCCTGCCGTGTCGTCTCCACTAACCCTCCGCTCAGTCCCACTCCATCCTCTCTCCGTCCTCACTGTGTACTCTTAACAAGAGAGGAGAAGTAAAGGAAAACAGAAGAGAAACCCACCAAACACATTATTTCCTCCCGCTTTCAGAAAAGGGAAATGTAGGCTTCAGATCACTAAGGTTATATAAATGCACCGTAAACAACCCCCCAGCACTTTATTGCTATCATTCTGTATCTTTACAGCCTGCTCCCCAAATGCATATTTGTGGACAGACAGGGTGGATACACTAATACCGTGTGGATAGACCCACACGCGTGCACTGGTGGCCAGGCAAGAAAGGCATGGTAGCCTTTCAGGCGGGCGCCGGGCTGTGGGGAGCTCTGACCCAGCGGCTCCCGTTTCCTGGCACCAGGCTTCTCCTGCTGTTTCCTTCTAAGGCGGTTGAGGTTTACGGATGCCGAGTGTGGGGAGGGGGTCCGGCATGTGTAGGACACCAGGGCTGGGCCCGGTAAGTGGAAAGAGGCACGTAAAAACCCAGCGATGAGACCCTGGGACTGGCGCCCCTTGTTGAAATAGTGACACAGGCAGGTCCGGGTGTCGGGGAGCAGGACCCCACACCCGTGGGTGGAGGAGCCCACAGTGAGCCCTGCTGGCTGGAGCAGGAGCGTCCTGCACATGCGGCGCCCACGGCGACCAGCTCTGCCTGTTACAACTTAAATACACGTGCCCTTCACTGCCTCCAGACTCTCTCCAGTCTCCCCTGACCGAGTGGTGGCAGAAAACATAAACCAAGGTGTGTCTGTTACTGGCAGAACGGTCACACAGACTACATCACACCTTCCAGATTCCAAGGACTCAGAGTTTCCAAGATAAACTGTAGAAGGAGGAAAAAGCACAAAGTGTGTTTAAGATGATTCCAATTCCTTCTTCTTGGTAAAATGTTTAAAATGCCATGTCTGCACTTCTTCCCCGCGGCTCATCTGCCATCAACACACTCCAAGGGCAGAGGCTCCGGGGTGAGGGGCTGTCTGCTGACCTTCAGTCGTGGGAAGGCTGAGAGGCCAGTGGCCAGGACTGCGCCCTGCCTGGTGCCCAGCGGGTCCTCGGCCAGTCCTGTCCCGTCTGGGAGCCTCTACCACCCACAGCAGCCAGGTGTGCAGGGCGCTGAGCCCCAGGGTCCGCAGGAGGTCCTGCTGAAGGTCAGCTTCAGGTGGCCCTCGGGTCGCTGGTTCACTGCAGCGCAGGTTCCACAGTTTAGATGAAACCCAAACCAAGAAGTGCGGAGAAGGAGGCGTCGTGTGAGTGTGGGCTGGCCTCGGTAGGGATGGGAGCCGCGCTCTGTCTCTAGGCCCACTTTACGAGCCAGTAAAGCTGGCTTCTTTGAGGCCCACCCCCTCGAAAAGGACGAGAAAACTGCACCCACGTCCATGACTGTCAAAGCCACTCTCAGGGGTCACACCTGGAAACGCCTGCCTCTTGGGCCCTATGGGGACAGAAGGCATTTCCCTACGGTGCTGGGGAGACTCACAGCGTCCACAGGTGCTAAGAGCAAGCAAACAGGAGATCTTACTTAAACGTGTGGAAGTGATGGCTGCAAGGCTGGGGAAGGAGGCTTTGTCACCTCTGTGTCCATCCCGGGACAAAAGCCCAGGGCTCCCCTTCCACCTGGATGGGACGTCCGGGTGGAGGGCCATGCTGCTGATTTTACTGTTGCATTCAGTCCCCACGCCTCACAGCGGGACTGTCACCAGGGGTATATTAACCTGCGGCCGGGAAGCGGCTGAAGCTATAAGGCGTGTGAAAGGCTTTATAGTCTTAGAAAGACCCTGACTCAGACCTCTTCAGTCCAGAGGAACGGAGTCAGCAGATGGGTCCATCCATGAGGGATGTGGGCGGAGAGCCAGGTCTGGCTCCGCGTGGAAGAGCTGATATCCGATCTGACCGGGCGCCTTGAGGAACCCTGGAGGAGAGGAGCACTGGCCCGAGGCGCGCTCAATGAACGCACCAAACTGAGCTTCGTCCTAAAGGCCCGCTAGGTCCACCGCAGAAACTACCGGGCGATCCCCTCGCGGCCCGGTCACCGCACTGCGGCCCAGGCAGGGGCCGGGGCCGCGCTCCCCCAGGTGGTACCCGCGCGGCCAGCTGGAAGCACCCACCGCTCAGAACCCTGGACACGGCATCGCGCGTGCCCACCTGTGTCCCCTTCTTCCAGCCCCCAGCTGCTGCTGGTCCCCAGCAGCGAGTTCGGCTTTGCCCCGGTCAGCGCTCGGGCCGTGAGCTGCCAGCGGGCAGCGCCTGTGCCCCCACTCGCGGCGCCCGCCGCCCTGAGATGCTCTGAGCGCAGGCTGGACACCGCCCGCCCCCCGACCCCAACTGGGGCCACAGTGAAGCCGGCTCTGAACCTCATCCCAGACGGAGGTTGGTGGCGGGGCGGGAGCTCACAAGGCCGCCTAGGGGCCCCGGCCCGTAGCCTTACCCAGGAGAACGGCAGGTCCGGGCAGTGCAGCCTCCCGGAGCTGGAGTACAGCACGTCGTCCTTGACCAGCACCGAGACGGCCCGCAGGATGAAGGACAGGAACAGGTTCAGGTGGATGTAGTTCCGGGTGCAGTGCAGCTTCCTGCCGAGGGGGGGCGGGGGGGGGGAGGGCGAGGGGGAGGGAGGATGGGGACGGGGGAAGGGGGGTCATGGGAGAGGGAGAGGTGGAGAGTTAAACACTGCGACAGACGCCCGCGTGGCTTTCATCTTAAAGCTTGTTTTTAATGGAAGTGAACAATGTTGGAGAAGACTCTTGAGAGTCCCTTGGACTGCAAGGAGATCCAACCAGTCCATCCTAAAGGAAATCAGTCCTGGGTGTTCACTGGAAGGACTGATGCTGAAGCTGAAGCTCCAATACTTTGGCCACCTCATGCGAAGAGCTGACTCATTAGAAAAGACCCTGATGCTGGGAAAGATTGAGGGCAGGAGGAGAAAGGGACAACAGAGGATGAGATGGTTGGATGGTATCACCGACTCAATAGACATGAGTTTGGGTGGACTCCGGGAGTTGGTGATGGGCAGGGAGGCCTGGCGTGCTGCAGTTCATGGGGTTGCAAAGAGTCGGACATGACTGAGCGACTGAACTGAAGAATTTAAGTATTCCTTGCATATTTAAGTATTCCAGCTTTGCATTACGGTACACATTTTTGTGTATCAATATTGCCCTTTATTTCTGACTTTGTGCCTTAGAGCAAAGTCCTAGAAACAGGATTTTGGGATAAATGTATACAGCACAGCCATGGTGTGTCTGAGCCTGCAGAAGGACACCCCACTTCACAGATGTGAACACCATGCGTCTCTGCAGCAAACTTCCTGCAAGACCCACCTCAAACAACCTGTCTTTGAACTTAACTTTATGTGATATTTGCTTCTCTAAAACATGTTAAGAACATTTTGTTTATAATCATTTTACAACACTTAAATTCTGCTTTGGAGAAGACTTAATTAGATATTTGATTTAACTCTGACTTTTAATTGTTTGGAGACAAGCTGTTCCTCACAAACGTACTTCCAAGATCATTAAACCATTAACTCCTTAAGTTGAAGTAGAGTTTACAAACTTCAAGGATATTAATAAATATATTCTAAGCAGACTTCCACCTGTGGCTCCAAAGAGAAACTTATCTGACCTCCCTCGCATGTCAACTGTGATTTAAAAAGTTGTCTATGGAGCTCTGGAGGGCAGCTGCGGCGGCTGGGACCTAAAGGACTGGGGACCCGGCGAGGAGGGAGCACGGGCAATGTAGCCTCCTCTCACCTCCTGGCTGAGGGTTAATCCAGGTTTCAGGGCACAGCGCTGATTAGCGAGCAGCGGCCCAGAGCTTGTGACAGTGTCACTGGATGGAACAGACAGCAAAAGACGTTAAGGGCTTTCAAGGCAACAGAGTGGAGAGAAGGAAGCCACAGGGAGCCTCAGATTCTGCAGGCAGTATGAGGTTTTCCTTCTCTTTCTTCCATTTCCCAAGGTGTTCATGTGTTGGATGGGTAGAAGGATTCCTAGGTTTTCATCTTAAACCCCTAAAGGGCTGTGACTTAGGAATAATGACAAACCAGCCTTCAGAGAGCCTAAAATGCGGCCTTAGATTGACTCAACCCCTGCCTGGCTCAGGCTTGTCTGCCCATCTTGCTAGAAATAGTAAATCCTCTCTATGGTAAGATACCATCTAAAGCCTCTATGATTTAATTATATGTAACTTCAATAATCAATTAATAAATATGCCAGAAATAGTACCAAATGATCAAATGCAGTTAAAAATGGAAAAACAAAAATAAACCAGAGACTAGAAAGAGATCCAGATACTGGCATTTTAAGACATGACTATAAAATGGCTCTGATAAATATATCCAAGAAAATTAGAGGATGGTGACCTAATAAATATTTCCCTTTACTTCTGACTTAGTGCTGAAGAACTGATGCTTTTGAACTGTGGTGTTAGAGAAGACCCTTGAGAGTCCCTTGCGCTGCAAGATCAAACCAATCAATCCTAAAGAATATCAGTCCTGAATATTCATTGGAAGGACTGATGCTGGACCTGAAACTCCAATACATTGGCTACCTGATGTGAAGAACTAACTCACTGGAAAAGACCCTGATGCTGGGAAAGATTGAAGTCAGGAGAAGGGAAAGACAGAGGATGAGATTGGACGGCATCACCAACTTGATGGACATGAGTTTGAGCAAGCTCCCGAAGTTGGTGATGGACAGGGAAGCCTCGTGTGCTGCAAAGAGTCAGACACAACTAAGTGACTGAAATGATACTGATTAGAGGATGGAATTAATTGTAAAAATCAAATGGAAAATTCAAAATTTTAAAAAACCCATGAAATTAAGAATTAAATAGCTGGGTTTAAATACTATATTAGACACAGTAAAATAATAGAATATTATTATAAGTTGGAAAACAGATTGGTAGACTATGTCTCAAGTCCTGTATGCACTTGTGCTCAATCGTGTCTGACTCTTTGCAACCCTATGGACTGCAGCTTGCCACGCTCGTCTGTCGATGGGATTTTCCAGGTAGGAATACTGAGCAGGTTGCCATTTCCTCCACCAACAGATCTTTCCAACCCAGGGATCAAACCTGTGTTTCTTGTGTCTCCTGCACCGACAGGATTCTTTACCACTGAGCCACCTGGGAAACCCATGTCTAAAGTAGAGAGAAACAAATTAATGGAAAATATAAAGAAACAAGAGGAAATGTACAGGAAATGTTGAAAATATTTATCATGTGAAAATGGTGTTTCAGAAGGAAAAGAGAGAGAGAACAAGGTAGAAGAAATATTTGAAGAGCTGCTGGCCAAGAATTTTTGAAACTGATAAAGTATAATAACAGATTAAAGGAATTCCACTAACCCCAAGAAGGAGGATTACAAAGAAAACCACACTAAAGCCCATGACAGCAAAACTGCTAAAAACCAAAGACAAAGAAAAAAATCTTCGAAGGACCCAGAGAAAAAGACTCATCCTTCAGCAGCATTATGGTGGGACTGGCAGCTGACTTTTTCAAAAGAAATAATGATGTACATCTTTAATGTGATGAAAGAAAGTAACTGCCAACAAAGAATTCAGTACTCTCAAAAATATCCTCAAAAGTGAAGGCAAAATTAAGATGATTTCAGGCAATCAACAACCATGAGAATTCATTGCTGGGAGGCCTGGTCTCCTAAAAGGAGATCTTCAGGGAGGAGGAAGATGACCTAGATGGAAACATGAAGATGCAGGAAGGAAAGACAGACAGATGGGCAATTCTAAACAAATTCTGCCTTTGAAAATAACAAAAATAGTGATCATGCATGTGGCATTTAAAATATGTGCCCAATTAGAATACATAACAATGGCACAGAAGTCATGAGGGCAAAGGGAAGGCTTGAGCTGCTGGGAAGAGATGGAAATAGTAACTGGAGGCTAGTGCCCGTGAGACACGGATGCACTTTGTTAACATGAGGTGAAAATCAGAGGTAGAATCACTGAATATACGACTAACAATCCAAAAGGGAAACACTGGAATAATAAAAATACCTGACAACTTAAAAACAAACACGAACAGAGTACAGGGGCCACGAAACAGCCGAGACAACAGCGAAGAGATGGAAGCAGACGGAAACTCCAGCTTGTCGGCAAGTGGTTGGAATGTGAGTGTAAGATGCTGTGTGTGCGACTAAAAACAGACGGAATTAAACAGCAAGTCTCAGTTACATGGAGCTTATAGAACACTCAAATGTAAAACAGGGATATATCTTGCAGATATCAAATAAAAGAAAGCGGACATAACTACACTAATATAAAAGTAGATTTATTTTTAAGGCAAGGCACATTACTAAACACAGACAGCTTATAGGAAGATAAAATATGAAATGGGTGTGCCCCTAATAACATAACCTTGAAATATATAAAGCAAATAGTGAAATAAATAGATGGAGATATAGTTAAGTCCACAATTATAGTTGAAGATTTTAATACACGTCTCTCAGTAACTGGTAGAACAAGTGAAAGTGTTAGTTGTTCAGTTGTGTCAGACACTTTGTGACTCCATGGACCCATAGCCACAGGGGAAGTAGTTATGCAAAATAGTAAAATTTAGAATATTTAAATAACATGATTGATAAATGATGTAAATGATATATGTAGCACACAAACCAATAACTGTAGAATTTGCATTGTCTTAAAATGAAAATGAAACTTTGACTAATTTCAGAGGATTTAATTCATGTGGTACGCTCTCTGATTACGAGTTAAGCCAGAAATCATTAGCAAGCTGAATAGAAAACTAATAACAGATTGGAAATTAAACTATAAACTTTTATAGTTAAAAGATAATCAAAAAAGAAGAGTTTAGAAAAACTAGGACTAAATGATAATGAAAAACACATCTTTAAACTTGAAAGATGGGAATGAAGCAGGTCTGAGAGGGAAATTTGTAGATATAAATAAAAGCAGTTTAAACAAAGGAAGGCTGAACATCTAACTTAACAAGCTAGAAAAAGAATACCAAATCGAAACCAGAGAACACAAAAGGAAGGAAATAATAAAGGTAAGAAGGCATGTCAGTAACTTAATAGATAAGCATACAAGAGAAAAAAGTCAAAAGCTGGTTCTTGGAAAATACTGATAAAACTGATAAAACTTTATACAGTATGATTCATCAAGATACAAAGAAGGAAAATAAAAATGACCGATGTTGTTCAGTTGCTAAGTGATGTCTGACTCTTTGCGACCCCATGAACTGCAGAACACCATGCTGCCCTGTTCTTCACTATCTCCTGGAGTTTGCTCAAACTCATGTCTGTTGAGTCGATGATGCCATCCAACCATCTCATCCTCTTCACCTCTTCTCCTCCTGCCCTCAATCTTTCTGAGCATTAGGGTGTTTTATAATGAGTCAGCTGTTCTCATCAAGTGGCCAAAGTATTGGAGCATCAGCTTCAGCATCAGTCCTTCCAAAGAATATTCAGTGTTATTTCCTTTAGGGTTGACTGGTTTGATCTCCTTGCAGTCCAAGGGACTCTCAAGAGTCTTGTCCAACACCACAGCTCAAAAGCATCAATTCTTTGGTGCTCAGCTTTCTCTATAGTCCAACTCTCGTATCCATACATGACTACTGGAAAAACCCTAGCTTTGACTATACAGACCTTTGTCAGCAAAATAACGTCTCTGCTTTTTAATGTGCTGTTTAGGTTTGTAATAGCTTTTCTTTCAAGCAGCAAACGTCTTTTAATTTCATGATTTGCAGTCACTGACCACAGTGATTCTGGAGTCCAAGAAAAGAGAACCTGTCACTATTTCCATTATTTCCCCATCTATTTGCCATGAAGTGATGGGACCAGATGCCATGATCTTAGTTTTTTGAATGTTGAGTTTTAAGCCAGCTTTTTCACTTTCCTCTTTCACCTTCATCAAGAGGCTCTTTAGTTTCTCTTCACTTTCTGCCATTAGAGTGGTTTCATCTGCATATCTAAGGTTGTTGATACTTCTCCTGGCAATCTTGATTCCAGCTTGTGATTCATTCAGCCCAGCATTTTGCATGATGTACTCTGCATATAAGTTAAATAAGCAGGGTGACAATATACAGCCTTGATGTACTCCTTTCCCAATTTTGAACCAGCCTGTCATTCCATGTGCAGTTTTAACTGTTGCTTCTTGACCTGCATACAGGTTTCTCAGGAGGCAGGTAAGGTGGTCTGGTATTCCTGTCTCTTTAAGAATATTGCACAGTTTGTTGTGGTCCACATAGTCAAAAGCTTTATCATAGTCAATGAAGCAGATGTTTTTCTGGAATTCTCTTGCTTTTTCTATGATCCAACAGATGTTGGCAATTTGATCTCTAGTTCCTCTGCCTTTTCTAAATCCAGCTTATACATCTGAAAGTTCTTGGTTCATGTACTGTTGAAGCCTCATTTGAAGGATTTTGAACATTACCTTGCTAGCATGTGAAATGAGCACAATTGTGCAGTAGTTTGAACATTCTTTGGGATTGGAATGAAAACTGATCTTTTCCAATCTTATGGCCATTACTGAATTTTCCAAATTTGCTGGCATGTTGATTGCAGCACTTTAAAAGTATCATCTTTTATGATTTTAAATAGTTCCACTGGAATTCCATCACCTCCACTAGCTTTGTTTGTAGTATTGCCTCCCATGGCTCACTCGACTTCACATTCCAGGAAACGACTCTACACATGGACATCATCAGATTGTCAATACCAAAATCAGATTGATTATAATCTTTGCAGCTGAAGATGGAAAAGCTCTATACAGTCAGCAAAAACAAGACCTGGAGTTGACTCTGGCTCAGATCATGAGCTCTTTATTGCAAAATTCATGCTTAAATTGAAGAAAGTAGGGAAAACCACTAGGCCATTCAGGTATGACCTAAATCAAATCCCTTATGATTATACAGTGGAGGTGACAAATAGATTCAAGGGATTAGATCTGGTAGAGAGAGTGCCTGAAGAACTATGGATGGAGGTTTGTGACACTGTACAGGAGGGGGTGATCAAAACCATCCCTAAGAAACAGAAATGCAAGAAGGCAAAATGGTCATCTGACGAGGCCTTACAAATAGCTGAAAGAATAAGAGAAGTGAAAGGCAAGGGAGAAAGGGAATGAAATACCCAACTGAATGCAGAGTTAAAGCCTTCTTAAGTGAGCAATGCAAAGAAATAGAGGAAAACAATAGAATTGGAAGGACTAGAGATCTCTTCAAGAAAACTGGAGATACCAAGGGAACATTTCATGCAAAGATGGGCACAATATAGGACAGAAACGGCAAGGAGCTAACAGAAGCAGACGGGATTAAGAAGAGATGGCAAGAACACACAGAACTATACAAAAAGGTCTTAATGACCCAGATAACCATGATGGTGCGGTTACTCACCTACAGCCAGACATCCTGGAGTATAAAATCGAGTGGGCCTTGGGAAGCATTACTACAAACTAAGATGACCAATACCAGGAATGAAAAAGGAGATATAAGTATAGCTCTTACACACATGAAAATATGATAAGAGATATAAAGATATAGATGAAATGAACAGATTCCTTGAAAAATACAGCTTATAATTAACATAAAGAGAAACAGAATTTGAATTATCCTGTGTCTGTTTTTAAAAACTTGAACCTAAAAATAAAACCTTCCCACATGACAATTCTCCACCCAGATGGCTTTCCTGGTGAATTCCACAAACACTACAGAGGAAACAGGGCCTTATTCAACCTTCAGTATTTCACAGAATAGGAAATAGGGCCACTTGCTCATTCACTTGTGGACCAGCATAACTGTCATAGCAAAGCCTGATTTTATAAAAAAGGAAATTATAGATAAATTCATGAATGTAGACATAAAAATCTTAAGATATTAGTAAATTAAACCCAGCTACATAGTAAAAGGATAGTACATAGAACAACCAGATAGGGTTTATTTTAGGAATGAAAGGGAGATTTAATATCAGAAAATCTCCCTATATAATTTTTCATATTAAATGAACTTATGAGAAAAATCACCTACTTATGTCCTTATATGCAGAAAAATTATCACAAAATTCATGACCTATTCATGATTAAAAACTCAGAAAACTGGAAATTGAAAGGAGTGTTCTTAATCTGATAAAGAGTATCATCAAATATATCTGGAGTGAGTTTCATGCTTTACAGTGAAATATCTAAAACCTCCACTCTGAGCTCAGAAATAAGGAAAGGTGGTCTGCTACCATCACTTCTAGTCACTGTACTTCACCAAAACATGAGTTGCACATAGAAGAATCCAGGTGAATTTACAGAATAATTATAAAATTTATAAATTAAGCAAGGCTGCTGAAGCAAGATTAATATACAGAAATCAATTCATTTTCTAGAAAGTTAATACACAAATATATACAATAGCATAAACAAGGACTTTGGCATGACTATCAAAAGATGTCCAAGATATTTACTCTTAAGACCACAGAACAGTATTGAAAGAAATAAAGAAAGTCCAAACCAATGGAAGGAGCTACTAAAATCACTGGTTGGGTGATTTCAAATGGTGAAGATGTCCAGTCTATCCAAGCTGATCTACACATTCAATATGATCCAAAATGCAATCCCATCAGTTCTTTTGTTTTTAATGGCTACTGACAAACTGATTAAGATTCACATGAACATGCAGATGACCAATCTCTTCGTAAGGAGAAAGAAGAGTTGACAGGCTTACATTGCTGGAAATCAGGACTTATTACAAAGGCACAGAGGCTACAACAACGCAAAAATGGCAGGTGACAGATGAAGGGGCAGACGGGACACAAGAGAGAACCCAGCCCCTCAGTGCACAGTCCTAAAGACGCCTCTGCGGTGCGCGGGCACAGGCTGGCTTTCCAGCTAATGGTCTTGGAGAAACTGAATACACGCACGGAGAAAACACATGGATCTCAACCCCTATCTCACACCATCCACAAAAATAAACCTCCCATGGATCATAAACCCAAACACAAGAAGTTAAAATAATAAAATTTCTACATTGTAACAGGCTCAGGAAGCTCTGACCGTAAAGACAAACAGTCAACAGACTTCATTAAAATGAAGAACTTTCACTGATCAAAAACCTCATCAGGGTAGTATAAAGTTGAACCACAGTGCTGGAGATAAAATCTGTAATCCCCAGAGCTGACAAAAGGCTGCACTTCAGAACCCCTAAAAATTAACTTTAAAAAAAAGAGAGACAGCTGAACAGAAAAATGAGCAGACACTTGAAATGGTACTGCAAAAAAAAAAAAAAAAAAGAAAAGTTTCCAAACATATTATATCATGATCCACCAAGGAAATGCAAATTAAAAACACAATTCTATATTATACAGACCCAACTACATGGCAACATCTTTTAAAACTGGGATAACAAATGGTGGTGGGAGATGGAGTAGAAGGAATCTTCACGCAGCAGGTATGAGTGTGCAGCACCCAGAGAGACACAGTGTGTGCATGGCTATGATCAGGAAAGATGTATAACTATAAAAGAGATGGGAATACCAGGGGAGGCGTGCACACACACACATCTGAAGAAGTGTGTACACGTGTGCGGGAGATGACACACGAATGCTCACAGCAGCTAGTGTCAAACAGTTACCCCGGCTCCACGGACACTGAATGAATAAGTCAGCTGTGTTATCTTCACACAGGACAACTATAGCAACGACGTGGGCCAAGCTCCCTGCAAACGCTGAGTGAGGAGCCCAGAGACTGGGCATTCCTTCCCTAAGTGCTAAAAGAGGCAAAATCAGCATGTGCAGTCAGAGCTCTGACTAGCAGTCACCTGCTGGGAAGTGGGAGCTGATGGCTGTGCATGTCCCGAGCCCGGCTCCTGGCGCTGCCCCTGCTGGACCGCGGCCTGGGCGCTGTGCTCACGGGGAGACGGATCTCAGTGCGGGGAGCCCTACCCAGGCCCCTGCTGGAGGCTTCACTCAGGGAAGGCCGTTCTCTGTAACAGACCACAGGGCCTCAGCAGTGAGATGCGCTCCGCGTGTGCAACAGACCCACGGGGCCTCAGTCGTGAAGTCTGTTTCATGAGTGTAACACACCCACAAGGCCTCAGCAGTGAAGTCTGTTCCACATGTGTAACACGCCCGCAGGGCCTCAGCAGTGAAGTCTGTTCTGTGTGTAACACGCCCGCAGGGCCTCAGCAGTGAAGTCTGTTCTGTGTGTAACACGCCCAGCAGTGAAGTCTGTTCTCAGCAGTGAAGTCTGTTCTGTGTGTAACACGCCCGCAGGGCCTCAGCAGTGAAGTCTGTTCTGTGTGTAACACGCCCGCAGGGCCTCAGCAGTGAAGTCTGTTCTGTATGTAACACGCCCACGGGGCCTCAGCAGTGAAGTCTGTTCTGTGTGTAACACGCCCACGGGGCCTCAGCAGTGAAGTCTGTTCTGTGTGTAACACGCCCGCAGGGCCTCAGCAGTGAAGTCTGTTCTGTGTGTAACACGCCCGCAGGGCCTCAGCAGTGAAGTCTGTTCTGTGTGTAACACGCCCGCAGGGTCTCAGCAGTGAAGTCTGTTCCACATGTGTAACACGCCCGCGGGGCCTCAGAAGTGAAGTCTGTTCCACATGTGTAACACACCAGCAGGGCCTCAGTAGTGAAGTCTGTTCCGTGTGTGTAACACGCCTGCAGGGCCTCAGCAGTGAAGTCTGTTTCGTTTGTGTAACACGCCCGCAGGGCCTCAGCAGTGAAGTGTGTTCTGTGTGTGTAACACGCCCGCAGGGCCTCAGCAGTGAAGTCTGTTCCGTGTGTAACACACCCGCAGGGCCTCAGCAGTGAAGTCTGTTCCGTGTGTAACACGCCCACAGGGCCTCAGCAGTGAAGTGTGTTCCGTGTGTGTAACACGCCCGCAGGGCCTCAGTAATGAAGTCTGTTCCGTTTGTGTAACACGCCCGCAGGGTCTCAGTAGTGAAGTGGGTTCCGTGTGTAACAGGCCCGCAGGGCCTCAGTCACAAAGTTTGTTCCGTGTGTTTAACACGCCCCATGACTGCGTGAACGGATTCCTGAAGGTGAATGGGGTGAGTGTGCTTGTGGATCAGACCTTGCCGTCCCTCGTTCAGCAGCAGGGCCTCCTTTTTGAGTTGCTACAACTGGGACCAAGAGTGCTCTCCTGGTGGAGGTGTTCTAAGGACCAAATTCTTAATAATGACCCCGACAAAATGCACAGCACAGGCTGAAGCAATCACTGCAGCTACTCCTGGGCCTGTGAGCACATGCCTGAACCCCGGGACGCGGTCCGGAGCACAGCGACTGACCGCCCACTACGGGGCGCAGAGCTAGGCCCTGCGCCGGCACCCAAGTCTGCACACCCTTGGACGAAACGAGATGCTCCCTCTCTGTCTGTAAAGTAAGGTCGTGGTGGCTCGGTCCTTTCTTAGCCTCTGGGCTGTTTCGGAGAATAAATGTTTGGTGACTGCAAAGAAGTCTGTTTCTTGGGTGTAATGACCAAGACAATGGGGCGTGTTGTTTTTATAACGTGGATTTTAGAATCAGCTCAGTCTCACAGCTCTCCGGGGGTGGCGTGAGCAGGCGGAAGGTGGAGCCCAGCCTGCAGCCGTTACACGCAGAGCCAGCGGTGCAGTGACCGCCACTGCAGGTGTGTGCTGCCCGTGACCAAGAAGTGTCACCTTCAGGGGACGAACGGTGACAGTGTTTGATACGCATAAAACCCCTGAGAGTCTCCTCGTGGGCCACGACCGTACTTGCAATAGTTAAATAGGCCATGAAGTACAAGTCGGAGGGAAATTGTTGTCAATGTTGGTTGCTCAGTTGTGTCGGACTCTTTGCGACCCCATGGACTGTAGACTGCCAGGCTCCTCTGTCCATGGAATTCTCCAGGCAAGAGAATAAGAGTGGGTAACCATGCCCTTCTCCAGGGCAATGTTCCTGACCCAGGGATCGAACCTGGGTCGCCTGCATTGCAGGCAGAATTTTTTACCAGCTGAGCTACCGGGGAAGCCCTACACTGATGTCAACTATATGGACTGTTTGAGATAGGAGCTCTTCAAAAACAAGGTGAGTGTTTTCTCATTCAAATTACCCTGTGCCAGCTTACCTCCTTAAATTGTTTTTTTTCCTGTATTAACAATTTCAAGATTTTAAAATGTACAGTAAAATATAGAAGATGCAGAGCAAATAGTAATAATATTATATCAGTTTTTAAAAGAGTTTTTTAATCATATAAAATGACAGGTCTCTCCTACATTTTTCAAAGTGCAGTTCTAGATTAAAGGCACTGCCTCATTCTTCCTGAGAATTATCAGCCGCCTGTCACATCTGACATGCCTGAACCAAGAGAAGCACATCCTAACAGCTGCTAGGATCTCGTCTACACATTCCATTGCCTTTACTCACTCATTTTTCTTCCAAGAATGGCTCTCCTAATGTTTTAAAACACTCCATTTGCTATGTCACTGATGTTATCTGAACACTGACCAACATGCAAACTACATTTTAGCAAAGAGAAAGAGGATATGTAGTGCCTGGAGGAAAAGGAAATGGAGGGACTCTTGCCAAGAGAGTGCCCGCCCCCCACGCGGGACTGGAGGCCTGGAGAAGGTGGGCTGCCCGCGTCTCAGCCGATGGAATCAGCTCTGACCACCTGCTGTCCTGACAAAGGTGCCCAGACGGTCTGCACAGTGTCCCTGAAACTCAGGTACATGTAGGACCCCAACCCTGAACTACTCGTCATAGTCTGCGCCTTGAGGACAATATTTCCCTCTGCATCAGGGCCAGTCCCAATTCCTGCCAGATGTCTTTAACAACCTGTGGCTTGTGCCTTTACTAGCCTCTGACTGCTTCTCTTCCCTGGAACCCTCTCAGTTTTACCCGAATCTGTGTCTCCCAAGTTGCAATTCCTAAGACCCCCAAATAAAGCTCTCTGTTGTCTACAGATTATTTTTTGACAGGTGATCAAAACCCATTAAAATAAGCTGGATATCACCCATTTTACTAAGGCTAGTGATGCATAAGACATGGATTTAACCTAAAAGTAAAAGCTTTCCTCAGGTGGAAGCATCTATACCCCCTTCAGACCCCACCACCAGCCGTAAAGCGTCTGGTGTTAGCTCCAGAGGCAGCGAGGGTCCGGGCGCCGGTGAGGAGCAGGCTGTGTTGATGGAGCGCCTCCTACACGTGGCCCCGGCCACCGGTGCGCTTCACAGACGCACAGAGAGAAGGCAGTCTGCTCCGCGGCACACAGCCACTACGAGACAGCCCCGGATTTGAGCCTGTTCTCGTGCTCCTGAACATGGGGCACCGTCTCTCAGCAGAGCGCCGTTGGGAGGCTTCCACCGGGGCGTTTCTGAGCGGGGAGGGGAGGGCCAGGCTGCGTCCGTGTTTTCAAAGCATGACATCACTATGGGGCTTCCCTGGCGGCTCAGCTGGTAAAAAATTCTGCCTGCAATGCAGGTGACCCAGCTTCCACCTCTGGGTCAGGAACATTGCCCTGGAGAAGGGCATGGTTACCCACTCTGATTTTCTTGCCTGGAAAATTCCAGCACTTGAACTGCATTCTTATCCCCCGTCAGCATTGTCTCCTCAAATGAGACATGCAAACTTCAGCGTCGGCATTGTACTGTACCTTCTGAGGGAGTCTGGCTGGGTCGGCACAGAGGAGGGCCGGGGAGTGGTCTCTGCCCCCTCATGGGCTGAGACAGCTTAAATGGGTGATTTCCCATCTCCTGTTTTTGGCAGAATCACTCATTTCTGCTACTTACCTGAAGAGGCAAAGAATTATGCTTCCTGTTGTAAGGGAGATCAGAGAGACGCTGTAGCCCAGGGTGTAAATGGCCTTCACCCGAATGTAGAACGTGATCTGAAAGAGAAGGGGACACGTCTGTGAGCCACAGCGGGGCCCTCCTCCTCGGGGTGGGCTGGGGGGCTGCTGCTGTTGCTGGGTCCTGGAGTTCCATCTCTGCCCTGAGCCAGAAACAACCCTCAATGCCCACCTGCTCCCTTCCAAGGCACCGTGAATGACTTGGCCTGGTCTCCATAAGGCAAACCTGTCTGGAGGGTGTGAGTTGGGGAACCTCAGGAAGCCAGGACAGTGGGTGGCACCTTTGGAGGGGCCTCCAGGCCTGCCCAGAACCGGGGGACCGGATGCAGTCAGCCCTCCAGACGCAGGGACCCATCTCTGCAGCTCATCCTTGCCTCTGGGGGAGAAGCGCACCCAGGTGGGTGCTGGGCCCAGCTCGTGGTCTTCCCTCAGGTCACCCTGCCCACGGAAATGGCCACTTTCAAGCAGAACCATGCAGATCTGACCCGGGAAGACCAGGCTGAGGCAGGATCCTGCCTTCCGTGGCACGTGGCTCCCGGCTCCCTCTGCGGACCCCTGGCGTGATCGGGGTCTTAAGTGTATGGAGACGGCAGAGCTAAGACTGAAGAAACAGCAGATCCTGCCTCCGGTGACCCCGAGGCTCACCAGGTCAGCATGTGTGGGACGTGTCGCTTTCTGTGGCCTCGAGCCTGCGAGGGAGGAAGCAGGGACGCACTGGGGCTCGGCAGCATCCTTGGAAACCCGGATTGGAGGGTCTGTCCCGCATTGTCGCCCTGATGCGGGGTCACAGGCAGGACGGGCATGTTTGGAGCAGCTGCCACCGTGGCACCCGCAGTAGAGTTCAGGTTGGACAGTTGGGAAATGACGTATTTCACACCCACGGAAAGCACAGGAAACGATGTGATGAGCACACACGCCTGCAAACAGACCCCAGGAGCGAAGCCACAGCTGAGTAAACGGGGGGCGCCTGGGGACCCTGCCCAGGCCTGATGCCTGCGGACCCTGCCCAGGCCTGATGCCCGCGGTGCACCTTTAACACACGGGTCCGCTCCCGGGTCTTGGCAGGGCCGTGGGTGGTCTCCTCTCCTGAAACTGCCTGCCTGCCGGCTGTGCTGCTCGCCCTCCGGTGCCCGTCACCTGTTTGTAGTTACCCGCCTCCTTTATTATTGTTCAAACGGTCTGCTGCGTTTTCCCTTCTTGACCTTTTTCCTCACGTTTCCTGATTCTCAGGGCCCCCTCTGCTTTCTGCATCCCTCGGAAGCACACTCCTCAGGCTCGTCTGATGGGTCTGCGGCCGTGGACCCATCAGGCTTGTTTTCTGGACCGCCTCTTCCCCCTGTGTTTCTGAGCGCACTCTGTGCTGGATCCTGAGAGTCCCAGGCAGGGGAGGAGCCCGCGTCCGTGCGGTCTGCGGGGGGCAGCCTGTCTCAGACTCTCAGCGGCTGGGTGCTTTCTGGGCTCACCGCAGCTGCCTGGCTGGGGCTGGCCCTCTGTTCACGGTGTCTGGGCGGCCGGGGTCTGACCCTCCTGCCGGGGCTGTGCTCACAGTGACACCGCCCCCTCATCCCGGGGACCCTCCACGGCCTGCCCCCTCACCCCTCTGCCGTCCCGGCAGTTTCTTTGGACTTATCTTCCCCTTTCCAGAAATTTCTTTTCATCTGTATCTGATTTTGCTTTTTGATGAATCTACTTGACTTTCATTTTAAAAGCGAAGTGTAATTGATTCACTATGTTGTGTTAGTTTCAGATGGACAGCACAGTGATTCAGTTACACACACATATTCGTTTCCTTTATAGGTTATTACAAAATATGGGGCATACTTCCCCTTGTTGTTTATCTGTTTTACAGATAGTAGCGTGTGGATCTTAGTTCCAAACTCCTAATTTATACCTTCCCCCATCTGCTTTTTTTAACCATAAGTTTGTCTTCTGTGTCTATAAGTCTGTTTCTGTTTTGTAAATAACTTCATCTATATCATATTTTACATTTCACATACAATTAATACCATATGACATTTGTCTTTTCTTAGTTCACTTAGTATGATAATCTCTAGGTGCATCGATGTTGCTACAAATGGCATTATTTCACTCTTTCTAAGGCTGAGTGGCATTCTATTGTATGAATGCTCCACCTCTTTATCCGTTCACCTAGTGATGGACAAACCCTGTTTCCATGCCCTGGTTACTGCAAACAGTGCTGTGATGGACATTGGGATGAATGTTTCTTTCCTAATCAGAATTTTCTCCAGATACATGCCTGGGGTGGGGTTGCTGGATCCTATGGGAGCTCCATTCTGTTCTCCACCATGGCTGCACCAACTTAACACTCCCACCAACAGGGCGGGAGGGCTCATTTTTCTCCACACTCTCTCCAGCACTTACTATTTGTAGACTTTTTAATGATGGCCATTCTCAGCAGGGTGAAGTGATACCTCTTTGTACTTTTGATTTCCATTTCCTTACTAATTAGTGATGTTGAGTGTGTTTTCACGTGCTTGTTGACCATCTGTATGTCTTCTTTGCAGAAATGTCTAGGTCTCCTGCTCATTTTTTTATTGGGTTGTTTGTCTTACTGTTTTGGGGTTGCATGAAGTATTTGTATATTTTGAAAAGTAAGCCTATGTCATTCTCATCATTTGCAAATATTTTCTCCCAGTCCGTAGGTTGTCTTTTCATTTTATTTATGCTTTCATTCACTGTGCAAAAGCTTATAAGCTTAAGTCCCACTTGTTTATTTTTGCTTTTACTTCTATTGCCTTGGAAGACTGATCTAAGAAAACACTGCAATGATTTATGTCAGAATGTTTTGCCTATGTTCACTTCTAGGAGTTTCATAGCATCCTGCCTCATATTTAAGTCTTTAAGTCATTTTGAGTTTATTCTTGTATATAGTGTGAGGCAGTGTTCTAACTTAATTGATTTATATGCAGCTGTCCAATTTTCCCAATACCACTTGCTGAAGAGACTGTTTTTTCTCTATTGTATATTCTTGTCTTCTTTGTTGAAGATTAATTGGTCATAGATGTGTGGGTTTATTTTTAAACTCTCTGCTCTGTTTCATTGATCCATAGTTCTGTTTTTGTGCCAATACCATGCTGTTTTGATTACTGTAACTTTGTGGTATTGTCTGAAGTCTGGGATTGTTATGCCTCAAGCTTTGTTCTTTTTCTTCCGTATTGCTTTGGCAATTCTGGCCAACTCACGGTTCTACATAGTTATTAGGGTTATTTGTTCTAGTTCTGTGGAAAATGTCATGGGTAATTTAATACGGATTGCATTGAATCTGTATATTGCTTTGGGCAGTATGGTCGCTTAATGATAATTTTTCCAGTCCAAGAGCATGTGGTTTCTTTCCATTTTTAAAATAGTTTTCAGTTTCCTTTATTAGTATCTTATAGTTTTCGGCATATAAGTCTTTCACCTTCTTGGTCAGTTTTTGCGGTTGTTGTTCAGGCTTTAAGTCATGAATGACTCTCTGCCACCCCATGGGCCGCAGCTCGCCAGGCCTCCCTGTCCTTCACCATCTCCCAGAGTTTGTTCAAAGTCATGTCCACTAAGTCAGTGATGCCATCCAACCATCTCATCTTCTGTCATCCCCTTCTCCTACTGCCTTCCATCTTTCCCAGCATCAGGGCCTTTTCCAATGAGTCAGCTCTTTGTATCAGGTGGCCAAAGTACTGGAGCTTCAGCTTTACAACCAGTCCTTCCAGTGAATATTCAGGGTTGATTTCCTTTAGTATTGATGGTTTTAACTCCTTGCAGTCCAAGGGATTCTCAAGAGTCTTCTCCAACACCACAGTTTGAAAGCATCAATTCTTTCGTGTTCCACCTTCTTTGTAGTCCAACTCTCACATTCTTACACAACTACTGGAAAAACCATGGCTTTGACCGTATGGGCCTTTAATGCACTGTGTAGGTTTGCCATAGCTTTTCTTCCAAGGAGCAAGCGTCTTTTCATTTCATGGCCGCAGTCAATTCCTGCAGTGATTCTGGAGCCCAAGAAAAGAAAATCTGTCACTGTTTCCATTGTTTCCCGTCTGTTTGCGATGACGCGATGGGACCGGACGCCATGGTCTGAGTTTTAATGCTGAGCTTTAAGCCAGCTTCCTCACTCTCCTCTTTTACCCTCCTCAGGAGGCTCTTTAGTTCCTCTTCACTTTCTGATGTTAGAGTGGTGTCATCTGCATACCTGAGTTGCTGATATTTCTCCTGGAAATCTTGATTCCAGCTTGTGATTTATCCAGCACAGCATTTTGCATGATGTACTCTGCAGAGAAGTTAAATAATCAGGGTGACAATACACAACCTTGGACATACTCCTTTCCCAATTTTGAACCAGTCAGTCATTCCATGTCCAGTTCTAACTGTTGCTTCTTGACCTGCATACAGGTTTCTCAAGAGGTAGGTAACGTGGTCTGGTATTCCCATCTCTTTAAGAATACTCCACAGTTTGCTGTGATCCTCAGAGTCAAAGGCTTTAGTGTAGTCAATGAAGCAGATTTTTAAAAAGAATTCCCTTGCTTTTTCTATGATCCAGCATATGTTCGCAATTTGATCTTTGGTTCCTCTGCCTTTTCTAAATCCAGTTAGTACATCTGGAAGCAGTTTACATACTGCTGGTCAGTCTTATTCCTCAATATTTTGTTTTTTTGATTCAATTTTTAAAGAGATCATTTAAAAAATTTCTCTTTCTGATATCAATATTTCATTGTTAGCATAAAGAAATGCAACAGATCTGTATATTTTGCTTTTCATTATTTTAGGTCTATTTTTTCCCCCTCAGAGCAGGTCCTTTTTGGAATATCTTGTCTTTGGTTATTTTCAATTTCCTCCTTTAAAAAAAACATTTTAAATGCACTTATTTGTATTCTGTGCTTGATGAGTCCATTGTCTCCAGTTGTGGGGATATGGTTTCACTGTCTGTGATCTGCTGACTGGTTCACAGTGCTTTCTTGTGTGCGTGCTAAGTCACCCAGCTGTGTCCGCCTCTGTGCAACCCTATGGACTGTAGCTGCCAACTCCTCTGTCCATGGGGCTTCCCCGGCGAGAATATGGGGGTGGGCTGTCATGCTCTCTTCAAGGGGATCTTGCCAATCCAGGGATCGGACCTGCGTCTCTTGTCTCCTGCATTGGCAGGTGGGTTCTTTGCGTGGTTTGTACATTTAGGCCTGAGCTCACCTTTGGGGTTGGTTTACGGGAATTTGGGAGGCCTGGGCAAGGATTTCCTTCCGGGAGAACCTGTGTTTGCATCTGCCAGGCCCCTCCAGTGCTGCCCAGTCAAGAGTGCTCTGCCTGCATGTCTCAGCTCAGAGTCTCCGTAGTGAGCAGCATAACAAGAAACCGATTCGCAGGAAGACACGGCTGGAGTGACAGATCCCGGGGAAGAGGCGGCCGGGAAGGAGGACAGCCCAGCAGGGAAGCTGGCAAAGGAATCCTATGGGTAGCCCGAGTCCACTGGGATCGACCAAGTACAGTGAAAATAATACCATAACGTTTTTTGTTTACAAAATTGGTGATAATTGAAAGAATACGAAACTGCTGGGGTGTTAACTAAATCACATCCGTTCCTAGTGAAAATACATGTCAGCACATTTCAGGGAAAGCTGCTTGACAACAGAATTAAGAACACTAAAAACACCCTCTTCATGCTTCATGTCCTTTAACCAGGAATCCGAGATTGGCACACAGATTTGTTTGGTTAAAATAAGAAGATATTAGAAACAACCTAAGCTATGAACGGCTGAGTGAACTCAGCACATTTATGAACAGAACATCACACTCCCTTAACAATGCTGTTTTTGAAGGATGTTGACTGACTTCAGAAAATGTTCATGATATATGATACTTTGTAAAACAGAAGAAGCAGGGTGTACATTACGAACAATGGTTTGAAGTAAACACATGAGCGCAGGGGAGGGACCAGGTGGGTACTGCCCACGCCTTCCTCCTGGAGGGCCCCACCCTGATCACACTGCTGCACGTGTAGTCAGAGGAGCAGAAATAGGAACCGGTTACCCAGAAACCACGCAAGAACAGGCTGCACAGACGTCGGTGATGGCCCTTCAGTCGTCAGTTCCCAGCAAAGCTACTGTTAAGTTCCTAAGGGAGAAAACACCCATTTTCTGTCATCTGTAACACCCATAATCTGCACCACAAACCTCACGAAACAGAGCTGAAGGCGCAAATACTTCCGGGAAATGCAACGAGTCCAGTGCTCACCCCCCTTCTAACTCCTCTGAAATTAGAAGGCATTGCTCCCCTTCAGGGTGATGGATTTACCTAAACGCTCCTTTGTAATAATTTCTTGATACACAAAAGATTCATTCCACATGACTGGCTGAATTTAATATTCATTTGTGACCCAGTCAGGATAATAGGATGACATCCCCAAACTCATTCTTATGAACTTACGAATGTATAGAAGTCTTAGAACTAGACATCTAGTCTAGTGACGTATGAAAAGGATGTTTTTAATATTTTAAAATATATTGTCAGTAAGGACTTGTTTTCCTGAAGCCAGCGAAAGGTGATCAGAGAACATGTAGGATACTCTGCAGTTCTTAACTCCTTTCTTTGTAAGCCCTTTGGGCACCCACTAAGCTGTGGTCTGTGAAAAGTTAGGTCAGAGAATACACTACTTAGCTGATGTTTGATTGCATGGAGTTTGGAGTCAGATAGGCTGTGTCTGGCTACACTGTTGATGAGCCTGACAGTCTCTGCCAGCCTCTGTCTGCACACACGGCCTTTGCAGACCCTGACAGTCTCTGCCAGCCTCTGTCTGCACACACGGCCTTTGCAGACCCTTGCAAGTGTTCGGAATTGTCCATCACCCTAACTTGTGTGCTGCACATGTTTGGACCCCTGTGGTGTCATGGGCAAAAAAGTTACAGAGGATATCTGTTGCAGATTTTGCTGTTTTCCCGGCAGTCCCAGTTAAGTTTTTCACTGTCATTTACCAGAAAACCTTTACGTGTGCCCTGCAATGGTGTGGTCTCAGGTTTATGTAATTGGGTTTCAGACTTGACATCACACCCCCAAATCCTGACCGGGGCATCTTAGGGTGGAAGGTGACCTCTGGGACTTTCCCTGAGGCTTCACCGAGGGGTGTCAGAAGATTACATTGGGGTGAATGGAGAAAACTGATTAAAAACAGCAGAGGAGCCTCGCACATAAGAGCCATGGCCTGAGCCGTCCTCTGAAGCGACCGCTCTGTTCCCCCCTGTGGGTAGACGTCTGCACTGCCCCTGGGCGTCTCTCCGGGGCCGGTGAGGGGTCGGGCTGGCCTGGCTGTGGTTCTGCTACTGACGGTGTCCAGCGCGGGGCCCCCGAGCGAGGCGGGACTGCTGTCGGCCAGCATGTGGGTCAGAGGCCACTTTACTCTGAACTGTTAAAAACCCTTCCTTCCGAAACAAGGGCGCAAACTAAAAACCCAGTCAGGCGGCTCATTCAGCCGCAGCCCTGGGTCAAGCGGCCGCTCCGCTTTGCTTTCCCGACGCTGAATGGATGGCGCGCACGTGCTCTTCTGAAACAAGGGGAGGCCGGAGTTCTGGCTGCCAGTACCGTCCCGGAACAAAGCGACCTCGCCTGGCACAGAGCGGGCGCCAGGGGCCGGGTACCCCGGCGTCTCCGCCAGCGACGTGACTCAGCCCAGGGAGCCCAGCAGGGCAGGCGGGTCCCTGCTGGGTCAGAGCCAGGGCCCCTCGCAAGGCAGGGTCCCGGTCCTTGCGTCTCCATCTCCGAGTGCACAGACGTCTGCGAGGCCTCAACATATCCCATTCATATTCAATGCTGTATTCTTGCTCTCCCAGAGAGTCCTCAGATTCTCTAAGCTTGAGGCCTACAGGATGATTCCTGGGGGTGGGGGCGGGGGAACTTTGCTGGGGGCGCCTGCTCTTGAGCGGCTGACGCTGCAATGGTGACTATCAGGGGACAGAAGGGTGTCCAGGTGTGGCCGAGGTGCCCCCCAATGGGACACCCAAGGGCGGGGGTGGGGCCCGTTTCCAGGGCCTCAGCAGGAGCCGCCCAGCAATACACACGTCACTGCACGACTCCACCAGGGGAGAGGATGTGACGGTCACGTGTCACCGTCACGGGTTTGAGACTTCGATTTACTTGGGAAAACGCTCTACAGGTTGTCCCCGTCATCGCGTGATCAGGCAGCGGGGAAACACGCCGCGGAGCTTCCCCTTCTCGAAGCTTCGGAGCCTGGGGGCGGGGCGCGGCGGTGGACGCCGGCATGGGACCCCGTGCACTGAGCCGCTGAGGCTGCCGGGAGGAGACGCCTGCCCTCCCCCCGCCCCTGCTCGCCAAGTGTGTGGGGCCCCGCGGCGAGCGCGTCCCCCGCAGACCCAGCCGTCCACGCGCCTCCGCCGCCCGGAGCTGCCGGCAGAGCCTCCCCAAGGCGCCCCGCGGCCTGGCCTGTGTGTGCGAACGCCGAGTCATAACTAAGCGACGGAGCCTCGGCGCGGCCTGCCAGGCCTCCTGCGCGTCTGCCTTCCCCGGGACTATTAATAGCTCCCGTTCTCTCCGGAGAGGCCAGGTTTGGCCGGTATTTCTTACAGCCACCCTATTTATAACCCAGTAGTGGGTTATGCAATCAATTCCGAAGGTGACAACCAACACTTAAAAGAAGGTAGCACGGAAAATGTGGCTTTATGAAGTGTTTGTGTTGGCTCACACTGTGAAACGCATTTCTAACTGTGGGTTTCAATCAGGAGTTGAAAGCCCCTTGGCTGGACCAGAGACTTGATCCGGGAAACCTCTGATTACAGCCTGGCCCGGCCCATCGCCTCACCCCGCAGCTGAGGCACAAACACCCTGACTTATTCTCTTTTGAACCCGCGGAAGCCCCATGCTTTGTAACACAAAAGCTAATTCATTCTCCCAGACCTTTTGGTAATGATTAACCTGAGTACCTGGGGCCCTGGGAATGCAAAGGAAACCACCGTTGATACGCAGTGTCTCTCTCCGATGGGAACCACTTGATTAAAAGGCAGGCCCCTGTCTCTGGGGCACATACAACGTCCTGTTGGGTGAACAAGACTAACACAAACTCTGAAAAATGGACGAGTAAGCGCTGACCTGCGCTTCTAGCTGCAAACTCAGAGCCCGTGGCTGGTGGTGGCAAGGATGGGTGGGGGACTGGGGGGCGCGTGGGGGCGCTGGGGACACCGGGATGTCTCTGGGCGGGGGGCGGGGCCGTCCCGGCTCCACCGGTCCTGCTGGGTCTCCCAGCTACTCCGAGAAGGCACCGCAGGGACCCACGCACGCTGTCCTGTGGGGCGGCAGGCGGAGGGTGCAGCGGGCATGGTTTGCTGCCCACGGCAGGACGCCGAGTGGGCTGGCCAGCCCGGGGCCTTTCCTCGTGGCAGCTTTGGCATGGGGCACAATCTTGGAGCCTATGGACCAGCAGCAGGGCCAGGAGGCAGCCTCTGCCTCCCGTGCAAGGAGGCTCCTGTTCTCACCTCAAAGATGGAAGTTGGGGGCCTCTTCATTTTAGGGGCCGCCAGAAACGACAGCCCCGCCCGTCTTCAGGGCCTCTGGGCCAGGCTCAGTTTCGCGGTGAGGCTCACTGTCACGCTGGTAACAGTCTTACCGTTGAGTTTTTCTTCCTGAAGATCGTTGGCAAGTATTTTTTAAGACCCACCCATTCTGATTGGAAGATTCTAACTATGACCTAATCTTGATGGTGCTTTGCAATTTACAGAATGTAACACAAAAGTTAATTCATTTTCTTCTTCCAGTGGCCTATGAAGGAGCAGACATATTCTTGCCACACTTCTCTTATACAGATGGGACCTGAGTCCGGGGAACAGTCCTAAAACGCGGGGCCACCGAGGTGCAGGGTTGAGACTCCACCCAGACCCTAGTGTCTTCTCCTTCCAGAGGCCCCTCCCTGAGGGCAAGTTACCCATCTGTTTCAGCTTTTTCCTTTAAGAGGAATTGGTCAGTTCTGCAAATGAGGACGTGGACGTCACCACTCTATCCGAACAGAGTACATTGGAAGTTAACAGCTCTCCTTGGTCCACAAGAGAAAGGAGGACATAGGACAGACAGCTGTCCCAAGACTGGGGAGACCAGGCAGCGGCAGGAGCTGGGGCTTCCCCGAACAGAACCGCGAGACTGCCCGTTAAGCTGCAGGAATCAGACACTGGTGCAGCGTAAAGGACAGAAAAGGATGTCAGCCAGCAGGACAAAACAGTCTAGAAACAGACCCACGTGATAGTAACTCATCTTTGACAAAAAACTACAGGCAATACAGTGGGGCAAAGACAGCCTTTCCAACAAATGTTGCTGGGACAGCTGGACATCTACATGCAAAAAAATGAACCTAGACACACCCTTATACTTTCACAAAAATTAACTCAAAACGGGCTATAGCTCTAAAGAAAGTAGGAAGTTGCTCAGTCGTGTCTGAGTCTTTGTGACCCCATGGGCCATAGTCCACCTGGCTCCTCTGTCCATGGAATTCTCCAGGTAAGAATACTGGAGAGGGTTGCCATTTCCTCCTCCAGGGGATCTTCCTGACCCAGGGATCAAACCCGGGTCTACTGCATTGCAGACAGATTCTTTACTATCTGAGCTATCAGGGACGCTCCTATAGATGTAAAGTGCAGAACTATAACTGTTAGAAAATAACATAGGAGAAAACCTAGATCACCTTGGGTTGTGATGCTTTTTAAAATACAATGCCTATATGTATACCTATGGCTGATTCATGTTGAGGTTTGACAGAAAACAACAAAATTCTGTAAAGCAATTATCTTTCAATAAAAAATAAAATAAATACAATGCCAAAGGCACCCTTCATGAAAGAAATCATTGATATGCTGGACTTAAATAAAATTTAAAAATTCTACCCTGTGAAAGAATTTCAGAGAATGAGAAGACCGGCCACAGACAGGGAGAAAATATTTGCAAAAGCATCTGATAAGGATTGTTATTCAAGACATATAAAGAAGTCTTAATACTCAATAGTGAGAAAACACACAACCCAATAAAAAATGGGACAGAGACCTTAACAGGTGCCTCTCCAAAGAAGGGATCCAGGTGGCAAACAGGCAAATGACAAGATGCCCCCAGAAAGCACAGGTCAGGGCGTCCGGGCGGACAGACGCCCCGAGAGCAGCGTCCACGGCGAGCAAGCGCGTGCGGACCCTGCACTCACTGGGGACCCCGGGGGTGAGCATCCCTTCGCTGTGAAGCGGTGATTAAAGGCAGAGCTCTCCCTCGTGGGCTTGTCGGGGGATTCAATGAGCCAATCCATGCGAGAGCTGTAAACACTCTCAGTAAATGCCCGAGGCATGATTTATGGCGCTTGGTTTGATTTTATAATGAAGATCGTTTTTATGAAGAAAGAGGTCCTCGAGGTTGTTAATCTGCGCCCCGAGTCCTCCTCGGTCAGGCTCCGTCTGCGCTCGCTCTGCTTCACCGAGCGCCTCGAGTCTCAGCCGCCGCCTCCCCATGGGCAGCGTGGTCCCGCCTCCCGCACGGCCGCCAGCATCGTGCTGGGGGGACGGGGTGACGGGCGCGCTCCTGCTGACCACAGCTCCTCCTCCCAACTGGGGGGCTCAGAGGTGCCCCGGAGCCGAAGGGGAAACGCAGGCTTTGCGCTGGGCCCCTGCGGTCTCTGCTGCAGCCTTCGGGGCCTCTGAGGAACTGAACCTGAGCCCAGCTGGGCGCCCGGACAGCACTGTCCCGGGGGGAGGTGACCAGGCCCCCGCGCGGCAAGTCGGTGTCACCTGGGGACGTCACTCACGGGACCCCGAGGTCACTGTCCTCCCGAGGACGAGCTGAGGCTTCAAGAAGGAACAGGAGACGGGGGTCCAGACAGTCCCCACGACTGACGCCCCCTCAGCACAGGCTGACTCCCCGTGGAGACTGCACCCCTGAGTGGCGGGCAGCCTGGCTGCAAGCCGCGGGCGACCCTCCAGAGGCGGGGGTCCTGGGGTCCAGGGGCCCCGCCCCAGTCTGCACGGCCCCCTGTTTTCAGTCACCGCAGGGACTGCGCCATTTGTTGGTATGGACGGGTTAGAGGAAAATGGATTTTCTTTTAAAACCCAAAGGTGACATTTCTGAGATAAAAAGAAAGCAGCAGATATTTTGGAATGTTTTCTCCCACTGAGACCTATTTCGAGCACAGGGTTTATGATAAAGAAAAGGCGACAGAAAAAGAGGTCGGAGCCTGTGCTTTGCCACCGAGCATCCTGATCCTGGAAACACCAGGCAAAGCCCACAGGGAGCCGGGCTTTGGGGCGAGGGAAGGACAGAGAAAGGCTGGGGGCGGGAGAGGCTGGGCCACTCCACCAGAGCCGCCCTGGCTCCTCGGAGGGACGCGCCCTGGGCAGGGGCCCAGACAGCAGTCAGAGAGCAGCTTCGCAAGACGTCCGGAGCTGGGTTACACCAGGGCTGCTCACACCCGAGGCGGCGTGTGTGTGTGTGTATGTGTGAAAGTCGCTTCCAAACAGGCTTCAGGAAATGCTCGAGAGCAGGACATTTGACGGTTGAGTCTCTCCGTTGTCCTGACAGAGTCTGGGTGGACGCAAATGTCCCTGAGAGATGATTTATCAAACAGCAGAAATTTGTTCTGGGGGGACTTAAACTATTTGAATATAGAAATAATGTATTTGCTGACTTTTGAAGTAGAAAGTATAACCAAACCACTAAAGGGAACATGAAGCTTCACTGTTTCCTGTCCTTCATCTGCATGTTTCCAGGCGTGCAGTCTCTCACTGTCCTTGTCCGGCCCCGAAATGCCCACCTCCCACCCCCGTGACGGGTGGTACCACCCTAACAGTGGGGAGGGGAGCCTCTCCCAAAGCCTGTCCTCTCTTTCTAGGTCTGTAACAGATCGCAAACACCCAGTAAAACAAACATTGCTAATTTCCATATTTTCTTCAGTTATCTCTTTGGACTACAGACTTTCAGTCCTGAAATGTGCATGTCACGCGGAGAAACGGACAGGATTATCCAGCGAATATCCTGGTTGCCCCCATCCTACCCTGGAGCAGCGCCTCCCTTCCTGACGGCCTGGGGGGTGTGGCTGGGGCTGGTTGGCACCCAGCTCTGCTGGCAGGGCTCCCCGTCCTGAACCCCCAGGTGTTACCCCGCCTGCCTCACCTCCCGGACGCAGTGCCGCCCTGTCACCTGATGAGCAGTCCACGCTCTGAGCGTGCCCTCGCGTGCCCTGAAGAAACCCCAGGACGCTTCCTCCCGCCACTTGATGCAAAGTGAGGCAAAGACACCGCCCTTGGTGCTTGTTTGGAGGCAGAATGGGGCCGGCCACTGTAACAGAGCTGAGTGTGGGCCCTCCTGCACCCTTGGGGCTCCAATCCTGGCCTCCGCCGGCCGCGGGCCATCCCTGTGGAACCCCCAGCCCCAACCCGACTCGGGGACATCGTGGTCCTGCGGGACCTGGGGGTGAGAGGTGGAAGGCATCTGACGCAGAAGGACCGCACACATTAGGGACGGGGACCCTGGGGGAGGCGGCACTAGCGGTCAGTGTGAGAGTTCCTGCAGTGGTCTGAAAGCTGAGAGGAGGCTGCAGAAATATTTTTAGGAATATGGCATAACATGGAAGAAATGTGTCTGCTTGAAGCATGGGAAGGTTGAAATGCCAAACAATTCTCTTGGCTAAATTTAGCAGAAGTACTCTTTATTTAAGACCTATGTTAGCAAATATACAATGTGGGAGATGTATGGAGTGCCTGGCCTGGCGTGTCCACCCAGCGCAGGACGCCAGCCTGTCGCTGGGACCGCTGTCCTTGGGAGGGGCTGTGGGCCAGGCGTGGAGCCATGGGCAGTGACTGAGTCACGCCTGGTGGCCAAGCGGGGTACAGTCCTGGGGTCCTTCACCTGGGCGGCTCTCGATAACAGGGGAAAGGAGACCTCCTGGGCCCACAGAGACTCATCACAGCTGCTGACTTCGAGCTGTTGGATGTTTTGCCAGCTCTTGGCTGGGGCCGCTGGGCAGGAGGTGAGAACTGGAGGCAGGGAGGCTGGCCAGGACACTCTGACCAGGAGCCTCCAGATGGCCGTCGGCGGAGGAGGGAAGTCAGGAGGACAGGGTCTGCCTGACGTGCTGTGGGGGAGCCCCTGGGCCAGGAGAACCCCCGGGCCTGGGACAGGACGGGTCGGGGGCCTGGGGGGTGGGTTGGCAGGCAGATGACATGGGGTGGAGCACCTGTTCCTGGCTGATTCCACCTGAGGCTGAGGCCGTCATGCAGGACGAGCTCCTTGACTCTGGAGACCCTCAGCTCTCAGCGGAGAAACCCTGGGCTCCCATGATAAGGGTGGGGCTTCCTTAAACATCCGCTGGCTCATTGAAAAAGCAAGAGAGTTCCAGAAAAACATCTATTTCTGCTTTATTGACTACGCCAAAGCCTTTTACTGTGTGGATCACAATAAACTGTGGAAAATTCTGAAAGAGATGGGAATATGAGACCACCTGACCTGCCTCTTGAGAAACCTGTATGCATGTCAGGAAGCAACAGTTAGGACTGGACATGGAACAACAGACTGGTTCCAAGTAGGAAAAGGACTACGTCAAGGCTGTACATTGTCACCCTGATTATTTAACTTATATGCAGAGTACATCATGAGAAACACTGGGCTGGAAGAAGCACAAGCTGGAATCAAGATTGCCGGGAGAAATATCAATAACCTCAGATATGCAGATGACACCACCCTTATGGCAGAAAGTGAAGAGGAACTAAAAAGCCTCTTGATGAAAGTGAAAGAGGAGAGTGAAAAAGTTGGCTTAAAGCTCAACATTCAGAAAACTAAGATCATGGCATCTGGTCCCATCACTTCATGGGAAATAGATGGGGAAACAGTGGAAACAGTGTCAGACTATTTTTGGGGGCTCCAAATTCACTGCAGATGGTGACTGCAGCCATGAAATTAAAAGATGCTTACTCCTTGGAAGGAAAGTTATGACCAACCTAGATAGCATATTAAAAGCAGAGACATTACTTTGCCCACAAAGGGTCCGTCTGGTCAAGGCTATGGTTTTTCCAGTGGTCATATATGGATGTGAGAGTTGGACTGCTGTGAAGAAAGCTGAACGCCGAAGAATTGATGCTTTTTAAACTGTGGTGTTGGACAAACTCTTGAGAGTCCCTTGGACTGCAAGGAGATCCAACCAGTCCATCCTAAAAGAGATCAGTCCTGGGTGTTCATTGGAAGGACTGATGCTGAAGCTGAAACTCCAATACTTTGGCCACCTGATGTGAAGAGCTGACTCATTGGAAAAGACCCTGATGCTGGGAGGGATTAGGGGCCAGAGGAGAAGGGGACGACAGAGGATGAGATGGCTGATGGCATCACCGACTCGATGGACATGGGTTTGAGTAAGCTCCGGAAGTTGGTGATGGACAGGGAGGCCTGGCGTGCTGTGATTCATGGG